>NC_080677.1:165006990-165333419 GCF_030445035.2 Dasypus novemcinctus | reverse complement strand
GAGTTGCGGTTTTCTGAATACAAATGCTTTACATCATTGTTTAAGTTTATTCCTATTTGAGTTTTAGCTGTCATATTTTATTTTCACCACTCTTTTGACACTTTTAGTTACTTTTATTGATATCATCTTCATTTCTAGACTCTCTTCCAGGCCCCTCGCTCCTGTCTTTTCTTTTCAGGCTCTAGCACCCCCTTTAGTATTTCCTGAAATTCTGGTCTCTTGCTTAGAAATTCTCTCTGTTTCTGTTTATCTGTGAATATTCTAATTTTGCCCTCATTTTTGAAAGATAGTCTTGCTGGATATAAGATTCTTGGTTGGAAGTTTTTCTCTTGTAGTATCTTAAATATATCAGACCACTGTCTTCTTGCCTCCATGGTTTCTGGTGAGAAATCAGCACTGAATCTTATTGGATATCCCTTATATGTGATGCATTGCTTTTCTCTTGCTGCTCTCAGAATTCTTTCTTTGTCTTTGGCATTTGATGTTCTGATGAGTGTGTGTCTTGGAGTTGGTCTATTCGGATTTTTTCAGATGGTAGTATATTGTGCTTCTTGGACAGGGATATCTATGTCCTTCAATAGGGTTGGGAAATTTTCTACCATTATTTCTTTAAATATTCCTTCTGCCCCTTTTCCCTTCTATTCTCCTTCTGGGACACCCATGACATGTATGTTTGCATGCCTTTTGCTGTCATTTAGTTCCCTGAGAACTTGTTCATTTTTTTCCATTCTATTTTTCATCTTGTCTTTTGTTTGTTCACTTTCAGAGGCCACTTCTTCAAGTTCTCCAATCCTTTCTTCTCCCTCCTCAAATCTGCTATTATATGATCCAGTGTTTTTTTTAAATTTCATTGATTGCACCTTTCATTCCCATAAGATCTGCTATTTTTCTATGTATGTTTTTAAATTCTTCTTTGTGCTCATCCAATGGCTTCTTAATATCCTTAATCTCTTTAGCCATCTCATTGAATTTAATAAGGAGATTTGTTTGAACATTATAATTAGTTGTCTCTAGTCCTTTATGTCATCTGGAGGTTTATCTTGTTCCTTTAACTGGGCCATAGCTTCCTGTTTCTTGTTGTGGATTGTAATTTTTTGTTGGTGTCTTTACATCTGGTTTACTAGAGTATTTATTCTAGGTGCAGTTTTTTCTTTAGTTTAGGGTTTCCTATCATTTCTCCCTTGCTGGTTGTGCAGTAGGAGCCAAGCATGTAGTTGGTGCTGTAAGCTGTGGAGGCTCAAGCTGCCCTCATTGCACCAGGGACCAATGAAGCTTCTTCCAACTTTCTCCTTTGCCAGGGGTAGGGACAGAGTCACAGCAACGTGGAATAATCCGTGTGCAGGCCTAGACTGTAGTTGCCCAGAGAGACTGATGAAGCTTCACACCCCTTTTTCCCCTGCCTGGGACAGGGATGGAGCTGCAGGTGTGGGCAGCAATCTGTGCAGTGTGGGTCCAAGATGACCACAGTTGCCCTGGTAGACTTCTGATTTTCAGCCAAAGTTCCCTGCAGTCACCTGTATTGGCTGGTGCTGCAGGCTGATCTGCATGAAAGAACCTGGTTCCTGCCGACACTGAGAGTTGCAGTCAGCTCAGGCTGGGGTGGAGTCAGAATGGCAGCTACTGGCCTCTTCCTGACTTCGGCTGGTTCTCACCCCAGCTGTTCCCAGGCTTATCTCTTAGCAGCCAAGTCTCCCAATCAGTAGCTGAAATCAGCAGCCAACCGTCTCCTCCTCCCTGTTTCTGGGAAATGGAGCTTTCAATTCCCGTCACAGAACAGCTCCTGGGGGGGAGGGGAGGGGCGGGGAAGCTCGTGCTGCCAGAGTAGGACAATCACAGGCCTCCGTGCTTGGCGGGTGATTTCCCAGAGAGGCTGGTGCAGGTCCCCGCAGCTTCCTCCCTGCTGGGGCCTAGGCTAGAGCTGCAGTCTGACCTGGATGGGAAGAAGCCGGTCCCCCCAGCACTGGGATCCTCAGTCCGCCCCGCTTCCCCTCGTGCCAGGCACAGAGTTAAGATGGCGGCTCCCGGCCTCTTTCTGACTTTGAGAGGCTCAAGCCTTAGCTGTTCTCAGGATCATACTGTAGCCCACTGAATTTCCTCATCATAGCTGAAACTGGTGCCCAACTGTCTCTTCCTCCCCCATTTTGGGGAAGTGGAGCTTTCAATTCCAGCTGTGGAACAGCTCCCGAGGCGGCTTGTGCCTCCAGTGGAGGATGGGCCCCGGCCTCCACGGCGTGGAGCCTCTACTTACGAGTCTTCTCTGCAGATGGCAGTCTCCTCCTTCCACTCCCCCAAGGATGTTGCAGGATGCACTTCTGACCTCCTGGAGCCCTCAAGCAGGTGCTTCAGCTAGCTCCAGAGAGCTCTGGGTGTTACTAACTGCCCTGTGGCAGGAGCTGAATCTAGGAGCTCCTTACTCTGCTGCCATCTTGCTGGTTCTCTCCTTTAGATCTACTTTTGCATTTGTTACAACAATGCATTGTCCAATTACTTACTACCGGAAAACATTTGTTGTGAACAAAATGGGCACACAGCACTTCCAGATGTTAGAATGGACATAGAAAGTATATCCCATTCCAGGAATTTTATATAAGGATGTAATTCTAAAATAAAACCCGTTTACATCTAGTTTTTTGCAGAATTATTTGTAATATAAAAATTTTGAAACAACTACATAAGCGACAAAGGGAAATGGTTGTATAAATCATTAAATCAATTTCACGGAAAAGTGGAATTCACTGTGGCAACTTGGCCTACATGCAATGTTATGTAGCTATGGTGATCACAATAAAACTTTGAGTAGAGATGTGAATATGCAAAGGAGGACAGAAATTATAAAAAATGATCATTTAAAAAATAGCTTTAATATTGAAACAGGCAATTGAAAAGATGAAAAGCATGATTTGTTGAGATATGGCCCTCAAGGAGCTGGGCTTTTAATTTAATTCAGTGCAATGGCAGGAAGATAGTACCCTTATGCACGGAAAGATAACTGCCGCTCTAAGGCTTCATACGATAAGAGTGAGACAACTGCCGTGGACAATGAGAAGTGGAGTTCCAGCATTATTCCTCTGAGCTGGCATCTCTAGCTCATGCTACGTGGGAGAGGAGGTCAGTTCAGACCCCGTCAGAGAGAAGGAGCGTATTCCATGAAGAAGAGCGGCCCTGTGCATCACTCCTTCATTGCTAGCTCATTTAGTTTCCAGCTACAAACCCATTTGGTGCTTCTATTACAGTCAGTGGTTTTCCAATTTGCACCATATTCTTTCAAATTTTAGTTTTGCCATAAAAAGGGATACTCTTTAAGATAAGACCCAATGTTGTCCCCCAATTAAACTTTTTAAAAAATTCTGCTTAATTCTTGTGCCGTTTACATTTGCATAGGGAATCAGGGACTCTGATTCTGAATGCTTGCAAGTTCAGAGCTTGGGGTGATGTCAGTGGCTCCACGGGGAGAGGTTTCAAGCCCGTCCTTGGCGCAAGGCTATGTCTCGGTGTGACGGGGATGGCTCGAGGGCTTCGCGTGGTCTGCTGGTTGGACACTGCACTGACTTGTGGCCTGCCGGGTCCTGGGCCTCGTCGCTCAGCCTGCAGCCGGGTTCCAGTCGCCTGCCCCTTGTGGCAGAGGACCTTCTCCAAAGCCTCCAAAGCGGCTCAACCACAGGCTGTGGAGTGCCGAGAAGGAACAAACCCCACCTCAGTGCTGCTCAGCCTCGGCCCAGGAGGAAAGGCAGGCACGTTCCACCCGGTTAACCTCTAAGCACCCACGCTGGGAGCTGACTCGAGGAGGCAGCCTTCGTTGCCTGCTGCCCCTTTGCTGACTCACGTGCCCTCTCCCAGAGGCGTTTTCCGTCCCTTCCAAATGACTACTTGCCCTTGAATCTCAGCCTCAGGGTCAGCTTCTGTTGGAACACACACCAAGCCAACGCTGGGCTCTCTCTGGGCCATTTTACAAAGGCAGAGGCTGAAGAGCCTGGAAAGTTTCCCACCTTCGGCTCTGGCTATGGGAGTCTGAAAGCAAGGAGCAGAGAGGCGCGGCCCGGGGAGGAGGTGGCACTGGCCACACTCACTTGACATGCTGGGAGGCGCCATCTTGGTGTGAGCATCAGGAAGGCAATGGTTAATGACTCATGGTTGGAGAAAGTGCTCTTCTCTGGGGACTTGAGACACCTCAGGGGACTTGGGAAGAGTGTCTGATGTGGTGACGGGCTGGTGTGGGCAGCAAGGGCTCTGTGGATGGCCCTGGGTTAGTGAGCACACGCCGGGGTCTTCACTGATGACTGTGAAGAGCTGAGCCAAGATGGATCTTGAGAAGATCCGTTCTCCTTCACTCACATCCCAGCTTTTTCTCCCAGGAGTGGGTTTTCCAGATACCAAGGGTTTTTGTTGGAATCTCTGCTCCAGGAACTCTCTGATATATATCAGGCCAGTGGGAAGAGTTTATAGGATTTGGGGAAGAAAAGAAAAGCATTTCGTTTTGATGATAACCTGAAAAAGTCTTTTCTGGGGTTTAATGAAACACGTTTCACTGGATATAGTTTTCACTGTTGAATTGCATCAAGTCCACTGCGTGTATTTGTACTTTCACATGTAACATTTTTTTCTGCATTCCCCAACCTCCCCATGGATTAGGTGGAATCCTACATTTACAGAGAAGAAAATCTGGGTTTGACATTCTGTAGCCTGTATTGAGCCTCACGAATGTAAGTGGTCAGTATGGCAGCAGTGGCAGCAGCGCTGCTTTAGTGCTGGTGAGACACTGTTCTAGGGTCTCCTGGCAGCTACAGTCAAATGTGGGCCATCTAGGAAAAAGGCCATAATGAGTGACGATTTTGGAAATGGTTGGCTGCTTGCAAATATGATTTTAAAGGTTATGCTAATAATTTCACATATGTTTCTTTCGTAATTACATGCTTCTGTCTTCACTTTTTAAAAAAATTTCACCTCTTCATTATAGGACCTTTAATTATATTTTTTCTTGCTGTTGGTTTTCCTCTTTATTTTTGCCCTTGACTACATATAATAAGGGGAAAAAACTTTAAAAACATTTTTTCTAACGCCAGGCACCCTTTATTATTTGTATTCTTAGAAAGCCTTGCAGTAACCACTATGCCCTTGCCTTCTTTCAGCCTGCTGCTGTGGTGTGCACAGCGAGATCTGGGATTCACAGAGAAGGGCACGAAGGGCATTTTTTTTTTTTTTTGTTATTTTGAAGAAGTTTAAGATTACATAAATGTTATATCAAAAATATAAGGGATTCTCATATACCCCGCCCCTCCCCCTCACACTCCCCCCATTAACAACATCTCTCGTTAGTGTGGTGCATTGGTTATGAGTTGATGAACACGTACTGAAGCAGTGCTACCAACATGTGAATAGTTTACATTATGGTTTACACTTTGCACTGCACAAGGTAATAGGGTTTGACAAAATGTACAGTGGCTTGTATCTGTCATTGAAATATCATGCAGAACAGCTCCAGTGTCCTCCAAACGCCCCCATGTTACACCTATTCTTCCCTCTCCCTCGTGAGGGGCATTTTGCAGATAGCGACCATGCATTACTCATTTTGAATCCCCTGGAGCATCTAGCGTGTGTCATATGGGTGTATGGCAAATGCTTGTTGACTGAACGTTTAGGGGACAGAAGAACAAAACCAGTGATGTGAGTTTACATTTTCAAATAAAAGAGGAGGAGACAGCTTGGAGATGACAATCAGAACGAAGAAACAGAGCCATGGAACAGTGGAATCCTGTTCACCATTGTGATTGCTGTGAGTGAAGATTAACTTGTTAAAAACTAAGACTGATCTGACAAATCATACTACTTTATATTCTATATAGAAAAATAAGCACAATTTGTTACATTCTTATTTACAGTTTATTCATTGACTTACTAAAAAATGTTAATTAAATTGTCTACCATGTTCCAGCCGTTGAGCATGTCTGTTCCAGCAAGTCTCCTTATGCCCTGGTATAAAGAGACTAAATAAGAATGGGGTGATGTTCAGGATTATCTGATTGTCAGCAAAAGCCGTCCAAACCATCGTGGTGGAACAAGGGTGGTGGGTGGGGAGCAGGGGAAGGGACCGCGGGCACACGGCACGGCTTCCAGGCGTGGTTGCACTGCCCACGTCTCTGCTGGTTGCTGCTCCCAGGAGGCTCTCTCCACATCCCAGCCAGATGGCTCCTTGCAGCAAGAGGTTTACCCGGCCTTTAGCACCGATCACCTCCGAAGGCGCTAGAGGCTTCTTTCTCTGTGTTCCAGCTCAGGTTGCTCCTTGTCGGATGGGCCATCACTGGGCTTGGAAGAACTGGGCTGATTATCCAGGTCTGTGGAAGGAGTGGGTAAAATTTCACCCCCCACGTAAGCCCCTTAAAGTGTATTTTCCAAAATAGAGAGCTTATGTTCCACAAGAGGGAGGAAAGGGAGGCTAGGCAGGCAAACATAACTAATGGTCACTATAAATACTAAAGAAGAAATACAGGACTTATTAATTTGAAGGTATGGAATACATCCATAGAAAAGCAAGTGAAAGCAGTAAAAGTAGTGACAATAAAAAAAGCAATAGACGTTGCGCACATATATAGCATATATATATACACATATATATATGAGCACAACAGCTTTCTAAATGGAGAAGCATTAACATTAACATTCTTTTGAAAATAAACTGTAAGACAAATATGCCTGCTCTCATTATTTGTAGCCAGCAATTTATTGGAAGTTTTATCTACGCAGTAAGTTAAGAAAAAATTAAAGGCAAAAAGATTGAAAAGGAGGGGATATAATTATTGTTGGTTTTGCTTAATGTAATTGTCTACATAGAAAAATCCTTAAGAATTTGCTGGCAAATTATTGCTAATTATTAGATCTAAAATAAAAGTTAGCGGATATAAGATCAATATAAACAAGTCAATTATATTTCCATTCACCAGCAAAAAGTTTCTTTTAAAGTAGCTCTTATAACAGCAACCAAAATAAAGTAAATGTGAGTAAATCCAACAAAAGATGAGCAAGAGGTGTAATTACAAAATTTTATTAAAATGCATCGAAGAAGACTCAGCCACTCTTAAGGGTGGAAAAGTCAGTCCTTAAGGAGTAAATTTTTCCCAATTTGTCTATAGAGGACACGTAGGGGCAATACAAGTTCTAACAGCATTAGTCCTGGAAATTGACAAGCTGATTTTGATATTTTTAAGGGAGAAAAAAGGATCAGCATAGTCAACCTCGTCTACCTCCAGAAAAAGGCAGGAAATGGGAGAACACTTGCCCCATGTCAAGACTCTTCTGTAGCTATGGTAGCCAAGAGAGTGTGGTGCTGGGACAGAGGCAAAGAGGGACCGACTGGACAGGGAGAGACGATTGACAGGCTGGAAGTAGACCATGCTTAGTTGCAACTTGAAATTTGACAGAGGTGGCAAAGCAGATCTGTGGTGAAGGAGACAGAATTCCATAAATGGAACTGGAAAAGGCAAATATCCTTATAACAAATACCCTTATGAGAACACAAAATACAACAGGATTCTTACCTTACATCTTACTAGGAAACTATTCCTAATGGACTAAAGACTTAAAGATCAAGAGCAAAATTTAAAAATTTTTGGAAGAAAATATAAAAACATGACTTTAGGTTAGGAAAGTATTTTTTAAACAAGCAACTAAAAATGCCAACCATAAAAGAAAGATAGGTACATTTGTTTCACTAAAATTAAGAACTTCTATTTACCAAAATACCTTAGAGAATCTGAAAAGAGAGGCCAAAACTTAGGAAAATATATTTGAAATACATACAGCTGACAAAGTACCAGCAATCACATTATTTAAATAACTAGTATAAATAAGAAAAACACAAAACAATATAAACATGGGCAAAATATCTTACTAGTTCTTCAACAGAGTAGTAGATTAAAATTGACAATATTATTTTTAATTGATTAAAGAAAATAAAGCCTTGCATAGATTGATAGTGACCAAGGATTAATTCAGCCTAGTTTGGGGCTTACGTAGGGAGGAGTTTTGAAATGACTTCTTGGGTTTTTAGTTGTACAACTAGAGGCGTGAAAAAGGCATTCACCAAATTACCACATCAGGGAGACCTGAAAGAAGATCAGGTTGAAGTTTAGAAGACCTATGCAGGATTTTTTAAAAAATTTGTTTTGCTTGCTGTCTGCTCTCTGTGCCCATTTACTGCTCGTTCTTCTGTGTTTGCTTGCCTCCCTGTGTTGCGTCATCTTGCCGCGCCAGCTGTCTGCGGGCTGTCAGCACCCCGCACTGCATGGGCCAGCTTGCTTTCACAAGGACGCCCAGGAACGGGAACCCAGAGCCTCCCAGATGGTGGACGGGAGCACAATTGATTGAGCCACAGCCGCTTCCCCTTGTGCAGGATTTTAATGTGTCTAATCCCTTCTCACAGAGGAAAGTGTTGTGACTAAGAGAAGGATGCCACACAGCCTTCTTCTTCTAGCTGTTCCTCTACAGTCCACATGATTTATCTCTTCCTCTGTAAGTGGGGTCCACTGTTTGATTCAGGACCGTATTACCATTTTTGTTCATGGATATTTTATTTGTGAGATGATGAGGTCCCAGAATGAGCCTAAGTTTTGTCTACAAACCCCAGTGAGCTATGCCTAAAAACTGACAGGGCATGCCTGTCAAAATCTTACTGGCCAGAGGGACCAACACTCCCTGGAGAACTCTCCAGAAGGAAGAGTGAGCCACACTGCGAAGCTTGACCCCGTTACAAACCCAAGGCGATTGTCATGGGGTGAGGGTGCTAAATATTACATGGTGTCTGTCAACTAGATTTCTTTCCACTGATTTATATACACATTTTAGGGAATGAGAAATCTAGAATTTTTTTTTATAAAAGAGGAACTCCATGTTGAAGAAACAAGGAGATTATACTTACCTCTTTCCCTTCTACAAATACATAGAAATACTGGATAAAATAAAGTAAAACAAAGCAAAACAAAGCACTTTTTAGAATCAAATTGAGAGGGAAACAAAGGGAGGTGTTTTCCATATAAAAGACAAAAATCAAAAGAGGAGTGGTAAGTTAGAGTTGGTGTTACACACTGTGTGAGAGGAGGTAGACGTGGAGGAGGCTTTCTATGGTCTTAACCTGCATGTGTGGACAGGCAAGTGGCCTTGGTCCTGAAGTAATGGAGTTACAGTGAATACTCTGCATAAAACTGAGATCTTCAAAGAATGTCCCAGTCTGTGAAGCAGACAAGAAAAACTAACCAACCTGGAGAAGAAGTCATATCTCAACAAAATGGAGTAGGAATGAGAGTCCATGTATAAACTCATATTTATGGTCAATTTATTTTTGATAACCCCATTTAAGAGAATGAAATTGAACTCCTCCCTCACAGTATCTACCGCAGACCTAAATATAAGAGCTGAGCCTGTAAAACCTAGGAGAATATAGAAGAGAAAATTTTCATGACCTTGGATTAGGATAAATCTTCTAAGATGTGATACCGAAAGCACAAGAGATAAAAAAGTGGATAAAGTGACTTCATCAAAACTTAAAGCCTTTGTGTTTCAAATCAAGAAATTGAAAAGACAGCCTATAGAATGGGAGAAAATATTTGGAAGTCGCATTGCATCCAGAGTATATGAAAGCTCTTATAAGTCACTAATAAAAGGACAAAAATCTAAGTGAAAACTAGGGAAAGAATCTGAAGACATTTCTCAAAAAAAAAAGTATACCAATGGCCAACATGAAAAGATGCCCCAAACCATTAGTTATTAGAAAAATGCAAATCAAAACCACAAGATACCATTTCATACACATTAGGACAAGAATTATTTTTAATAAAGACAAAAAAACAGAAAATAAGTGTTGATGAGTCTTTTTTGGACCCCAGAAATTATGTTCTTAAGCTAATCCATTCTGTGCTTGTAAAGGCAGTGTAGACAGGGTCCTTTGATTAGATTATTTAAGAAATTGTGATTGGATCATTTGATTAGATCACTTTTGATTGGACTACATCAGTGAGGCAGGACTCATGTGGTGTCTCTGCCCTCTTGCTGGGTGTTACATAAACTGAGAACACTCTGAGAGACACTGAAGAACGGAACTCTGCCATTTTGATTCCACCATTTGAGAGAGCAGACTCAGGACCCCTACTGGCTAAAGCTGAGTCATGAAGCCCCCAAGAGGCTGGGCCCATGGAGCAGCTCAAGGCTGAAGAGATGAGCCATATATGCGCCTGATAGCACACAGCTGGGCCCGGGAGAAAGCAGAGCAGATGGAGAGGAGGCCCAGAAAGAGACAAACCCTATGCCTGGTCACCCATAGCTGAGCTCGAGGAGAAGGTGAGCCTTGAGAGGAGGGCAGGGACCTCAGTAGAAATTGGCCACCATCTTGCCTCACCATGTGGCAGGACCCCAGGATTTCTAGCAGCTGACTTTGGTGAGAAAGCATCTCTGATTGTGCCTTGATTTGGACATTCCATGGTCTCAGTATTGTATGATTCTCCCCTAATAAAATTCCCACTATATAATATAAACCAACCTATTTCTGGTACTTTGCATTGGCAGCCCTGTAGCAAACTGAGACAGTGAGGATGTTGAGAAATCGAAACCCTCAGACATTGCTGGTGGGAATGTGAATTGGTCCTGTCACTTTGGAAAAAAACTGGCAGTTCCTCAAAAGGTTAAATATATACCAAAATGAGACACCGTTTCACACTCAAAGTGGCTATTATTTTTAAATTGGAAAATTTCAAATGTTGGAGAGGATGTAGAAAAATAAAAACACTAGTTCATTGTTGGTGGGAATATCACATGGTGCAGCCATTGTGGAAGACAGTTTGGGAGTTCCTCAGAAATCTAAGAAAAGAGCTACCAAATAATCTGCCAATTCCACTACTCAGAATAACTGAAAGCAGGGACTCAAATAGATACTTGCACATTGACTTTTATAGCGGCATTATTCACAACTGACAGAAGGTGGCAGCAACCCAAGTGCCCATCAACTGATGAATGGATAAACACAATGTGGTATATACATACAATGGACTATTACTCAGCCGTGGAAACAGGGAGTCCTAATATAAACTATGAACTGTAGTTACTAGTGAAATAAAATAACATTTGCAGCAGTTTGATATTACTCATGAATTCCAAAAAGAAATATTGGATTATGTTTGTAAACTGATCTTTTCCTCTGGGTATATTAGATTACACTGGATTCATAGGTTTACTAGATTAAGTAATTATGTAAACCTCTTGTGCCAGTAGGGCATTGAGTTCCCACCATTTGGTGGGTGGGGACTCACAGATAAAAGGCATAGCAAAGGACAGAGTTGAAGGTTTTTTAAAAATTTTTAAAAATTTATTGAAATATATCACTCATACACAAACGTACATGAATAATAAGTGTGTAATAGTTGTGAACTTACAAAACAAACATATTTAACATCAAACATATATAACATCTCACACTACCACCAATAACTTGCATTGTTTTTAAATCTTTTAAACTAATGATTAAAGAGCATTGTCAAAACATTACAACTAAATATTTTTCCCCTAACTAATCTGATTATTATCTTTATATCATTTATATATGAACATACATAAACAATTAAGTGTATAGTAAAAGTTGTGAACTTACAAAGCAAACATACATAACATCATACAGGGGCCCCATACATCAACCTTCCACCAACACCTTGATTCATCATGAGACGTTTGTTACAAACTATGAAAGAACACTGTCAAAATCTTAACTGCTAATCATAGTTCTTATCTTACATTTGGTATGTTTTACCCCCAACCCACCCTATTATTATTATTATAGTAAAGATTTATTTATTTATTTCTCTCCCCTTCCTCCCCCCAGATTGTCTGTTCTCTGTGTCTATTTGCTGCGCCTTCTTTGTCCGTTTCTGTTGCTGTGAGTGGCACGGGAATCCATGTTTCTTTTTTTGTTGTCATCTTGCTGTGTCAGCTCTCTGTGTGTGCGGCACCATTCCTGGGCAGGCTGCACTTTCTTTCGTGCTGGGCAGCTCTCCTTACGGGGCGCGCTTCCTGTGCGTGGGGCTCCCCTACGCGGGGGACACCCCTGCGTGGCACGGCACTCCTTGCGCACATCAGCACTGTGCATGGGCCAGCTCCACACGGGTCAAGGAGGCCCGGGGTTTGAACGGCGGACCTCCCATGTGGCAGACGGATGCCCCAGTCACTGGGCCAAGTCCGCCGCCTAATTTTTTAAATATATATTTTTTTATGACAGAAGTTGTAAATTTATAAAACAATCATGCACATGTGTAGAATTCCCAAACAATGCCTCCCCATCAACACACTACAATCATTTGGTACAGATAAAATAATATCATCTGATTGTTGCCATGTTCATAGTGTACATTTGGCTCACATTTTCCATACTGCCTCAGTATCAACACAGTACGTCTTTCACATAGATGCAAGAATATTATATTGTTACTACTAACCACAGTCCATAGGTCACTCCAGCTGTATTTGTCCCATGCTTCTCCACATTCCCATATACCTTGAAATAGTAATGTACATTTGTTCTAGCTAACAAAACACACTTGCATCTGTACCATCAACCACAATTCTCATCTACTTCTTGGTTTACTGTGCTATCCAGTTCCTAGATTATTCTCAAGCATTCTATCAATTGGCATTTACATAACTAGACTACCATTTTCAGTCACATCCCCATTTATAAACTAGCTGTTACTCACTGTGTGTTACCATCCACTCTATACATTTCCACACTTTTACAGTAAAGCTGATTAAAACTTCTACATACATTAAACATCAGTAGTCCACTCAGTTCTCCTCTTATCTCCTTTAAGAATCCACCACCTACCACCAGGTCTTGAAGATATTTTCCAATAATTTCTTCTAGAAGTTTTATGGTTCTTGCTTTCATTTTTAGTTTTTTGATGCATTTCGAGTTAGTTTTTGGATAAGGTGTGAAATAGGGGTCCTCTTTCCTTCTTTCAGCTACGGATGTCCAATTCTTTCAGCACCATTTGTTGAATGGATTGTTCTGCCTGAGCTGTGTGGGTTTGACAGGCTAGTCAAAAATCACTTGACCATACCTGTGAGGATCTGTTTCTGAACCATGAATTTGGTTGCACTGGTCTATTGTGTCTGTCTTTAAGCCAGTACCATGCTGTTTTTACCACTATAGGTAGTTATTATGATTTAAAGTCTGGAGATGAGGGTTCACTTTTCCTTTTTATGAAGTTTCTGGCTATTTAGGATTCCTTATCCTTCCAAATAAACTTAATGATCATGTTTTCAATTTTTTCTTTAATGCTGGTGGAATTTTATCGGGATTGCATTAAATCTGTATATCAGTTTGAGTAGAAATGACTTTTTTTAAAAAAATTATTTATTTTTAAAACTTACATTCAGAAAATATGAGGTCCCATTCAACCCCACTGCCCCCACCCCCCACTCCCCCCACAGCAACACTCTCTCCCATCATCATGACACATCCATTGCACCTGGTAAGTACATCTCTGAGCATCACTGCACCCCATAGTCAATGGTCCACATCATAGCCCACACTCTCCCACGTTCCATCCAGTGGGCCCTGGGGGGATCTACAATGTCCCGTAATTGTCCGTGAAGCACCACCCAGGACAGCTCCACGTCCCGAAAACGCCTCCACATCTCATCTCTTCCTCCCATTCCCCAAACCCAGCAGCCACCATGGCTACCCTTCCCACACCCACTCCACATTTTCTCTGTGGACATTGGATTGGTTGTGTCCATTGTGACCTAATGTAAGAGGGAAATGGAAAGGAGAAATGAGAATATAAGGCTATGAGTCTCTAAAAAAGAGTCTGGAGGCTGTCAGAAGGAATGCCCTTATGCACAACTGAGCAGAGTCTAAGAGACAGATAAAGTAGATACAACCCCAGGTATTGGTTCTTTTGAGGAATAGAGAGACCCACGGGTTCTATGGTCATGGCAGATGGGGTTCACTGCCATGGCAGATGGCCCTTCTTTGGAGCTGGTGTTTCTGTGTGATGGAATTGGACTCAGAGGGGATCTCTTTTCACAAGACTTGCATGCTACTTTATTGGAATTGTAGTTGGTGCTGGGGTTTTAGATATATTTAGGGGATTTGAATCTCTGGACTGATAATATGACACCCAGGTCCAGAGCCTCAACAGACTTCAGCTCCTACACTTTGATTTATTGGACTTACCCTACTCAGCTAACATGGAGTTGAAGAAGGTCAACCACCACACCATGGAGCCTAGAGTGTCTACAACTGAAAGCAGGAGGAGTGCATCCAGTACCCATATGGAATCTAAGCCCCCACTTGACATAGAAATGACATCTTAATGATATTTAATCTTCCAATCAATTAGCATAGAATGTTCTTCCAGTAATTTAGGGCTTTTTTGATTTGTTTTAACACTGAGTTGCAGTTTTCTGAATACAAGTGCTTTACATCATTGTTTAAGTTTATTCCTGACTATCTGAGTTTTATCTGTCATATTTTATTTTCACCACTCTTTTGACACTTTTAGTTACTTTTATTGATATAATCTTCATTTCTAGACTCTCTTCCAGCCCTCTTTCTCCTGTCTTTTCCTTTCAGGATCTAAGACACCCTTTAGTATTTCCTGAAATTCTGGTCTCTTGCTTAGAAATTCTCTCAGTTTCTGTTTATCTGTGAATATTCTAATTTCACCCTCATTTTTGAAAGACAGTCTTGCTGGATATAAGATTCTTGCCTGGAAGTTTTTCTCTTGTAGTATCTTAAATATATCAGACCACTGTCTTCTTGCCTCCATGGTTTCTGGTGAGAACTCAGCACTTAATCGTATTGGATATCCCTTATATGTGATGCATTGCTTTTTTCTTGCTGCTCTCAGAATTCTCTTTGTTTTTGGTCTTTGACATTCTGATGAGTATGCGTCTTGGAGTTGGTCTATTCGGATTTTTTCAGATGGGAGTACATTGTACTTGGACATGGATATCTATGTCCTTCAATATTGTTGGGAAATTTTCTACCATTATTTCTTTAAATATTCCTTCTGCCCGTTTTTCCTTCTCTTCTCCTTCTGAGACACCCATGACACATATGTTTGCACACCTTTTGCTGTCATTTAGTTCCCTGAGACCTTGTTCAATTTTTTTCCATTCTTTTCTTCATCTCTTCCTTTGTATGTTCACTTTCAGAGGCCATTTTTTCAAATTCACCAATCCTTTTTTCTGCCTCCTCGAATCTGCTATTATATGATCCAATGTTTTTTTAAAAATTTCATTGATTGCACCTTTCATTCCCATAAGATCTGCTATTTTTCTACATATGCTTTCAAATTCTTCTTTGTGCTCATTCAATGTCTTCTGAATATCCTTAATCTCTTTAGCCATCTCATTGTATTTATTAAGAAGCTTTGTTTGAACATCTATAATTAGTTGTCTCAAGTCCTTTATGTCATCTGGAGGCTTATGTTGTTCCTTTAACTGGGCCGTAGCTTCCTGTTTCTTTTTGTGGATTGTGATTTTTTGTTGGTGTCTTCACATCTGGCTTACTAGAGTATTTATTCTGGGTGCAGTTTTTCTCTTTAGTTTAGGACTTCCTACCATTTCTCCCTTGCTGGTTGTGCAGTAGGAGCCAAGCATGTAGTTGATGTATAAGCTGTGGAGGCTCAAGCTGCCCTCATTGCACCAAGGACCAATGAAGCTTCTTCTAACGTTCTCCTTTGCCAGGGGTAGGGACAGAGTCACAGCTATGTGGAATAATCCATGTGCAGGCCTAGACTGTAGTTGCCCAGAGAGACTGATGAAGCTTCCTGTCTCTTTCTCCCCTACCTGGGGCAGGGATGGAGCTGCAGGTGTGGGCAGCAATCTATGCAGTGCATGTCCAACATGACCACAGTTGCCCTGGTAGATTTCTGATTTTCAGTCAGTGCCAGCCAAAGTTCCCTGCAGTTACCTGGATAGGCTGGTGCCGGGCTCCTCAGCCTCCTCCCTGCCAGAGGTGGGGCTGAAGCCTAGGCGGGCTGCAGGCTGATCTGTGTGAAAGAAACTGTCAGCCCGGCTTCCCCTCAGGCTGGGGGCAGATTCAGAATGGTGGCTACTGGCCTCTTTCTGACTTGGGCTGGTTCTAACCCCAGCTGTTCCCAGGGTTATCTTTTAGCCAGCCAAGTCTCCCATTCAGTAGCTGAAAGCAGCAGCTGACCGTCTCCTCCTCCCCTGTTTCTGGGAAATGAAGCTTTGAATTCCTGTCACAGAGCAGCTCTTGGGGCGGCTCTTGCTGCCAGAATAGGACAATCACTGGCCTCCATGGCTTGGCTGGTAATTTCCCAGAGAGGCTGGCTCAGGTCCCCCCAGCTTCCACCCTGCCAGAGGTGGCCCTGGGGCCCAGGCTAGACCTGCAATCTGACCTGGATGGGAAGAAGCCGGTCCCCACCAGCCCTGGGATTCTCAGTCCACCCTGCTGCCCCTCGTGCCAGGCGCGGAGTTAAGATGGTGGCTCCCAGTCTCTTTCTGTCCTGGACAGGCTCAAACCTTAGCTGTTCTCAGGATTATGCTTTAGCCCGCTGAATTTCCTCATCAGTAGCTGGAGTTGGTGCCCAACCGTCTCTTCCTCCCCCGTTTTGGGGAAGTGGAGCTTTCAATTCCAGCGGCGAAACAGCTCCTGATGCAGCTTGTGCCTCCAGTGGAGGATGGGCACTGGCCTCCGCAGTGTGGAGCCTCTACTTACAAGTCTTCTCTGCAGATGGGCAGCCTCCTCCTTCCACTCCTTCAAGGATGTGGCAGGATGCTCTTCTGGTCTCCTGGAACCCCCAAACAGGTGCTTGAGCTTTCTCCAGAGAGCTCTGGGTGTTTCCTAACTGCCCTGTAACAGGAGCTGACTCCAGGAGCTCCTTACTCCGCCATCATCTTGCTGGTTCTTGAGATGGAGGGTTTTTGATGTTGGAGTTTTTATGTTGGAGTTTAATGCTGAGGCTTTAAGCTGGAGCCCCAATAAGTAATCACACAGAAGAGAGAGAAGCAAGACCCTGGAAGGGAGGAACCCAGGAAGCCTGAACCCTGACAGACGTTGGCAGCCATCTTGCTGCAACATGAGGCAACAGACTTTGGGGAGGGAAGTAACTTATGCTTTATGGCCTGATATCTGTAAGCTCCTACTCCAAATGAATACCCTTTATAAAAACCAACCAATTTCTGGTATTTTGTATCAGCACCCTTTTGACTAATACAACATTCTTCCATCAATTGTAAAAATTGTATTGCAATAATACAAGGTGTTAGTAACTGGGGGAAGGGGGTGTATGTGGGAACTCTGTATTTTCTGTATGGTTTTTGTAAACCTACAACTTTTCTAATCAGAAAAGATTAAACATAGCGTGACCACATGACCTCTCAAATTTCATTCTTTGATACATTTGCAAGAGAAATGAAAATTTATGTCCACACAAGAACTTGTACATGAATGTTTATAGCAGCCCTTATCCATAGTAGCCATAACAGGGGAAACATGACTATTCATTCATTTGATGAGTGAATAAACAACATATGCTGTATCTATGCAATGGACTATTACTCAGCCATAAGAAGGAATGAAATCCTGATACATGCTATAACATGGGTAAATCTGGAAGACATTGTGCTATTTGAAAGAAGCCAGAGACTAAAGGCCACCGTATTAGTTTGTCAAAGGCTACCAATGCAAAATACCAGAAATGGGCTAGCTTTTATAATGGGAAATTTGTTAGTGGTAAAAGCTTGCAGTTCTGAGGCTGGGAAATATTCAAGTCAAGGCACCATCAGAGGTGCTTTCTCACCATGGTCATCTGCTGGCAGATCTTATGGTTCTACCATATGATGAGGCAAGATGGCGAGTCTGCTGGCCCCTCTCTACTCGTGCCTGGAGCTCTGTCTGCTGTGGGCGGTCAGGCATATGGCCTGTCTCTTTCAGGGCCTCCTCTCTCAGCCTTGTTTTCTCCCCATCTCAGCTGTGGGCAGTCAGGCACATGGCAGGGCTCTCCTTGGCCTTGAGCTGATCTGCGGGCCCAGCTCCTCTAGGGCCTCTGTCCACCCCTCTGTGCTCTGCTGATTCAGACCCCAGGACCTCTTTTAGCCTCTCAGGCTGCTCTGTCATCTCTCTCTTATCTGGAAGCATCAAAACGGTGGCTTCCTTTCTCTCTGTGTGTTCTACGTTTATATAAGACCCAGCAAGAGGGCAGAGACACAACCTGATTCATGCCTCACTGATGTAGTTCAATCAAAAGGGATCTAATCAAGCGATCTAATCGAGGTCCCTTAACTGAATCTAATCAGAAGCCCCCATCTCTGCTGCCTTTATCGGCACAGGAATGGATTCGCTTAAGAACATAATTTTCTGGGGTCCCCAAAAGACAAAGCAGGACAGCCACATATGATATGATTCCATTTATATGGAGTATCTATAATAGACAAAACTATAAAGATAATATTAAATGGTTGTCTATGATGAGGGAGAGTTGGGAGGAAATGGGGAGAATCTGTTAATGGATACAGGCTTTGTTTCTAGAGTGATCAAAAATATTCTAAAATTGATTGTGGTGATGGTAGAACAATTCTGTGAATATGGTGAGAACCACTGAACTGTACACTTTAAAAGGGCCTGTTGCATATACCCAATGAAGCTGTTTAAAAAAAAAAAACAGAATAATTCCTTATGATGTCAAGGAAAGGACTGGGCTTTGGGGAGAAATTATGATGATAATGTGCCAAAATCTGAGTAGCACACTTATTTCAATTCACTGCAGTTGAGGACTTAAAAAAAAAAGGCAGAAAATAAACTTTAAAAGAAAAATAAAATGCATATAGATCTTATAGATGTAAACTTTGACCAGTTCTATTTCTAAGGAGAGACCCTAGGGGAGTCAGATATATGTACCCAAAGAGCCAGTATGAATATGTTTATTGCAGAACTTTTGGCAATAGTGAAAAGCTGAAAGCAAGCCAAATATGTAAAGAAGGAGATTGGATTAACAAATTTTGGAATATTTGTAAAATAGAAACACGTACTGCAGTTAAAATGAATTGGCCAGATGTACATGCATTAGCAATGCTAAATCTCAAAAACACAATATTGAGTGAAAAATTTATGTACCCTGCAGAATATGTAAACTAAGATCATTTTATGTAAATTTTAAAAAATATCCACCACCATATTATCTATTTTATGAATAACACTATGACAGACTATTGCCCCCAATATTCCTTCTTTCCTTTATCCATATCATAGAAGGTTTAGCTCAGCAAATGCCCACTCAGAAGGAAAGTTCTCTTTCTCAGCCCCGCCTGCAGTTTGTTGAGGCCGTATGGCTAAGTTCTGGTTAACAGGTTATAAGCCACAGGAGCACTTTCCAGGGGACAGAAGGGCCAGGCCCTTCTCCTTTGTGTTCCCTTTTCAGTCCCGCTGCTGGGACCCTGGATGCGGCCAATCTGGATCACAAGATTGAGGCCACTAATGATGCCAACAAGATAAAGGAGCCTGGGGGAGTTTCTCTGCAGCAGTGCCTACCTAGTAGTTTTCGATTAGAGATGATTCACTTACTCAATGGTTTATGGAGTGACTTGTGGTTCTCACATTTCATAGGCAGAAGAGTGAAACTCGGGGATTAACACCTAATAAATGTACCGGGCGAGCCTGGGCTTTCCTGTCCTCTGAAGCCAGCTATCCTGGGAGATGGACATTTCTTCCCTTTACAAATCCTAGAATAAGTCACATCCATAGTTTGCTGGAAACATAACTGGATTTCCAAGAGTAAAACACCCTGATTTATAGCATTTGCTGACCGTGGCTGGTTTCAAGCTACCATGGTATGGCCACTGACAGTGGGTTTGGGAAGAGATGCTCACTTTGGGCTCTGGTGGGCCAGTGGGAGCTGGCTTCAGGACCCCCTCCTGGGTTAGCATCTGCCAGTGATGGTAGGATGGGCATGACAAAGGGCCCAGCACCAAGGGCGACAGCCTCTTCAGATTTTATATCCTAATCACGATACCCTCACCTTTGGGATACTTTAAGTAAAGATGGTAATAGAGCAGAAATTTAGTTGACTTCTCTACCTACACTATTGAAATTCAAAATAATATTTTCTCTCTTAGTTCCCAAGGTTGAATTTTCAGCAGCAAAGAGAACAATTAGTTTCCACAAACAGTGAACCATATAAAAACAGAAAAACTTCAAGTTTAATAATTGGTCAACTACAGCTTAGATAAGAACATCTACAGACTGATAATTTTAAAATGAAAGTCGCTATGTGTGCTGCTTTGGTTCTTTTGATCTTTTATGACCTTGATTCTCCCCTTCCCTCCCCCTTGCTCTTTCCTGTGTTTATAGCGAGTGCTGTGGATTATCAGGTCAAGGTTCAGACATAAGGAGCACAGATAAAACACCATCCGTTTGAACTTTGATATGCTGCTGGCTGCTTCTCTGCAAGAGAAATTTAGTTTCACTAAATGGCCAGTGAAATGACACCAGGCCAAGAAAAAAAAAAAAACAAAACCTTGCATCAGAGGAGAGAAAAGGATAGAAGAATGCTATTAAGAAAGAATCAGGAGCTGTGAAGAAAATTCCAGAAAGTCTGTTAACTCCATCTCAGCCAAAGGAGACTTTTTTCTATCTCCTAATGCCAAATTTCAAGATATAACCTAAACTGTAAACACAGTAACTATCTAAATCCTTTACATATCAAGAGTTTAGTAAGTAGATGGGTAGAATGCTTGAAATTCTAGGTTGGTTTCTACTGAAAAATTAAAATATTAAATATTTACCCCTTCTTTCCTATGTACCTAATTAGCCCAGGAAGTTGAAAAGAGATATTGTAGGTTTTTAAAATGGATGCTGAGACCCAATTTAAAGGTTCCAGTACTTTAGTGGCTTTTTCGACTCCCAAAATATACCATTAAGAAAAAAATAGGGGGGAGGAGGCAAGATGGCGGCTGAGTGAACTTCCCGGTTACTAGCTCCTGGAGGGAATCGGCTGGGAGGCGTCGGAGACTCCTTGGGACCGGGCTGTTTCGGGATTTTTCCTGGTCCCAAGGTGTTTAGACATCGATTTGGAGGGAAGGTAACAGAGAGGATCCATCCGTGAAATATACACGGAGATCCCAGCTATGTGTGGAGGATTCCCTCCTTGGGTAGGCAGAGCCGAGGCAGCTAGCACCGCGCGGAGCCCCGGCGGGCGGCGGCCAGGGTAGCCTAGCTGGGCCACGGTGGGCAGCGGGGGGGGATCCGAGCCACGCCGTGGTGGGCGGCGGGCGGGAGAGCCGAGCCGCGCTGCGCCGCGGTGGGCGGCGGGCAAGGGAGCCGAGCCCAGCCTAGCTGGGCCGCGGTGGGCGGTGGGCGGGAGAGCCGAGCCGCGCTGTGCCGCGGCGGGCGGCGGGCAAGGGAGCCGAGCCCAGCCGAGCTGCGGTGGGCGGCGGGCGGCGGGCGGGAGAGCTGAGCCGCGCTGTGCCGCGGCGGGCAAGGGAGCCGAGCCCAGCCGAGCTGCGGTGGGCGGCGGGCGGCGGGCGGGAGAGCCGAGCCGGGCCGAGCCCAGCAGAGCCGCGGAGGGCGAGGGGGCTGAGCCCAGCCGAGCTCAGTCGAGCCCGGCCGCGCGCGGAGGGCGGCGAGCGGGAGAGCCGAGTCGCGCTGCGCCGCGCAGGGTGGCGGGCAGGGAAGCCGAGCCCAGCCGGGCCCAGCCGAGCCCAGCCGAGCCCAGCCGAGCCGCGGCGGGCGAGGGAGCCGAGCCCAGACGAGCTTGGCCGAGCCCAGCCGCGCGGCGCCGGGCGGGGGACCCGAGCCCAGCCGAGCCTAGCCAAGCCCAGGCAAGCCCAGCCGAGCCGCGGAGGGCAGGGGACCGGAGCCCAGCCGAGCCCAGCCGAGCCCAGCTGAGCCTGGCGGCGGGGTTTCTGTTCTTTGCTTTTTTGTTTTTTTTGTTTTTTTTTTATTTTTTTAATTTTTTATTTTATTTTCTTTTGTTGTTGTTGTTGTTTTTTTTTAATCCTCTCTTTCCTGTCCCCAATATTCTTATACTATTTTATCTTAACAATACAATAGGTCCTACAGGAAATACCTCACATTTGCTGGGTTTCCTCACCCTCCACTGCCTCATTTTTCTGTGAATAGATTTAGCCTATCTACACTATCCCCTTTCCCCTACAACTTGATATCCTCCACCATCTGCTATCTCTCCTATATTCCATCTCCCTTTCTTTGATCCACAAAGTATCTAACTCTTAATTTCTAATACCTTTGTTTAGTTTTCCATCTGGTATTCGTCCCTGAAACTATTACCTTTCTTTTCTCTTTCCCTCTCTCACGGAAACAATAGCCTCTTAGTACGTGCCACATTCCTCCCATATTCAGTCGTCTACCTCATTATAGGTACTTTCCTACTACTATAACTCTATACAATTTACATGATCTAACCTCCATCCTCCCAGAACTCATATTATTGCTTTGTTAACATATATCACCAATACTACTTCACACTTTTTCCTCCCTTACACAATTGCCTTTCCCCAGCACTAATACTTTCCTTTAAAGTGAGCTTAACTAGCAATAAGAAATTGGAATAAGAAGAACAAAGTGACAAAGAGAAGATATAACACTTACGCAAAAACAACAGCTAATTAATCTCCAAGACTAGACAAAGAAGCTAAGGAACTGATTAAACCCGTCAAGAAAAAATGTTGACAAGACAGCAACAAAAATCTACAAACCAAACCAGTAATCAGGAAAACATGGCTGAATCCAATCAGGAAGGGGGGCAGGACTTCGCACAAGCAATGAAAGATCTCAGATCATTTATCACCGACAAATTTGATGAAGTAATGAAAGAGGTTAACAGCATGAAGACAACACTTGAAGGGGAAATTGAAGACATGCGCAAAAAAATAACAGATATGATGGAAATGAACACCACAATTCAAGAAATCAAAAATACACTTGCAGCAAATATCAGCAGACTAGAAGAGGCAGAGCAGAGAATTAGTGATGTGGAAGACAGTGCATTGGAAATCAAACAGATAGTAGAAGTGGTCAATAAAAAGGTAGAAAAAATCCAGATAGGACTTAGGGACCTGAATGATAATGCAAAACGCTCAAACATACGTATTATAGGCATTCCAGAAGGAGAAGAGAAGGGAAAGGGGTCAGAAGGACTGTTGCAGGAAATAATGAATGAAAACTTCCCAAATCTACTGAAAGAGACAGATGTACATATCCAAGAAGCACAGCGCACTCCACTGGTCATAAACCCCAACAGGCCCACCCCAAGACATATACTTGTCAAATTATCCAATGCTCAAGACAAAGAAAAAATTCTAAAAGCAGCAAGAGAAAAGAAAACCATCACATACACGGGAAACTCCATAAGATTAAGTGCTGATTTCTCATCTGAAACGATGGAGGCAAGAAGGCAGTGGTATGATATAGTCAAGGTACTAAAGGAAAAAAATTTCCAACCAAGAATACTCTATCCAGCTAAACTAGCATTCAAAAATGATGGAGAGTTCAAAATATTCACAGATAAACAGAAACTGAAAGAGTATATCAACAAGAAATCTCCCCTTCAAGAAATTCTTAAGGGAGTTCTGCAGGAAGAAAGGAAAAAACAGGACAGTCAGAGATGGAGGAGAGTGTAAAAGCAACAAGAAAGACAAAAATAGAAGGGGAAAATAAAATAATACAAACAAAATATAACAAACACAAATCCAACCAAAATATGGCTACCATAAATAACTCTCTAAACGTAATAACACTGAATGTCAACGGACTAAACTCACCTATCAAAAGATTCAGACTGGGACACTGGATAAGGAAATACGACCCATCTATATGCTGTCTACAAGAGACACATCTTAGACCCAGAGACTCATGGAGGTTGAAAGTGAATGGCTGGAAAACAATCATACAAGCAAAAAACAACCAAAAAAAGGCAGGAGTAGCTATATTAATATCAGACAAAATAGACTTTAAATGCGAAACAATTGTGAGAGACAAAGAAGGATACTATATTTTAGTGAAAGGGACAATCTGTCAAGAAGATCGAACAATCATAAATATTTATGCTCCTAACAAGGGCGCCTCTAAATATGTGAGGCAAACGCTGGAAAAACTAAGTGAAAGAATAGATGCATCTACAATTATAGTGGGGGATTTTAATACACCACTATCAACTCTGGACAGAACATCTCAAAAGAGAATCACTAAAGAAACAAAACATTTGAACAGTATATTAGAAGAGCTGGATCTAATAGACATATATAGATCATTACACCCAAACACAGCAGGATATACATTTTTCTCAAGCGCACATGGAACGTTCTCCAAGATTGACCATATGCTAGGCCACAAAGAAAGGCTTAATGAATTCAGAAAGATCGAAATCATACAAAACAATATCTCTGACCACAGTGGAGTGAAGCTGGAAATTTGCAAGGGACAGAGACCCAGACTCCACACGACAATTTGGAAATTAAACAGCACACTCTTAGAAAAACAGTAGGTCAAAGAGGAAATCTCAAAAGAAATCAATGACTACCTTGAAACAAATGATAATGATAACACAACATACCAAAATTTTATGGGATGCAGCAAAAGCAGTACTGAGAGGGAAATTTATAGCCATAAATTCATATATCAAAAAAGAAGAAAGAGCAAAAATTGGAGAACTAACTGCACTTTTGACGGAATTAGAAAAACAACAACAAAGTAACCCAACAGGAAGAAGAAGGAAGGAAATAACAAAGATAAGAGCAGAACTAAATGAAATAAAAAATAAGAAAGCACTTGAAAAAATAAACAAGACCAAGAGCTGGTTTTTTGAGAAGATCAACAAAATTGACAAACCTTTAGCGAGACTAACAAAGAAAAAAAGAGAAAAGATGCAAATACACAAAATAAGAAATGAGAAAGGTGATATCACCACTGACCCCACAGAAATAAAGACTATCATAAGAGGATACTTTGAAAAACTATATTCCAACAAAAATGACAATTTAGAGGAAATGGACAAATTCCTAGAAACACATAAGCAGCCCATACTGACGAAAGAAGAAATTGATGATCTTAACAAACCAATCACAAGCAAAGCGATAGAATCAGTCATTAAAAATCTCCCAACTAAGAAGAGCCCAGGGCCAGATGGCTTCACAGGTGAATTCTACAAAACATTCCGGAAAGAACTAACACCAATCCTGTTGAAACTATTCCAAAAAATCGAAACAGAAGGAACACTGCCTAATTCCTTCTATGATGCCAACATTACCCTAGTACCAAAGCCAAACAAAGACACCACAAGAAAGGAAAATTACAGACCAATTTCTCTAATGAACCTAGACGCAAAAATACTTAACAAAATACTTGCTAATCGTATTCAACAACACATTAAACAAATTATACACCATGACCAAGTGGGATTTATTCCAGGTATGCAAGGATGGTTCAACATAAGAAAATCAATCAATGTAATACACCATATAAACAGATTGAGAGAAAAAAACCACATGATTATATCTATAGTTGCAGAAAAGGCATTTGACAAAATACAGCACCCCTTCCTGATAAAAACACTCCAAAAGATCGGAATACAAGGAAACTTTTTGAACATGATAAAGAGTATATATGAAAAACCGAAAGCCAACATTGTTTATAATGGCGAAATCCTGAAATCCTTCCCTCTAAACTCAGGAACAAGACAAGGATGCCCATTGTCTCCGCTCCTATTTAACATTGTCTTGGAAGTACTTGCTCGAGCACTGAGACAAGAACCAGATATAAAAGGCATTCAAATTGGAAGGGAAGAAGTCAAAATTTCATTATTTGCAGATGACATGATCCTATATATAGAAAACCCTGAGAGATCTACAACAAAGCTCCTAGAACTCATAAATGAGTTTAGTAAAGTCGCAGGTTATAAGATCAATGCGCAAAAATCAGTAGCATTTCTATACACCAATAATGAGCAAGATCAGGAGGAAATCAAGAAACAAATACCATTCACAATAGTAAATAAAAAAATCAAATACTTAGGAATAAATTTAACTAAAGAGGTAAAAAACTTATACATCGAGAACTATACAAGATTGTTCAAGGAAATCAAAGAAGACCTAAATAAATGGAAGAATATTCCCTGTTCATGGATAGGAAGACTGAATATTATTAAGATGTCTATCCTACCAAAACTGATCTACACATTCAATGCAATCCCAATAAAAATCAACACAGCCTTCTTTAAGGAACTAGAAAAACTAACTATGAAATTTATTTGGAATAGAAAGAGGCCCCGAATAGCCAAAGACATATTGAAAAAGAAAAACGAAATAGGAGGAATCACACTTCCTGACTTCAAAACATACTACAAAGCTACAGTAGTGAAAACAGCATGGTACTGGCATAAGGAGAGACACACAGACCAATGGAATTGAATTGAAAGTTCAGATATAGAACCTCATGTATATAGCCATATAATATTCGATAAAGCCACCAAACCCTCTCAACTGGGAGAGAATGGCCTATTCAACAAATGGTGCCTGGAGAACTGGATAGCCATATGTAGAAGAATGAAAGAGGATTACCATCTCACACCTTATACAAAGATCAACTCAAGATGGATCAAAGACCTAAATATAAGAGCCAAGACCATAAAGACCTTAGAAAGCAGTGTAGGGAAACATCTACAGGACCTTGTAATAGGAAATGGCTTCATGAATATCACACCAAAAGCACGAGCAGCAAAAGAACAAATAGATAAATGGGACTACCTCAAAATTAAAGCCTTCTGCACCTCAAAGAAGTTTGTCAAGAAAGTAAAAAGGGAACCCACACAATGGGAGAAAATATTTGGCAACCATATATCTGATAAGAGACTTATAACTTGCATATATAAAGAACTCATATATCTTGAAAACAAAAAGATAAACAACCCTTTTAAGAAATGGGAAAAAGACTTAAACAGACACTTCTCCAAAGAAGAAATACAAATGGCTAGAAAGCACATGAAAAAATGCTCCAAATCTCTAGCAATCAAGGAAATGCAAATCAAAACTACAATGAGATACCATCTTACTCCCATAAGATTGGCAGCCATGAAAAAAACAGTAGAATACAAATGCTGGAGAGGATGTGAAGAAAGGGGAACACTCATCCATTGCTGGTGGGAATGCAGAAGGATCCAACCATTCTGGAGGACAGTTTGGCGGTTTCTCAAAAAATTATCCATAGATTTGCCATATGACCCAGCAATACCACTGCTGGGTATATACCCATCAGATCTGAAAACAAGGACACAAACCGATATATGTACACCAATGTTCATAGCAGCATTGTTCACTATCGCCAAAAGTTGGAATCAATCCAAATGTCCATCAACAGATGAGTGGATCAATAAAATGTGGTATATACACACAATGGAATACTACTCAGCTGTAAGAACCAATACACTACAATCGCACGTGATAACATGGATGAACCTTGAGAATCTTATGTTGAGTGAAGCAACTCAGGCATTGAAGGACAAATACTATATGACCTCAATGATATGAAATAAGTTAACTGCCTCAGAGAGCTAGAGTCTGGAAAAGTGGCTTACAGGAAATCGGGGGGTGGAGAAAGGATGTGAGTTAATGTCTGCAGGGGTGGAATCTGTGATGAGCTGGCGGTAAGTATGAGCACAAAGAAGGGACAAAATGGGGGCAAGGGGTTACCTTCGGGTGGGGTTTTCTGGGTTTGAGTGGGGCTGGGGATGGGAAGAGGGGTAATATTGTCCAAGAAATAGGTGGGAGGGAGGGGCAACATACGAATATGGGAGAGTGTCAGAAGTTCGTTGAGAACTAAATGTTGAGTAAAACGTATCAAAGTATAAGTAGGAGGGTTACCTGGTTAGGATGCTCAGGGGGTATGGTCTGATGCGTGACGGACTCCGGAGGGAATAGCTGAAGGCCCATTTTGCCAAGGTGGGTTCTACCATTGGGTGGGGTGGACCCATAACCTGGGGAAGACTAATGCCGTTGAATAGAGAGAACTGTATCTCTCGTGAGAAAGGACGGCTCCCAGGGTATTAGATTGGCAGGCGTTGTGGGCCCTAAGGGGAGGGGAAAATGGATGTGGAATGGATGGAACAAAGGTAAATAAGGGGGAAAAAGAGGAGTTATGTGAGAGTACACGAGGATGAATATAAAACAGCTAATATTACACCAAAAACATATAGGGGACGACAGACTAATAATGAAAACCATAAGACAAAACATAGGATAACTAAAAAATTTAGAAAACTGTACAGCCTAAAATATGGACCACATAGTAAGCACAAATGTCACCTTGTTTGAAAACTATAGTGTTGGAATCTGTACATCAGTTTCAGGAAATATGATATGAATAAGTTAAAAGATTACTGCTGTGCAAGGGAAAAGGTTTTGTGGATCTGGGGAAATACTGTATATTGTATATATGAATTTCGGTGATCTAAGACTCTTCTGAAGCTGACATTATGTTGGGATTCACTTTACGGGAAGTTTTGGATCACAGAGTGGTTCAACAATGGCAGTGGAGGAATACTGATATGGGATGTTATTGACAGGATATATATGGTTGACAGGGAGTTATACAGGGCATATGCCCAGGGTATATGGTAATGTCTATATATAGTCATAGTGGAAACAAAAACAACAGCTGGGGGGGTACGGGGCTCCTGGCCGGGGGGTCACTGTTGTGGGCCCTGGGAGAGCAGCGGCAATCCTCCAGGTGCAACGGCAAGAACCAGGAAGGAAGGAGGGCCCAACAGTGGGCTCGTGATACTAATGGTTACACTTTTGAGCCTATACACCTGCAATAAGAACAAGGCCTAGAGTAGCATTGTGCCTGGGGGTTTCCTCCTGACAGCCTGCATGTTACTCAAATGTGGCCACTCTCACAGCCAAACTCAGCGTGTAGATGCGATGCATTCCCCCCAGCGTGGGACATGACACCCGGGGATGAGCCTCCCTGGCACCGAGGGATCACTACCACATACCAGCTGAAGAAGCAACTAGAAAATGACCTTGAATTAAAGATTCAATGCGGAACAGCAGAATATACCTGTCTACATATAATGACATGACTTCGGGAAGCTGTTTGACCTAATGTAAGGGGGAAATGGAAAGGAGAAATGAGATTATAAGGCTGTGAGTCTCTAAAAAAGAGTCTGGAGGTTGTCAGAAGGAATACCCCTATGTATAACTGAACAGAGTCTAAGAGACAGATAAGGTAGATACAACCCCAGGTATTGGTTCTTTTGAGGGATAAAGAGACCCACGGGTTCTATGGTCATGGCAGAAGGGGTTCACTGCCATGACAGATAGCCCTTCTTTGGAGCTGGTGTTTCTACGTGATGGAATTGGACTCAGAGGGGATCTCTTTTCAAAAGACTTGCATGCTACTTTATTGGAATTGTAGTTGGTGCTGGGTTTAAGATATATGTAGGGGATTTGAATCTCTGGACTGATAATATGACACCCAGGCCCAGAGCCTCAACAGACTTCAGCTCCTACACTTTGATTTATTGGACTTACTCCACTCAGCTAACATGGAGTTGAAGAAGGTCAACCACCACAACATGGAGCCTAGAGTGTCTGCAACTGGAAGCGGGAGGAGTGCATCCAGTACCCATATGGAATCTAAGCCCTCACTTGACATAGATGTGCAATGGACACAACCAATCCAATGTCCACAGAGAAAATGTGGAATGGGTGTGGGAACGGTAGCCATGGTGGCTGCTGGGTGTGGGGAACGGGAGGAAGAGATGAGATGTGGAGGCATTTTCGGGACGTGGAGTTGTCCTGGATAGTGCTTCAAGGACAATTACGGGACATTATAGATCTCCCCAGGGCCCACTGGATGGAACGTGAGAGAGTCTGGGCTATGATGTGGACCATTGACCATGGGGTGCAGTGATGCTCAGAGATGAACTTATCAGGTGCAATGGATGTGTCATGATGATGGGAGAGAGTGTTGCTGTGAGGGGAGTGGGGGGCGGGGGCGGTGGGGTTGAATGGGACCTCATATTTTTCATAATGTAATTTAAAAAAAAATAAATAAATAATTAAAAAAATAAAATAAAATAAAGTTAACACATAAAAAAAAAAGAAAAAAATATTCTCTTCATTTGGGAAAGGATTGAAATAAGTCAATGCTGGTATTGGGTTTCTGTTTTGAATTTCAGGACTGGTGATTCCATCTTCAACTTGGATTTAGAAAAAAGAGGCACAACTGCAGAAACATCTTGAAATCAACTCTCAATTCCAGATTGACTTCCTAACTTCGGAGCTCTACATACAAGATGATGCAAATTTTGATCTCAGGACCCAGGAAGCTGCTAATTTAGAGAAGCCCAAAACTTTCACCTAATCATGTACAATTTGCAGTTTGGAAGCAAACTACAAATCCAGAACAGAGCACATGATATCTTAAAAACTAAAGGAACAGCATTTCCCATATTTACAAACAAACATGATTATGTGTGTTGCTCTAGTTTCACCAAAATGTCACTGGGACATAAAAAAGTAGAAAATGAAATATGTTTTAGGGGTTCTCTAACCAATTTTACATTTTTTTTTCTAAATCAGAACTTGTTGAGTTGTTCTCTAGGTTATATTCAATTATTTTGCAAAAAATTATTCTTCCTTTTTTCACTATTTCTAAGGTGAGATGTTCAATAGTGTAACCTACAGTGCATCATGGTGACATCACTTGCCTATTAAGTCTTTTTTTAAAGAACTCAAGCATTTACAGAAAAACACTGCAGAAAACACAGAAGTCCCCTTACCATCTTCATGCGCACTATTTTCCTTATTGACATTTTGCATTTGTGTTGTACCTTTCATATAATTGGTGAAACTATATTACTAAATTTACACCATTAAAAACAAAACAAAACAAAAGATATAGTAAAGGGGATAGCTAAGCTATGGAACAGGGGCTTGGGATAAATAACTTTAGAACAAATACCATGAAATAGTCTACAAAGAGGGCAGCACAACATGGACATCATGAGCGCATCAAAGAGGGAGCTCCATGGGTGGGCGTCACAGGTAAGAGGTGAAGAGCACGTTACAGAAGAAGGAGCTTCTTGGGTGGGCGTCATGGAAGGAGCTGAGGAGCATGTTACAGAGAGGGAATGCCATGGGTGGGCGTCACAGAAGGCAGTGAGGAGCATGTTACTCAAGAAGGAGCTTTCTTGGGTGGACATCATGGAAGGAGCTGAGGAGCATGTTACAGAGAGGGAGCTCCATGGGTGGGTGTCACAGAAGGCGGTGAGGAGCACGTTACAAGCGGAAGCTGAGGCTGTGTGGGAGACATGCTCATAACATTGTAAGACTTTGTTTCAAAGTCTCACGTCCCATGAAATTCACTTAGAATTGGTTAGAAAAATAGGACTGTGTGTGCCAGGCTGACGCCAGAGGTGAGTTCTTTGCTTCCGAGGTGATTCTGAAAGCGGTGGCCCAGAAGTCTCATTTGGGCAAGAGGGACATGCACGGGGCCATGTGGGAGGGAGTGACTGGGAGCCTCGTGAAATCGGAAGGGGCTTTGGAACCTGCTGCCCTTCCTGGAGATCTGACACCCATTATGGGGTGCCACTTGCTCAGGGCTGTAAGTGCCTGCGTGCAGTTGTTGGGATTTTTTTTTGCCTAGCTCTTGATCCTACATTTTAATTTCAGCATAACATTATGGGATAAACAACATGCTTCATTGTAAAAATTAAAGTTAATATTCACACTCTTTCAAACAGAACCTAAGAATATAGGGCTATAATAAAAAGTCCTCTGAAGCTCTGGAAAAGAAAACTATTGATGAACATTTTTCAAAAATGGAACTATGCTCTTAAGCTAGCACATCAATACTCTTTGACTGGAAACATGAATTTGGTATACTCTTTAAAGCTGAGGTATGATAACCTTAAGTGTTAGTCTTGAATCAGAGTCCCAGACACACATCTGTTGGTGTCAGGTGCTCCAGCTCACCGGGCTCTCCTACATTGCTGCTATGTTGTGATCACAACCAAGAATTCACTTATGACTTTTAGGCTTAGGATGGTCTGAGCGGGTGGTGCATGGACATGATGTCTTAGCTGAAGCTGTGAACCGAGGAGATGATTGGCTGTCTCTGGAATGGCATGTCACAGCTAGCAAACTCTTTCCTTCATCATGGGGAGCAAATGAGAATTTACAGTTGAGGAGGGAAGTGAGTGAATGAGCAGGCAGGTGCTGTGAAAGACGACTTCCGTTTCTGCTCCCAGGGTCCTCATGTTCTTCTCTGGGGCGAGGACCCCAGTCATCTCCCATTCTGAGTCTGTGGGCTGGGCACTCGTGTCAGCACCAGAGCGATGGGTCTCAGCCCATCAGATCCCAGGGGGCGGCGGCTGAAAGAGGGAGGCCGTCTGCCTGCGCCCCGTGCGGCCCTGTGCTGTGGGGAGGGCTCCCGTGGGCCTGTCCGGAGCCTCCAGGGCCACCGAGCAGGAGGCCAGCTCAGCTGAAGGCAGCGCGGGCCGGGGGTCCTGAAACAGGGCGGCCCGGCCCTGGGCGTCTCCTCTGGATTGGCAGCTGCGTGAACAAGTGTTTCAAATGCCCGTTTGACTGAGGGGTTCCTTCTCCTTCAGCCGAGAGTCCTACTCACCCAGACACCCAATTTTAGAGGCGGTGGATGCTCAGCGTCAAAACTCGCCTGTCACTTTCCGAGCAGGCTGCAGGAGCAAGTGGACACTGCTGCCTTCCTGAAGGAGGGAACTAGGAATCCTTTCCAAAGGTAGGGCCAATTTAGCCTTGGCCCCCAGAGGTCATCCGAACACAGAATACGCAAGGAGGGGGGCCAAAGCGAGCTCAATCCCAGGTGTCACAGGGTTCTGGTGGCATAAATATTTAAATAAAATCGAGTATTTCTCACCTTCTCTTAGAATATTTTGACTACAAATGTCCAGCATTCGCATTTTGATGGGTTTTTAAAATTCTCTTCTTTGAGTAAAATGGGTTAAAATAGGTTGATTGATTCATTGTTAAGATATAAGGACAAAATTCACATGATCATCTCTCTAATACTCTAATTGTCTCAGGTGGAACGTTCGGATATGGGTGCTCCTGGTTTCTAAGATACTTTACACAGGGAAGTGGAGCTCGTGCCGTGAAAGTTGGCACAGCTCTGCCAAGTTGACGCTGCCCTTTCCGGCTGTAGGGCCTGATAGTAGAGATGGGGTAGAGATATCCTATAAGGCTGGGTTGCCCATCAAAATGATTGACTCAAAACAGATCATCTGATAATGTCCACAAGCTGACGGCTGCCTTCGGGAGCCATTTCCTAATTTTGACCTTTAATGTGAAAAAGCAGATTGTGCCTCTCTGATTTTGGAATTCACTTTCTCATAAAGCAGTCAATGCCTTCCTGTAATATATCACAAGTTTTAGCACAAAATTTGCCTTCAAAAACTATAACTCTATACATTCAGAAAAAGTGAAAAAAAGTTTATAGAGAAGATGGGCAATTTCAGGCTATGGAAGCGACATGTGCCCTGGAGCCAGCTGCCTTCCTAAAGGGTCACTTGTTCGTGAAGTTCACTGGGCATCACCTGCTTTGAAAGAAAAGGCTGCCTTCCGGGCTTGCATGCGGAGAAGCTGAGCTGCACCGCGGCAATCTTAAGCCAAGAATGATGCCCAGGTGGGACTGGAAAACAGCCGATTAACTCCAACTTGAACCCTGGAGAAGAGCTCTACAAGTGAATGCAACCGGTACAGGAGATTTAAACATGTAAGTCCCAAATAAAGAATGTAGCATGTTTTCTGTGATATTATTTAAATATATAAAGTAATTCTACTGAAAATTTTATAACTATGCCCACTACATACTAAAAGATGGTACATTGAAACTGGATTTAAAGATTAATTTATGATGAGAATGTTTCTGATTTAAACATGTTTTTCAAAGGGCAGCTTACTGTTTCTTCTTAAATTGATAATTGAATTGATTTAAAAGGCACTTGAACTTAGTCTTCTGCTTTTGTGTTTAATAGAAGGGTTAAAGGTTTTCAGAAAAATCATGCAGAAAATACAGGTCTCCCATGTACCCCACTTCTCATGTGCAGTTTTCCTTGTTAATACTTTGCACTAGTGTGGTATCTGTTACAACAGATGAAATAATAGTTTTGTAATTTTACTACTTTCTGTAGTCTATAGTTTACATTAGGATTCACTCTGCTTTGCAGTTCTATGGATTTTTTAAAAAGCATTTTATACTATTAACATATACACCACCTAGAGTTTCTCCTTTTAACCACATTCGTCTATGTAATTCAGTGCTATTAGTTACATTCACGATGCTGTGCTACCATCATCACCATCCATTTCCAAACTTTACCATTGCCCCAAAAAGAAACTCTTTACCAATTAAGCATTAACTCTCCATTCTCTACCCCCACCACAGTCCCTGGAAATATGTATTCTAGTTTCTGACTCTATGAATTTTCTTATTCTAATTATTTCATATCCATGAGATCCTACAATATTCGTCCTTTGGTGTCTGGCTTATTTCACTCAGCATAATGTCCTCAAAGTTCATCCATGTTGTTGCATGTATCAAAACTTAATTTCTTTTCATAGCTGCATAATATTCCATTGCATGTGTATACCACATTTTGTTTATTCATTCTTCTGATGAACAGTTGGGCTGCTTCTGTCTTTTGACATTTGTGAATAATGCCAAATAATTTGCACAATCAGTATGCAGATACCACTTCCAGTCCCTGCTTACAATTCTTTTAGGTATAAACACTGAAGTGGGGTGGTGGGTCTGTGGTGGTTTGCATCTGTATGTATCCCTGAAACACAAGTCCTTAAAGCTAATCCATTCCTGTGTGTGTGACGCTATTGCAAGTAGGGCCTTTTGATGAGTCTACTTCAGTTAAGGCATGACCCAGGGTGGGTCTTAATTCTCTTACTGGAGACTCTTATAAGAGAATATAACTCAGACAGAGAGAGAAAGCTGTGGAAGCAAGAAGGTGAAAGCAATGAAACCCAGAAGAGAAGGGAGAGACCAGCAGATGCTGCCATGTGCCTTGCCATGTGGCAGAGGTGTCCAGGATAGCTGGCAGTCACAGTCTTTGGGAAGAAAACATCACCTGACCAGGTCATTTATCTCAACCTCAAAACTGGAAACTTGTAAGCTAATAAATTCCCATTGTTAAGTTGAGCCATTTCATGGTATCTGCTTTCAAAAGTGTAGCAAACTAAAATAAGGTCATATGGTAATTCTATACTTAACTTTCTGAGGGACTGACAAACTGCTTTCCACAGTGACTACACCATTTTATGTTCCTACCAACAATGAATGGGTGCTTCTGTTTCTCCACATCCTCTCCAGTAATTGTAATTTTCTGTTTTTTTGTTTTTTTAAATAGTGGCCGTTCTAATGGGCGTGAGATGGTATCTCATTGTGGCTTTGATTTGCTTTTCCCTGGTGGCTAATGATGTTGAGCATCTTTTTATGAACTTTTAGGCCATTTCTTTATTTTCTCTGGAGATCTCTCCAAGTCTTTTGTCCATTTTTAATTGGGATGTTTGTCATTTTGTTGCTGAGTTGTAGGATTTCTTTATATAGTCTAGATATTAAACCCTTATTGGGTATGTAGTTTCCAAATATTTTCTCCCATTCTTTAGGTTGTCTTTTTACTTTAATGATGAAGTTCTTTGATGCACAAATTTTAAAATTTGGATGAAAAACCATTTATCTTGTTTTTCTTTTGTTTCTGGATGTAAAGTCTATGAAACTATTGCCTGATACAAGGTCCCAATGATGAGTCTTATGTTTTCCTTTAGGAGCTCTCTACTTCTGGTTCTTATATTTAGATATTAGATATTTTATCCATTGTGATTGATTCATGTGTATTTGGCTATTCAGGGCACTTTACCTTTCCAAATAAATTTGATGATTGGCTTTTCCATTTCTGGAAATGGATTGCCTTGAACTACTGATTTTTGTGTGTTGATCTTGTACCCTCAACAAGGTGTAAGTTACTCTTGTAACTTCAATGAGTTTATTAGTTCCAGTAGCTTTGTTTTCAGGATTTTTCTCTATATAGGATCATGTCATCTGCAAATAGGGGGTGTTTCACCTGTTCCTTTTCAATTTGGATGCCTTTTATTTACTTTCCTGGACTAATTGCTCTGGCTGGAAATTGCAGTAAAATGCTGAATGAAATGGTGACAGTGGGCAGTTTTGCCTTTTTCCTGATCTTAGAGGGAAGCTTTCAGTTTTTCCCCATTAAGATGTTAGGAGTGGGGTTTTCATACTGTCCTTTATCATGTTGAGGAAGTTCCTTTTATTCCTGTTTTATTATTATTATTTTATCAATACGAGGTGCTAGATTTTGCCAAATGTTTTTTTGTGTTTTGTTTTCGTTTGTTTTATTAATGAAGGAATGACATTAATTGATTTTCATATGTTCAACCATGCTGCATTCCTGGGAAATATCACATTTTATCATTGTGTGCAATTTTAAAATGCTATTGGATTCAATTTGCTGGTATTGTGCTCACGATTTTTGCATCTATATTCATAAGGGATATATGTACCTTTTTCTTGTGATATTTGTATCTGGCTTTGGCATTAGAGTGATGTTGGACTTGTAGAATGAATCTCCACTTTTTTGGGAAGAGTTTTAGCAGGATTGTCATTACTTCATCTTATAATGTTTGGAAAATTCACCTGTGAAGCCATCTGTTCCTGGTTTTTTCTTTATTGGGAAGTTTTTGATAACTGATTCAATCTCTTCACTAGTTATTGGTCTGGTGAGATCTATGTTTCCTCTTAAGTCAGTGTAGGTAGTTTGTAATTTTCTAAGAATTTGTCCATTTCATCTAGATTATCTGTTTTGGAGGAATATAGTTGTTTATAATATCTTCTTATAGTCCTTTGTGTTTCTATGGGGTTGGTAGTAATTTCCTCCTTTCATTTTGGATTTTAGTTATTTGTGTCCTTTCCTTTTTTTCCCCTTTATCAGTCTAGCTAAAGGTTTGTTGATTTTATTGGTCTTTTCACAGAACCAACTTTTAGTTTTGCTGATTCTATTTTTTTATTTTCTATTTCATTTATCTCCACTCTAATCTTTGTTATTTCTTTTTTCCTCACTTTGGGTTTAGTTTGCTGTTCTTTTTGAGTAAGTTGTAAGTTTAGAACTCCAATTTGAAATCTTTTTTCATTTTTTAAAAAGGTTTATTTTTATTATTTTATTTATTCCCATTCCCCTTGTGGCTTGTGCTCACTGTCTGCTCTCTGTGTCCATTCACTGCATGTTTTCCTGTGTCTGCTTATCTTCTCTTCTTGTCTTCTGTTTAGGAGGCATCAGGAACTGACCCAGGCCCTTCCAATGTGGAAGAGAGGCACGCAATTACTTGAGCCACATCAGCTCCCTGGTTTGTTGTGTCTCTCATTGTCTTTTTCCTCTGTGTCTCTCTGTTTTGTTTTGTTTTTTTTTTTTTTTTGTTTGTTTTTTTGCATCCTCTTGTTGCACTAGCTCTCTATGTGGGCCAGCTCTATGTGTGGACCCACTTGCCTTCACCAGGAGGCCCTGGGAATCAAACTTGGGGCCTTCCATATGGTAGATGGGAGCCTAATCATTTGAACCACATCCTCTTCCCTCTTTATGTAAGCAATTAAAACTATAAAGTTTCCTTTCAGCTTTGCCTTTGCTGCATTCCTTAAGTTTGGTATATTATGTTTTCATTTTCATTGACCTCAAGAGTTTTCCTAATTTCCTTTATGGTTTCTTCTTTGGCCCATTGGTTGTTTGAGTCTATAATTTCCTCTTTTTGTGAGAGGAACAGAATTTCTTTTCTGTTACTGATTTCTAGCTTCATTCTATTGTGGTCAGAGAAGACACACATTGTATGAATTCAATATTTTTGAGGTTCTTCAGGCTTGTTTTGTGACCTAACATATCACCTCTCTGGGAGAATTATCCATGTGCACTAGAGAAAAATGTACAATCTGCTGCTGCTGGGTGAAGTGTTCTATATATGTCTGTTAGGTGTATTTGTTTATAATATAGTTCACATCTTTTATTTCCTTATTGATCACCTGTCTTAAGTATTCTCTCCATTTTTGAAAGTGGTATATTGAAGTATCCTACATTAATGTATAACTATTTCTCCCTTCAAATCTGCCATTGTTTGCTCCATATAATTTGGGGCTTTGCCATTAGGTGCATGTATATTTATAATTGTTATGTCTTCTTGTTGAATTGACCCCTTTATAATGAACTTCTTTGTTCCTTGAAATAGCTTTTGACTTAAAGTCTATTTTATCTGATATTAGACTAGCTACTGCAGTTCTCATTATTCTCTATTTGCATGGTATACTTTTTCCATCCTTTCACTTTCAATCTACTTATTTTTGTAAACTTAAGATGAGTCTCTTATAAACAGCATATAGTAACATCTTGCCTTTTTAAAAATCCATTCTGCCAATTTCTGCCTTTTGACTTTGAGAGTTTAATCCATTTACTTTAAAGTAATTATAATAATGCAGGAATTTCTTTTACCAAAGTCTTTGTCTTATATCTGTTTTGATACTCAATCCTTCCATTATGCCTATTTTCATATGTATTTGATTTTTTGTATTGTAGCATTTTGAGTCCCTTCTCATTTCTTTCAACATATATTTTTTTAATGTATTTTCTTTATTATTACCATGGCATTAAAATTTAACATCCTAAATTTATAACAATAATATTTGAGTTGAGTCAAACTTGACTTCAATAGCATACACATATATGGTCCCTATATCACCTGTGTCCACTTACCTGTTTTTAAACTTGTTACAAATTATATCTTTGTAGGTTTATATAAAAAAATGTAGATTTATCATTACTTTAAGTGCATTTGTCTTTAGCACCCATAAGAAGTAAGAAGTGATGTTGCATACCAATAAATTCAATACAATAGTATTGGCATTTATAATTACCCATATAGTTACCTTTATTGGAGGACTTATTTATTTATGCCACTTTGCTCCACTATGTAGTGTCCTTTTTTTTTTCTGTCTGAAGAACTCCCTTTAGCATTGCTGGTAGGACAGGTCTAGTGGTGAGAAACTCCCTCAGCTAACAAAAACAAACAATCCAAACCTAAAACAAACAAACCACCAATCACCTTTATAGTCTTTACAAATTGTTTCTTCTTTGGTTAGTGCTCTCCTTCAGAGTTTAGCTCTTCTATCAACAAGATTGGCATGAGGCAAATGTGAAGTGCAGGGTGTTTTCCATCTTTTCTGAGTCTTGACCTGGGCATGTTCATGCTCGTGGCCTTAGAAATTTCCCTGTTTATAGTAATTCAAATGCCCCGTTTACTCCTTATAAAAAGACTTCCTCCCCTCAGAGGTGCTGTATCTTAGGACTTAAAGCAGGTAATCTTTTGCCCCAGACTGCTTTGACTTCCTTATCTCTCATGTTGCTTTAGCTGTCAGCAAGCTGTTTCTTCCTGCAGGGCACGTTCAGGGAGGAGCCAGAGATCAGTCTCCTGGTTTATTGTTTCATACTGCCCGACAGTAGACCGGCAAACGGGAGCTCCAGCATACACAGAGGGCTCCCTCCGGACAGGTCCTGGGGCCAGGATGGCGTGCAGGCTGGCTCCAACACACTGGGGAGGGCGTGGGAGTGTGTCCTCATGTTAACTTGACCGATTCCAGCTGCAATGACCCTATTTCCAATGGCGGTCACATTCACAGGCACTGGGGGTCAGGGCTTCAACACATGTTTTCGGGGGACAAAATTCAGTTCACAACAGGTGGTTGTGACTTCTTACCTGGTGCTTGGCTTCCCTAGTGAGTGTCCGATGAGAAATGATCAGGAGCTGCTGGCCTGTCTGACCTGGCCTTGGAAGTCACCACAGCGAGCTCACCACCTTCTACTGGTTGCGCTGGACCCACAAGCCCAGGGCAAGCTCAAGTGGAGATGGGGGCCAGCGGAGAGCATGTGAGGTGGACATGATGTTGTGGCCATTTCTGGAAAATACTGTCTTCCACCATGTGATAGGAGATGACTGGCTCTACTGCACTTATTAGCTTTGTGACTTTGCCTATTTTACAGAATATCTTTAAGTCTTGAATTCATCAGCTTCAAAATGGGGAAAATAATAGGAATTTTACAAAGCTTCAATGGAAAATAATGGGAAGTGCCTCTTAGAGAACTGGTATGTAGTAAATGCTTAAAAATGGTAGCTCACATTAGCTATTAGTATGAAGGAAAACAAGGAGACAGCCCAGAGTTCTCCTAGGAGATAGAGGCTGTAATTTGGATGATTTTCACAAGAGTGATGCATTAAGTAATGTAATTTCTTACTCCAAAAATTAGGAGATGCTGCTACCAGCTACATCCTCATACAATACACCACATTAATCAAAGTTGACACTCCTTAGTGCTCACTCTTTGCCAGGTACCGTTCTACATGGTATGTGGATACCCTTTGTTCCCCGCTTCCCTATGGTAGAGGCACTTTTATTATTCCTGGTTTATAAGTGAGGAAACAGGCAGAGAGCTGTGGTAATTCCCAGGGTCCTGTGAAAGGATTTGAACCCAGGTTGCAGAACCCGAGTTGCTAACCTCTAATTTATACCCCTCTCTAGTAAAGAGAAAAGGTTGAATTTTACCAGTGTATGGTAGGACCATAAAATATTAGGGGTTGGAAGAAAGATTGGTAATTTAAGTTAAATTATTTGACTTGTAGATGAAGAAACTGATCATTAAAGAATTTGTGGTTTTCTCTATTCAAACCTTCCTATTCTTGAATTAATCCCATCTCTTGGATAGTATGTAATTAACTTGGACATAGCACATAGAGCAACAATTAAACAGAAAAAGACTGAGGTGGATTTGATGGGCTTTCTATGTCCTGCACATATTTATTTGCCATATTCTTGGTAAATCTTACTGCTGTTTAATCTAGGCTTTATCCCTATGCCTCTCGGTTGGGGGTGTGGGGTGCTGAATTTCCAGGATGGGAGAGGATTGCAAATATATATTGTTTGACTATAGCATAATCAGTTTTTATTTTTGAATCATTTTAGCAATGTTTTAACTTACTTGTATTTTCAAGTACATTTTAAAATGGTGTAAAATTTTGGAACAATTCTCAAATTTTGTTTTTTTGAATGGTAAATTGTCTTTTCAGATGCTAAGATTTAGTGAAAGAAAGGGATAGGAGTTTGAAAATGAACTGTAATACAGTGCCTTTTAGAAATGCACAACATAATTAGCATAATAAAGTTCAAAGTGAAGAATGTATATATTAGGTTTGTGCAAAAGGAATTGGGGTGTCAGATCATGAATTTTAAATCATTATAAATAGGCTCAAATACATCTTTGTTAATCAAAATAGGAACGATTACAATTAGAATCAACACATTTTTGCCAATGAGAAATAAATTTGTTTATTCCTGTAGCATAAAAATCGATGCTTCGGGATTCAACAAACTCTTGGAAAACATTTTCTGCATCCTGGTTGTGGAAGTATTTTCCCTGCAAAAAGTTGTAGAGATGCTTGAAGAAGTGGTTGGCAAGAGGTCTGGCAAATATGGCAGATGAAGAAAAAGTTCGTAGCCCTATTTGTTCAACTTTGAAGCATTGGTTGTGTGACATGCGGTTGGGTGTTGTCATGGAGAAGAATTGGGCCCTTTCTATGGACCAATGCTGACTACAGGCATTGCAGTTTTTGGTACATCTCATCAATTTGTTGAGCATCCTTCTCAGATATAATGGTTTCGCCAGGTTTCAGAAAGCTGTAGTGGATCGAACCAGTGGTAGACTCTAAACAGTGACAATGACCTTTTTTTTGGTGCAAGTTTGGTTTTGGGAAGTGCTTTGGAGCTTATTCTCTGTCCAGCTGCTGAGCTGGCTATCACCAGTTGTCATATAAAATTCACTTTTCATTGCACATCACAATCTGATCAAGAAATGGTTCATTGTTGGTGTGTAGAATAAGAGAAGGTGATACTTCAAAAAGACGATTTAAAAAAATTTTTGATCAGCTCATGAGGCACCCACTTATCAAGATTTTTCACCTTGCCAATTTGCTTCAAACAGAACCACCATAGAATGGATGATGTTGAGTTATTTGGTAACTTCTTGTGTAGTTGTGAGGATCAGGTTCCATGACTACTCTCAATTGGTCATTGTCAACTTCCAAAGGCCAGTCAGTACACTCCTCATCTTCAAGGCTCTCATATCCTTTGTAAAACTTTTTTTTTAATAGAATTTTCTATTGTCTTTTTTTTTGAAGAGACATAGATCACACAAAATGTTACATTAAAAAATAGGTTCCCATATACCCCTCTCCCCCCCTCCCCCACTCCTCCCACATTAACAATCTTTCATCAGTGTGGCGCATTCACTTCATTTGATGAATACATTTTAGAGCACTGCTGCACCTCATGGATTATAGTTTACATTGTAGTTTACACTCTCCCCCATCCCATTCAATGGGTTATGGCGGGATATATACTGTCCTGCATCTGTTCCTGCAATATCATTCAGGACAACTCCAAGTCCTGAAAATGCCCCCATATCACACCTCTTCTTCCTTCTACCTGCCCTAAGCAACAGCTATGGCCACTGTCTCCACATCAATGAAACATTTTCTTCCATTGCTAGAGTCACAATACTTCTATAGTAGAATACCAGTCAGTTTACTCTAATCCATATTTTATTCCTCCATCCTGTGGACCCTGGGATGGTGGTGTCCACTCCACCTCTAAATTGAGAGGGGGCTTAGATCCCACATGGATGATGGATGTGATTCTCCTGCTTGCAGTTGCAGACTCTCTCAGTTCCCTGCTGTGGTGGTAGACCATCCTCACCACCCTGTTAGCTGAACTGGGTAAGTCCAATGAATCAGACAGGAGGTGTTGCAACTCTGCTGAGGCTCAGGGCCCAGCTGGCACATGGACAGTCCAGAGATTCAAGTCTCCTGAGCATACACTAACCCTAGTGCCAACCAAATTTCAGTAAAAGTGACAGAAGAGGCATGTGTAGAGAGGTCACTTCTGAGTCCAACTCCATCACACTCAGGAGCACAGATTCCAAAGTAGTGCCACACTGGCAAGGCACTGAACTCCAGAGCCATCTGCTGTGACCATAGGACCTGGTGACTCCATAGCCCTCAGGAGCACCAGTCTTGGGGTTGTATCTACTCTGGCTGTCTCTGAGATCCTGCTGATATATGTGTAAGTGCGACCCCTCTGATGAGCTCCCAATTCATTTTGAAGTTTCTTAGCCATATAAACTCATTTGTTTTTATCATTTCCCCCTTTTATTCAAGGTCTTTTTTCTAGTTGCATCACTAGCTGGTGCTTGATAGTAATCCCTTGGCACCAGGGAGACTCATTCTGGGAGTCATGTCCCATGGGGGAAGGTAATGCATTTACCTGCTGAATTTGGCTTAGAGAGTGGCCACATTTGAGCCACATGGAGGCTCTCAGGAGGTAATTCTTAGACACCCTGCAGCTCTAAGCCTGGGTGAAATTTCAAGCACACAGGTTCATAAATATGGTCATCAGTATCAAGGGCCCATCATTGGACCATTCTTCTCACTGGTCATTGCCCTTGCACTTGGGGGATTGTTGTGGTTCCATTGGGGAATGCAAACAGAGCTCCCCTGGATGGAAACTCAGCACTCCTTCAGTTGTCGTGTGTAACTCTACCTACTATGACAATACCCAACAAATATCCAAACATATTTATATATGCTATATGCAAGCCCTGGAGAACTCCCTCCCACCCATGCATCCCCCATCAATGACACCCCACACCAGTGCTCTTCCTCTACCACAGTTGAATCCCTCTGTGATCCAAAACTTCTTAAAAAATGAAGCCTAATATATTACCAAATTCATTTAGTAGGAAAATGAAATAGTGTTGATAGGTTTAAAGATTAGAAATAGAATACATAATAATTTAGAAAAACTAAAATAAAGGAAAAATAAATGGGGGTATTAAAAATGAAAAATATCATAAAACTTTGTTTTTGATGTTTTGCCTCTCATCACTGTAATAGGTGTTGCCCTGTATGTACAGTGGCAAGGCAATCTCTTCCATTCCTTTCTCAGTGTCTGCATCCATTTTTTAAAATTTTTAAATTTTGTCTTCAAAAAAGTTTTAGATCACAATAAAATCACATATAAAATATAGGGGACTCCCATATACCCAACATCAAACCGTTTGCCCCTTCCCCAGCAATGATCTTTTTACATGTGCATGTTATATTTGCTACAGTTGATGTGCAGATATTGAAACATAGCTACTAACCATGGTTCCATTGTGGTTTACGTTATGGTTTATATTTTAAACAGTACAATTTTATGAAGTTTTGGTTACCTTATGGTTTAAATTATGGTTTACATTTTAGACTATACACTTATAAATTTTTGGTGAAATTTAACATGGCCTATATCCATCATTGTATGATCTTGTGGAACACTTCCATTGCCCCCCAGTTACCCCCACTTCTGTCTATTCTATTCCTCTCTTCCCCTCCCCTTGGGGCCCACAGTGAAAACCAAGCTTCACTGCTTGAAGGACCAGATTCATAGATTCTTGCAACAATGCTGAGCGCCTAACGTGCTAGTCTGTTCTCCTCCATTGGGAGCTACCCATGCTCTTTAGACACACTCTTCTCTCTGTTTGAGAACATCAAGCCTCCCCAGGATGGGGGTACAACACCTTCCCAATCATTGTATGGGTCTCCATCAACTGATGTAACACACTATGACAAGATGAACATTCACACATTCCCTAGAAGCCAGCCCCAGGTGCATCCTGTGCCAGATACCCCCCGTCAAACACATTAAACCAGTAACTGTTCCTTATTATATTTTCTAGAGAGTTTTCTCAACATTATAGTTTCAACCACATACCTGACAATCTCCTGTGTTCACCTGCTTCCCGCAAACCCTCCCCCCAATTCCATGGATCATCTGACCCATCCTCCCAACCACAGCCACCCCCAAGCTTGCAAAGCCCCACCCAATAGTATCCCTATGCCCCTGTTTTATTCCTTTACTGCACAACTATTTACCTCCACCCTATCATAGATTTCACCCATGTAGGCCATCAGCTCACAAACTTCTTCTCGCCCCCTATTTCCTCTAGGCCTGTCTTCCAATCTCTACCTCTCTGAGACAGCTTGATTTGCTTAATTCATATCAGAGAAATCATGTAGTATTTGTCCTTCAATGCCTGGCTTGCTTCACTCAACATAAGGTCCTCAAGATTCATCCATGTTATCCCATGTGTTAGTTCTGTATTCCTTCTTATAGCTGAGTAGTATTCCATTGTATGTATATACCACAGTTTGTTTATGCATTCATCTGTTGATGGGCATTTGGGTTGATTCCAACTGTGGCAATAGTGAACAATACTGCTATGAACATTGGTGTGCATATATTTGTTCGTGTCCTTGTTTTCACTACTTCTGGGTATATACCCAGCAGTGGTATTGCTGGGTCATATGGAAGATCTATAGCTAGAATCTGAGGAACCTCCAAACTGTCCTACAGAATGGCCATATTTTTCTACATTCCCACCAGAAATGAATAAGGGTCCCCATTCCTCCACATCCTCTCCAACACTTGTAGTCCTTCGTTTTTTAATAGTTACCAGTCTAATGGTGTAAGATGGTTTCTCATTGTAGTTTTGATTTCCATTTCCCTAATAGTGAGTAATGTTGAGCATCTTTTCATGTACTTTTTAGCCATTTGTTTTTCTTCTTTGGTGAAGTGTCTGTTCAAGTCTCTTGCCCATTTTTTGAATGGGATGTTTTTTATTTTCAAGATATAGGATTTCTTTTTATATGTTGGATATTAGGCTCTTACCAGATATATGTTTACCAAATATTTTCTCCCATTGGGTAGGCTGTCTTTTCACTTTCCTGACAAACTCCTTTGAGGTGCAAAAGGCTTTAATTTTAAGGTTGCATTTATCTATTTTTTCTTTTGCTGCTTGTGATTTGGGTGTGAAATTCATGTAGCCATTTCCTATTTCAAGGTCCTGCAGATGCTTCACTACATTGTCTTCCAAGGTCTTTATGGTCTTGGCTCTTATATTTAGATCTTTGATCCATCTTGAATTGATTTTTGTATAAGGTGTGAGATGGTAATCCTCTGTCATTCTTTTGCATATGGATATCCAATTCTTTAAGCACCATTTGTTGAAGAGGACATTTTCTCTCCCAGTTGAGTGGGCTTGGTGGCCTTGTAGAATATCAGATGACTGTATATGCAAGGATCTATATCAGAACTCTCAATTTGGTTCTGTTGGTCGGTATGTCTATCCTTGTGCAAATACCATGTCGCTTTAACCACTATAGCCTTGTAGTATGTTTTAAAGTCAGGTTGTGTGATTCCTCCTATTTTATTTTTCTTTTTCAATATGTCTTTGGCTATTCAGGTCCTCTTTCCCTTCCAAATAAATTTCATAGTTTTTCCAGTTCTTTAAAAAATGATGTATTGATTTTTATTGGGATTGCATTAAATCTATAGATCAGTTTGAGTAGGATAGGCATCTTGATGATATTTAGTATTCCTATCCATGAACAGAAAATACTCTTCCATTTATTCAAGTCTTCTTTGATTTCCTTTAACAGTGTTGTTATTTTCTGTGTATAAGTCTTCTACATCTTTAAATTTATTCCTAGATATTTGATATCTTAATTCACTATTGTAAATTTTATTTTTTTCTTGATTTCCTCCTCAGATTGCTTATTATTGGTATACAGAAATGTTATTGATTTTTGTGCATTGATCTTATAACCTATGACTTTACTGAACTCATTTATAAGTTCTAGAAGCTTTGTTGTAGATTTCTCAGGGCTTTCTATGTATAGGATCATGTTGTCTGCAAATAGTGAAATTTTGACTTCTTCCTTTCCAGTTTGGATGCCTTTTATGTCTGGTTCTTGCCTTAGTGCTTGAGTGAGTACTTCTAACACAATGTTAAATAGGAGGGGTGATAGTGGGCATCCTTGTCTTGTTCCTGATCTTAGAGGGAAAGATTTTGGGATTTGACCATTGTAAATGATGTTAGCTGTGGGTTTTTCATATATACCCTTTATCATGCTCAGAAAGTTTCCTTCTATTCCTATCTTTTGAAGTGTTTTTATCAGGAAAGTGTGCTGTATTTCGTCAAATGCTTTTTCTGTATCTATAGACATGATCATATGATTTTTTTCCTTTGATCTGCTTATGTGGTGTATTACATTGGTTTTCTTATGTTGAACCATTCTTGCATATCAGGGATGAACCCCCCTTGGTCATGGTGTATAATTCATTCAATGTGTTGTTGAATATGATTAGCAAGTATTTTGCTGAGAACTTTAGTGTAGAGTCATAGAGAGATTGGTCTGTAATTTTCCTTTCTTGTGGTGTCTTTGTCTGGCTTTGGTATTAGGGTAATGTTGGCATCATAGAATGAGTTTGGCAATGTTGCTTTTATTTCAGTTTTTTGAAAGAGTTTAAGCAATATTAGTGTTAGTTCTTTCTGGGATGTTTGGTAGAATTCATCTGTGAAGCCATCTGGCCCAGGACTCTGATTAGTTGGGAGGTTTTTAATGACTGATTCTATCTCTTTACTTGTTATTGGCTTGTTGAAATCATCAATTTCTTCTTTCTCCAATATAGGCTGCTTATGTCTTTCTAGGAATTTGTCCATTTCCTGTAAATTGTCCTTCTTGTTGGAAAATTTTTTCAAAGTATCTTCTTTTGATAGTCTTTATTTCTGTGGGGTCAGTGGTGATATCCCCTTTCTCATTTCTTATTTTATATATTTGCATCTTCTCTCTTTTTTTCTTTGTTAGTCTAGCTAAGGGTTTGTCAATTTTATTGATTTCAAAGAACCAGCTCTTTGTTTTGTTAATTTTTTCTAGTGCTTTCTTATTTCCTATTTCATTTAGTTCTGCTCTGATCTTTGTTATTTCTTTCTTTCTTCATCCTTTGAAGTTAGTTTATTGTTTTTTTTAACTGTTCCCTCCAAGTATGCAGTTAGTTCTTCATTTTAGCTCTTTCTTCTTTTTTGATGTATGAATTTATGACTATGAATTTCCTTCTCAGTACAGGTTTTGCTGCATCCCATGAGTTTTGGTATGTTGTGTGGTCATTTTCATTGGCTTCAAGGTAGTTACTAATTTCTTTTGAGATTTCCTCCTTGACCCACTGTTTGCTTAAGAGTGTGTAGTTTTATTTCCATATCTTAATCTGTGCTTAATCTGGTTCTCTGGCTCTTGCAGATTTCCAGCTTCATTCCACTGTGGTCAGAGAAATTATTTTGCATGATTTCAATCTTTCTGAATTCATTGATACTTTTTCTGTGGCCTAGCATGTGATTTATCTTGGAGAATTATCCATATGCACTTGAGAAGAATGTACATCCTGCTGTATTTGGGTGTAATGTTTTGAATATGTCTATTAGGTCCAGATCCTCTAATATATTATTCTAAGTCTTTGTTTCTTTATTGATTCTCTGTTGAGATGGTCTGTCTAATGATGATAATGGCGTATTGAAGTCCCCCAGTATAATTGTAGAGGCATCTATTCCTCCACTTAATTTTTCCAGTGTTTTGCCTCATGTATTTGTAGGCACCCTGGTTAGGTGCATAAATGTTTATGATTGTTCTTTCTTCTTGAAAGATTATCCCTTTTACTAATATGTAGTGTCCATCTTTGTCTCTCACAAGAGTTTTGCACTTAATGTCTATATTGTCCGACATTAGTATAGCCACTCCTACCCTTTTTTGGTTATTGTTTCCTTGTAAGATTATTTTTAAGCCATTCACTTTCAGCTTCCTTGAATCTGAATCCCTGGGTCTACAGTGGGTTTCTTGTAGACAGCATATAGGTCATATTTCCTTATCCATTTTGCCAATCTATGTCTCTTGACTGGTGAGTTTAATCTCTTAACTTTCAGAGTTATTGTTCTTAAGGAATTACTTACATCAGCCATATTTTCTTTGGATTTATGTATGTCATATGTTTTATTTCTCTTTTTGTCTTTTTAGTTGTTCTCACACTCTCCTCCTTTTCTGTCTCTCCTGTTCTTTTCTTTCCTCCTGCAGAACTCCCTTTTGTGTTTCTTGAAGGGCAGGTTTCTTGTTGGCATACTCTCTTAGTTTCTGTTTATCTGTGAATATTTTGAACTCGCCATTATTTTTGAATGCCAGCTTTGCTGGATAGAATATTCTTGGCTGGACATTTTTTCTTTTAGTACAATGACTATGTCATTCCACTGCCTTCTTGTTTCCATGGTTTCAGATGAGAAATCAGCACTTAATCTTATTGAGCTTCTCTTGTATGTGATGGTTCTCTTTTCTTTTGCTGCCTTCAGTATTTTCTCTTTGTCTTGAGCATTGGATAATTTGACAAATACATGTCTTGGGGTAGGCCTGTTGGGATTTATGCTGTTTGAAGTGCGTTGTTCTTCCTGGAATGCACATCTATCTCCCTCAATAAGTTTGGGAATCGTTCAGGCATTATTTCCTCTAACACCCATTTTGTTTCCTTTCCCTTCTGTTCTCCTTCTGGGATGCCTATAATGCATATGTTTGTGTGTTTTGTGTTGTCATTGAAATCTCTAAGTCCTTGTTGGATTTTTTCTGTCTTTTTATCTATCAATTCCATAATCTGTTTGATTTCATATGTACTATCTTCCACATCACTAATTCTTTCCTCTGCCTCTTCAAATCTGTTATTTGCTGAGAGTGTATTTTTTATTTCTTGGATTGTGCCATTCATCAACATCATATCAGTTACCTTTTGTGTATGCTTACAATTTCTTTTGTATGCTCTTCAAGTGTTTTCTTAATATCTTTAATCTTTCCTTCACTTGTTAAGTTGGCCCATGATATTTGTTTTGAGAGCTTTGATTAGTTGTTTGATGTTCTGCTCCTCTTCCTGGTTTTTAGTTTGTTCATTGGATTGGGTCATATCTTCCTAATTATTGGTATGACTTATAATTTTTTGTTGCTGTCTGGTCATCATTTTATCTTGATGGGTTTGTTTAGTTGATTAGCTTCTCTGTCTAGTCTCAGGCTTTATTTAGGTGCCATTTTTGTGTGTGTGTTAAGTCTTCTCTTTGACACTTTGTTCTTCTCATTCTATTTCCTTGTTGTTGTCTAAATTCCTTTGAAGGAAAAAGATTAGGGCCAGGGAAAGCAAAAGAGGTAAGAAAATAAAAAGTATAATAGTAGTATTGATAGTAAATGTTAGCAGAAGAACAATATATGACCTAGGAGAATCAATATTAAACTCATGTAAGCTGTGTAAAGTTATAGGAATAAAAAAGTATTGTACCTCCAATGAAATGGGAAACTGAAAATGGAGAAAAATATAGTATGACTTAAAATGCCAGTGTGATCAGGAGAGAGGGAAAGAGAAAAGAAAGGACAATAACATAAAGAGTGAATAAAAGATAGAAAACAGAATATATGTATTAGAAATAATAAGCCAGAAAAATTGGGGGCTAAACAAAGAGGGGGGAATATAAGTGAAACAATAGAAGATGGAAGATAGAAAGATGTAAAGGGGGAAGCAGATTTGGCCCAATGGATAGGGTGTCCGCTTATCACATGGGAGGTCCAGGGTTAAAACCCAGGGCCCAGGCCAGCGTGAGCTGGCCCACGCGCAGTGCTGATGCACGCAATGAGTCCTGTGCCACACAGGGGTGTCCCCCATATAGTGGAGCCCCACGCGCAAGGAGTGTGCCCCGTAAGGAGAGCCACCCAGTGGGAAAGAAATGCAGCCTGCCCAGGAATGGTGCCACACCCACGGAGTGCTGATGCAGCAAGATGACACAACAAAAAGAGATAAGGATTTCAGGTGCCGCTGACAAGAATCAGGTGGACACAGAAGAACATGCAGTGAAGGACACAGAGAACAGACAACTGGGGGGGGGCGGGAAGGAAGAGGAGAGAGATAAATAAAAAATAAATCTTTTTTTTAAAAAAAGAAAGATGTAAAGGAAAGGAGATACCATTGGTAGTCAAAATCAGTGCACACAGAAAAGAGGAAATGGAGGATAAGGAAGCACAGCAAGCAAGAAACATCACCTGTAGCACCTAATAGAAAAAAGAAAAAAAAAAGAGTGGGGGAATAAAGAGGAAGGAAAGACAAGAAAACAAACAAACAAATAAAAAACCAGACAAGCCCACAAGCAAGGAGTCCTCTTTGCTATTGAATAAACTGCTTAGGAGTCTTTCCTTTCCCCTTTCTCCTTTCCTCACTTCCCTCTCTCCCAGGGCAGCAGGGAGCCCGTGTGAGAGCTCCCCTCCAAGATTCAAATGGGACCCTGGTGAACCAAATCACCACAGAAAATAGTGACTCTCAGTCGCTTTGAGAAAGAGCACCCTCGCCTTGCCGGGAACCCTAAATATGCTCTTGGAAGCATACCAAGAACTCCTACTGTCCCCCTCCCTTAGGTGTGTTGCGCAGGACTAGTTATTTGCCTGACTCCACCTTCTCCCGATCATTTTTCCCTATCCCAGTGCATTTAGGTACATTGGGCTGCCTCAGCAGATTCGCTTCTCACCTCTTCCTAGTTTCTCCTCAAGCCAGCCGGTGTGCTCCTGGAAGCTCAACAAGGGGGACCAGGCAACTGAACCTGCACGCCTCGGGCCCCTCTCCACCCTTCCCCAGAACCCTCCCACTCTCAGAGTTTGTCTGAGACTGGAGGGCTTGGGGAATGCCACGGTTCGCTGGGTTCGGGGAATGCAGGGTTGGGGAACGCCAGGTTCAGGGAATGCGGATTTGGGGATCGCAGGTTTTGGGGAACGTGGGGTTCAGGGAATGCCACTGTGTGACTGGAGGTGTTCAGGGAATGCCACGGCTCCCAGGCCTCAGGGAAGGGTTTAGCCTTCCCACAGCTTTGGACGCAAACACCAGAAACCGTGTTTTTACCTTGAGCAATCACTCTTTTTGTTGCACTCTCTCCCGATCGATGTCCAGAAGCCTCCTGCTTTGTGGGTTCCCAAAACTGCTCACTCAGGCAGGATTTTGCCCCCGCTCAGCCGGCGCTTTGCAGGAGAGAGGATGAAGGTGCACCTGCTCTGGCGCCATCTTGCCTTGCCTCCTCCTCTAAGCTTTGTAAAACTTCTTGGACCACCACTGCACTCTACGCTTGTTAACTGTTCCTCAGCCAATGCACTGCTGATGTTGTGAGTTATCTCCGCTGTTTTACAATCCATTTTGAACTCAAACAAGAAAATTACTTGAATTTCCTTTTTGTCAACATCACTTCCAATAGTCTAAAATAACTATAAAATAAACAGCAAGTAGTAATTCATTAGCAAAAAAACATAAAGCAAGAAATGCACATTAAAATAATGTATAACATAACCACATTTTTTAAAGAATGTATTCCAATATCAAATGGCAACTTTCAACAATGTAAAACTGCAATTACGTTTGAACCAACAGAATAGTAAAGAAACTTAGCTTATCCCAGCATTTCTCAGGCTTATTTGAACATGATTTTTAGTGGGAAATGCTTAACTATCTTGGGGACCACATAAAGTGTGGGAAGCACCACTGGAAAGTTCAAGCTAAGTGCTGGCTACTTTTGTTTGCTTGAGATTTGAAATCTTAGTCTGACTTTAGGAAGTTGCTTTTTGATATTCTGTCCAGCTTATGGTTGTCATCTGTGCAAAGGGTTGGCCAAACAGGAACTCCACCACCATTCTGGAAATGAAACTGCTCCACCCTAACTTTTGAGAGATATTTTCACTGGGGAGAAAATTCTAGTTTTGTTTTCTTTTAGCAGTTTACATATGCCATTTTTTTCCCCTCTGGTTTTCATCCTTTTAATTTTTTACTATATGAAATGCTACGTCTTTTGTAAAGGTGATACATTTTTAAAATTAAAAATAATAAGGGAAGCAGATTTGGCTCAACTGATAGAGTCCACCTACCATGTGGGAGGTCCAAGGTTCAAACCCAGGACTTCCTGACCCAAAAGTGAGCTGGCCCACAGTCAGTGCTCATGCATGCAAGGAGCACCATGCTGCGCAGGGGTGTTCCCTGCATAGGGGGGCTCCATGCGCAAGAAGTGCGCCCCATAAGGAGAGCCGCCCTATGTGAAAAAAGCGCAGCCTGCCCAGGAGTGGCGCCCCACACAAGGAGAGCTGATGCAGCAAGATGACGCACTAAAAAGAGACACAGATTCCTGATGCCACTGAAAAGAAGACTCACAGACACAGAAGAACACACAGTGAATGGACACAGAGAGCAGACAATGCAGAGAGGGGAGAGAAATAAATAAAAAATGAAACCTTAAAAACATAAAAAAAAATTTGGTGGGGTTTATGGTATAATCTATCTTTCTTCTCAATTGGTCACATCCCTGGGCTCAGCTGCTCACATGACATCACGCTGGCTCACATGACTAACTTTGGCAGGTGAAATGTAAGTGGACTTTCCCCATGCCTCTTCTGCAAACAAGCTGTAACAACAGTTGTGTGGTTCTTTTACCATTGCCACAGCATGTGCTCAGAGTGCAGACAACATGTATAAAGCCGCAGTTGAACCACGATGGACACACACCATGAGTGAGAAATAAGCCTGTGTTATTGCTGGAAGCCGTGGGGTTTGGGATGGTTTGTTACTGCTACATAACTTAATGAAAGGTGACCGATACGAGGTTCCTTTTGTTTTACTGCTTAGAGGTAGTCTAGAAACACGACCTAATTTTATTTTAAGTTTTCATAAATTTTAGTTCGTTTTAAAAAGTAGACGCTAAATAAATATTTGCGATTTAATTGACGTTTTGTAAGGTGAATACATCATTTTGCATGGGTTTAGTCCTGAGTAACAGAAAATCAACTTGAATTATTCCCAACAATGAGGTGAGGTCCCTAGCTCACCTATCTGAAAGGGCAGAAGTAGAAAGGACTGTTGAGGCCGCTTGATATTGAGGCTCCTTGACCTTATCAAGGGCTATGTTTATTTAAGTCTCTCGAATCAGCTTTTGAAATGTCAGCTTTGTTCTTTACTTGTTTAGGTAATAGTGTTCCAAGCCATCCGCAGGGCTGCGTGTTTTCTGGTCTACATTAGGAAGAGAGAAGAGCCCTCTAGAAGCTGGCTCCAAAGAGTGGGCAAACATCTTTCTCTGAAGCTCAGTGATCTTCTTGTATCTAACCAACAGGAAATGAATGCCTCACCTGTTCCTGAACCAGTGACCTTCGCCTCTGAGCCTTGACCCAGGGCTGGTTAAGTCACCATGTGGGACGTGGGAACAGGGTGTCCTGGAAGGACTAGCAATGGATGCTCAAGGCACTGGGTGCAAAGAACGTCATACAACAAGGCAACTTTTTAAAAAATCAATCCCTGTACCCGAATATGTGACATATTGTGTCAGATGACTGTGTTTTCTCATTTTCACCGAATAAGCTGTGTGTTTAACATAACCCAGAAAAGGAACTTCTGATCAGCCGAGCACTCAGCGCACTTCACCTGGGCCCTGGATTCTCCAGCCAGCCCCTCGCCTCTTCATGGCCAGCTGTGCCAAAGCTTTGCCAGGTGCCAGATTTCATGCTTCTGTGTTTTCCCTGCCTCTGTCATCTCTAGCTCCATATGCCCTAGCGTTCAACGCCGAAAATATGTTGAGCTTTGTGTGTTTGTTTCTTTTCCTTTTTGTAAACATTAAATTCATTTTGTTGTTTGTTTCAAAAATACCTTCAGGCTTTTCAAGTTTCCATTCTTTGCATTTTAGATTCCTGGCAAAGTAGTTGGTCTAACATGTAACCTCAGAAGGAAAAATTTTCATGAATTTAGTGGAAGATTTTGAATTCTACCTTCATGAACTGAATATTGCAAATGCAATAATAATACAACTTGTTTTACTATTATTTTCTTTTCTTTTCTTTTTTTTTTTTAAAGATTTATTTATTTATTTAATTTCCCCCCTCCCCTGGTTGTCTGTTCTTGGTGTCTATTTGCTGCGTCTTGTTTCTTTGTCCGCTTCTGTTGTCGTCAGCGGCACGGGAAGTGTGGGTGGCGCCATTCCTGGGCAGGCTGCACTTTCTTTTCACGCTGGGCGGCTCTCCTCACGGGCGCACTCCTTGCGCGTGGGGCTCCCTCACGCGGGGGACAGCCTTGCGTGGCACGGCACTCCTTGCGCGCATCAGCACTGCGCATGGCCAGCTCCACACGGGTCAAGGAGGCCCGGGGTTTGAACCGCGGACCTCCCATATGGTAGACGGACGCCCTAACCACTGGGCCAAAGTCCGTTTCCCACTATTATTTTCTAATAGCTGTTGATAGCTTAATACCAATTTGACCCTGGTAATCCATTTCAAATCTTGATTTTCTCTTTCTTATTTATCTAATTCTCAGTGATGGCCTAAAGATTTTGCTGAGACATGGTTTACTCTGAAAAATTCGTAAGCCCTGTGATTTTTCTGGTTGTGCTGGATGATTGACCATTTGTTTATTACATGTCTGAGTGTTTTATTTTCCAAAATAGAATTTTAATGGACATTAAATCAATTATAATACATTTGGCAATCACTGCAGATTAACTGTATGTGGAGGTCTAAGCTTTTTTCATTTTGATAAATGTGCACTGATAATCACAGAACTGAGAATGGCTAAGAATCTCATTAAAATCAGAGATAATATTACAATGAAACTTTTCCCTGTGTGTTACGTAGATGGCCCTTAATTCTCCCCTGTTTTGAAGAGTTCCTGTTTGGTAAGTGGATGAATGTATTGCAAGCCAGCAGTATCTTAATGTAAACTAAATTTCTGCAATATTTAAAGTAAATCAATCTTTAATTTGCATTTTAAAATAAAATGTCTGTGTCGTCAGAGGACTGTATTTAATTTTCAAATCATTGTACTGTGCACTTTGTCTTCAGCTGGTTGTTTTCCTCTTTCAGCCCTCTGCCAGTTTATAGTGAATCCATCGAAAAGATGCCCCAGGGAAATCAAAGGTGGTGAAACCACCTTCAGAGCTCAGCTGCAAAGGGACAGAGAGAGAACGGCAGCTGACGTGTGGCTAAAAATGAATGTTTTGCATGGTGCAGTCATGTGTTTTGCAGTATTAATTGGGACCAAAGCCAGGAGAGCCAAGGGATGTTTTTTTCTACTGAGGGGCATGGGGCTCACTCTAGTACTGGGAATTTAATAATTAGAGTTTTTTTTTTTTCAGAAATAGGGAGAGGCAGGAGAGCATGGACCCTGAAGTGTCCTGGGAACCGCATGGCTTTGGGTTGGGCAGCACTGAATGCTGTCCACTCACTCCTCTGAGTGGCTCCACCATCTGCAAGGTACCTCCCAGTCCAAGACCCAGGCTTACCACTGGAACCAGTAGCTGCCTGGCTGAGGAGCAGGGAGAAGACTGCGCTGTGAGCGGATGTGTGAATTGCACCGGGTCTCGCACATGGCGAGACTCTGTAAAGGGCTGCCTCACGCCTCCCTGGAAAACCTCCACTAGCTCTACCTCCTCCCCCCAAAAAGCTAAGTGGGAGGGTCCTGGAGACAAGCTGAACCACTCATGATTTAGTTAGACTGGCCCACAATGGAACAATGCTTTTGAAAATGGACTGTGGTGCATGGAAGATGCTTGGATTTCTTCTAGATCAGATCAGAGGCGCCTCACATCATGCAGAGGTTTCAAGAACTAGTTACTATTATTTTACAAAACCCCAAAGTGCTATGCCTGGAAGGAGCACTGAATTCAATATCACCAGTTCAATGTTGGGGGATACTCTTCTCCAAGTTCTGGTTTCCTCTTTCTTAACTTGCAGTGAAATGCCGGGTGACAGTGTGCAGCTCAGAGCCGGCTCACAGGAGACTCTACTGGTTTGCAATCTTGGGGCCTCCTTATCACAAAGCAAGATGAGCTGGTTGAACTGTGTCAAATTTTAATTCAGTAATTGTTAGCTGAGCTTAAAAATTTGCTGCGTGCAGGCCTTGCTTGGCCTGTTCCCGAGCTAGAGCCATCATGGATAATTGCTTAATTGCTCAGTTCGTGTGGAGGCAGAGTTGTGGCTTTCAGACTACTTGGATATTTGGGAAGAGACTTCAAATCATTTCAGAGAATGGTCCTGAATTTCAATGAGTTATGGATTCCAAAGGTGTCTCATAGCACTCTGATGACCTTGAGTTTAAATTTTTATTCAAATTATTTGAATTATTTTTTTTTCTAAAGTTTTATGTGGGATATAATGAATCATTCTGACAGGCAAAGTACATAGTGTCAATTGCATGACATGTTCCATCAGTCAGGAAAGCAATGAGAGTTCACTGCTGCATTTAAAATATCTAATATTAGACATAATCATTAAACTATTTTCAAATGTTTTAAATTCAGAATGTATGGACTATGATTGGCTTAAAATACTTAGCTGCTGCCAGAGGCTGATACATAAACTTTAGCAGTAGAGACCAAGTTTGGGGATTGTGGGTGAAGTGGTTACTCTGAGAATATGGAAAGGGCATTAGCAACGGCTGTGGAGTTAGCTGTGGCTGTGATGTTGGGTGTTGAAGGCAGGTCCATTCTTCCGTCTACAGCGGGACCTTCCTCTAGTCCCAATAGATACATTTTCAATATTTCTCATGATAATTTTTCTTAGGAGGATAAAGCTGTGGCAAAGACCACACTCCCTTCAAATTTTTCATGATTATGCCCTTAGAGCTACTGTTTGATGTTTCCCAGAGATGGGCATAGATCTTCTAAATGGAAATAGATTCTCAGACCTGCCCTGATAGATCTGCTTTTCCGAATCAGAATTACGATGGATCAGATGATGATTTACTTACCCACCTGCACCTGCTCACCAAGTACAGCGCAGCGGTTCTCGAGTTGGAGTTGCTTTGGTTCAGTAGGTCTGGCGTGGGGCTGGAAGCTTGAAAATGTATGAGGTTCCCGGGGCAGGCAGGTGCTCCTGGCCTGGGGACCAGACTTTGAGAACCTCTGTGCAGAGGAAGTGCTTCATGCTGCACATAATAGAACACCCATCTGAAGTCCTTGACAGTGTAAATTACCTCACAGAATCAGGACTCCAGAGTCGGCCCAGCGGCCTCAGCCCTTGACGAAGGGCCTGGCTCTTCCCGTCCTCCTTCTGTGATGTCCGCGTTGTGCTGGTGATGTCTTCCTGGATGGCTGCAGTGGTGTCAAGTTTAAGTTCCAACACAACAGCATTCAGAAGCAGAGAAGAAGAGAAACAGAGAAGGGGAGAGTTGGGTCACTGACGGCTGGGGCCAGCAACAGTCAGAGGTAAACGTGCACGAGGTGCTGGGGGGAGGACCTATGGCCTTGTTTCCCATAAGTAGTTGGTGCAACGCATGCAATGCTCTTGTATGTGAAGGTGGAGGCTAGCTGTTGGCCTCTTTTCATGTATTTTCCATTGCTTGAAATTCTTGCTAGGACATACGCTTGTTTCCACCATCTTTTTTTTTTTCTTTATTTTTATTATCTTTTTTAAAAAAGATACATAGATCACACAAAATGTTACATTAAAAAATATAAGAGGTTCCCATATACCCCCACTCTCCCCCCGACTACTTCCACATCAACAATCTCTTTAATCATTGTGGTACATTCATTGCATTTGATGAGTACATTTTGCAGCACTGCTACACCACATGGATTATAGTTTACATTGTAGTTCATACTCTCTCCCAGCCCATTCAGTAGGTTATGGCAGGATATATAATGTTCTGCTTCTGTCCTTGCAATATTATTCAGGACAACTCCAAGTCCCCAAAATACCCCAATATCACACCTCTTTTTCCCTCTTCCTGCCTTCAGCAACTGCCATGTCCACTGTCTCCACATCAATGGTATAATTTCTTCCATTGCTAGAGTCACAATAATTCTATAGTAGAATACCAGTAAGTACACTCTAATCCATATTTTATTCCTCCATCCTGAGTACCCTGGGGTGGCGATGTCCACTCCACCTCTAAATCAGGAGGGGGCTTAGATCCCACCTGGCTGATGGATGGAATTCTCCTGCTTGCAACTGTAGACTCTCTCAGTTCCCTGATGTGGTGGTTGACCATCCTCACCTCCCTGTTAGCTGACCTGGGCAAATCCAATGAACCAGAGAGTAGGTATTGCAACTCTGTTGAGGCTCAGGGCCCAGCTGGCCCTTAGACAGTCCAGAGATTCAAGTCTCTTGAGCATACACCAACCCAGGTTCAGTAAAAGTATCTAAGAGTCATCTCCTGAGAGCCTCCACGTTGCTCAAATATGGTCACTCTCTAAACCAAACTCAGCATGTAAATGCATAACCTTCCTCCCAGTGCAGGACATGACTCCTGGGGATAAGCCTCCCTGGCGCTGAGGTATTACTACCAAGCACCAGCTGGTGATGCAACTAGAAAAAGACATTGAATAAAAGGGGGAAATGGTAAAGACAAATGAGATTATATGGCTAAGAGACTTCAAAATGAGTTGGGAGATCATCAATGGAGTTGCACTTGCACTTATGCACATCTCAGCAGGATCTCAGCAACAGCCAAAGTAGATAGAACCCCAGGTACTGGTGCTCCTGAGGACTATGGAGACACCCAGGTTCCATGGTCATGGCAGATAGCTCTGGAGTTCAGTGCCTTGCCAATGGGTCTTACCTTGGAATTTGTGCTCCTGTGTGTGATGGAGATGGACTCAGATGTGACCTCTCTATGCATGCCTCTTCTGCCCACCATCTCTTAATACTCTTTTCACTCAACTGCCTTCTTCCCCTGCTCTAGGAACTTTAAGTTACATTTGGGATGATAAGGAACTGCGGTTTGGAGTTTGAGGGCCACATGCATTCTCCCCCTTACTTTCTATAGAGTAAGATTAGATTTCTTTTCTCCTCATGCCACTTTAAATTTCCCACCTCCACCCTTTTTAGGAGGAGCTTTTGGAACAAGGTATAATTTTAAAAAAGAATGGTATTTGTTTTCTACTTTGTTTTTCTTTTGCAATATTGTTTTGGTTGTTCTAGATCCTTTGTATTTCCATATAAATTTTAGAAATATTTATCAATTCCTATAAAAATAGCATGTTGGATTATGGTAGGCATTGTTTTATGACTCAACATATGATCTATTTAGATGAATGATAATGTGCCCTTGTAAATCAATATCTTGTATGCCTTATGGATATAGTGTCTATGAATGTCAGATCAAGGCAGTTGATATTCTAGCAGTTCTATCAATTACAGAGCAAGGGTTTAAAATCTACAGCTATGATAGTGGATTTTCTACTTCATCCTTCAGTTTTGTCAACTTTTGCTTCATGTATTTTGAAGCTTTGTCATTAGGTGCATGCACATTAAAAAGTGTTATGTGTTCTTTATGGACTCACCCTTTTTCCATGATGAAAATTCTCTTTTGGTAACACTTCTTGTATTGAAGTTTGTTCAGTATTAATATAGCCACTATGCCTTTTTCATAATTAGTTTTTATGTATCTCTTTTATTATTCTTTTTCTTTCATTCTTATAGTGTCTTTGTAATAAAGTGCAGTTTTGAAGACATTGTATTGTAGAGTCCTTCTTTTTCATCTAGTTTGACAATATTTGCCCTTCTTTTGGGATGTTCAGTCCATTTATAATTCATATTATTGTTGATATGATTAGATTTAAGCTACCACTTCATTGTTTTCTATTAATGTCATCTTGTAATTTTTTCATCTGCTCCCTCTTCCTACTTTCTTTAGGAAAAACCAAATTGAAGAAAATGGTCTTTTTTGATTTTTCTATTGGCTTTTAAGCTCTTCCTCTCTGATTTTTTTAAGGGGTTGCCTTAGAAATTGCAATATGTGTCTTCAGTCATAGTCTCTGAAGAGTTAATACTGTATCAATTCATAAAAAGTACAGGAATCTCATACCAGTCTAATTCTATTTCACTCTCCTCATTGTGCCATTGTCCCATATGTTTACAATTACCTACATTATAAACTCTACAATGTAGTGTTATAATTTTGTTTTAAACAGTCATGTGACATAAAGAAATTAGGATACTTTTTGATTATGTTTCATATTTTCTGATAAATTAAACATAGGCAAAAATATTGACTTCACTGGAGTTGACCTTAGTGCTCGATGAATAAAGTGCAGTGGAAATAATGCTTGTAGTCTTCAAATGCTAGGCTGCAAAAAAAGTCTTGGGTTTCTACTGAAGTTTCTTGGAATACTCTCTTGGAACCTGGCTGCATGCTGTGAGAAGCTCATGCCATTTGGAGATGTCTCGTGGAAGCTCTTTCCTGCAGCCTGTGCCAACTGCAGGCGTGTTGGTGACCACTGGCTGTTACTTCCAGCTTCAGCCCTTCTGCCTGCGACCACATGGAAGATTCCAAGTCAGAATCATCCAGCTGATCCCAATTAACCCCCAGGCCTGTGAGAGAGAATAATAAATTTTTATTTTAATGACTACATTTTGGGGTGGTTTCTTAAGCAGTAAAAGTAAATTTTCTCATATATTATCCATTCTGGTGTTCAGCATGGCTGGGATGGAAGGGGTGAGGGAATCCTGGATTAGGCAGGAATTCAGGTTTCATTCCAAGTGTGACTGGAAGCCCCTGCAAGGCTTGACTAGGTTTCACATTTTTAAAAGATCCCTCTGACCACTTTGTGAAGACTGGAATGCGGAGTTAGGGAGAGGACAAACGTGGAAGGGGGAAACCAGGGAGGAGGCTGTTGCACTCATCTGCAAGGGAGAGATGTGACTGAGAATCAGTGCTGCAGCTCGCTCTACCTTGGAGTGCGCCTAGAAAATTCCCAAAGCAGAAGGGAGATAGTCTAGGCTATTTGATGTTCCCTGATGACAATAGATCACTGATGCTCCAATTTAAGTCCCTGGAATAAATATTGTATGCTAGCATACAATATACACCTGTATATTTAACAGTTTTATTGTTGTTATTTTTTTAATCAACTTTACAGTCCAGCCAAAACAATTATTTGCCACTTCCTGTACTGGTCGAGGAGTGTTCCTAATAGGAGGAGGAGTAGAGGCTGAAGAGAAGGTGAGTGCCTGTTGTTTGTCTTCACTAATCTCTTGGCACCCCATTGGACCCCGTGGCCTTGTGTCTTTCATTACCATAATAATTATATCTATCATTTCGTGAGCCCTTTCCAGGGACACTACATTCTTTATCTCACTTAATCCTCATGACAGCTCTATGAAGTGTGTGTCATTACTAATTTAGAAATGTTCACTTGGTTGAGGAATTAGAATTGAAAACCAGGCCTTTTTGATAGCAACCAGTGCTCGAGTCACCGTGTATCAAGTTCCGCCTTGTTTTTGGCTTATCAGTTAAGTCTTTTCTGCTTCTCTTTTGCCTTCCTAGGTGGAGTTTGAGTTTTTAAAAAGTTGGGAACCATGCATTGTACTTTGGTGTAGTTTCCCAAACAGTTGCCAACAAATACTAAAGCAGTGTTATCTGCAATGAAAGGGCTCTGCCAATTCAGTTCAAATGAGGCCTTGTATCTTGGAGCCAGGTTGAGTTCTGACTCTAAATTACATTCCATTTTCTCTGTCTGGAACCCTCCACCCTTAAACCATCCCATTTACCCCAGCTAATTCCTACTTGTCTTTCAGGTTTCAGACTGGCTGCCAGCTTTCCAGGAAGCCTATCTCCCTTTAAAGTGCCTTGCTTATCCGTTCATGATTTCTTGTCTGTTCCCATAACGCTGTAAGCTCTTGAAAACCTCCACACCCCCTAGTGTGTGGTGGTGCAGTGTCTGATACATAGTAGTTGCCTAATAGTATTTAATTAAATTGATGTATGATTGTTGGCAAGTTTTGAACCCTCTGAATCTTAGCAGCCTCTTCTGTGTAGTGTGAAAACTGTTCATTTGGTTGAGGGAATCAGATGAACCAATGGATGTGAAAGTATTGGTTTATGTTTCCCTTTGCTTCATTCTCTTTCAAAGCTCTTTACCTCATTTGCAACATATCCTATGACTTAGTTCTCTAAAAAGGCTGAGCAAACTGTGGCAGGTGATTTTGAAATGGATCTATAGTTCTGGAAATGTAGCTCTAATTCTTGAAATGCCAAGGCTAAAGCAGTGCGATTGTTTTGTCTGAAGGTGTTCTTTTATCACTCTGAAGATACAGGCAATAGATTTTTCTGTATCTTGTGTAAAAGGTTCACAATAGTATTAAGTTCTTTGCTATGCCTACATTAAATTAGCAATAGGTTAAAGATCTGGTTGGAGTAACAGTGATTTTCAATCAGAAAATGAGGTCACATTGACAAATCTAAACAAACGTACTAGTGGAATAAATTTTTGAAATTATGACTATTGTGGGCAACTTATCAGGGAATGAACAGATGAACATGGGTCTAAGTAATTTTGGGGTACAGAATTTTTCTACTCCACAGATCATAAATTTCACAAAGCTCTCTGAAATGAAATGCATCTACAGACATAGGTACAAATATAGATATATTTTACTGTTAAAAGATATGAGTTACATGAAGTACTTGGTCATTATATTCTAATTTTAACTTTTACCAAAGTAATGTATGCACTTAATATGAAGTGCTAAGCTTACCCTAAATAACAAGGGTAGTCAGTCCTCTAGTGGGTTGAATTATGTACCCCAAAACCACATGTTCTTGGTCTTAGTTTGCATTTCAGTCTTCCTTTGGTCAAGGAGAGTTTATTTCCTTGCTTGTAGTAGCATAGAAATGAAACTTCTGTGGGATGCACCAGTAACTTCCCACGGGAGGAAAAGCATTATAGAAATGCAGAAATTGTGTGGTCTCAGGACTGAAAACTGCAAACAACTTGAAAATGGTGACTGCTTCCTAGTTTTTCCCTGAAATCAGTGGGTAGTAATAATCGTTGGGACTCATACTGATCAGAAAATTATAGTGTAATAAGGAGCTGTTATAAGAACATGGTACAGAGAATGAAAAGTAAATTTTAGTTCAGATAAACATTCTTTTTTCCCCTCTTTGCGTTATGTGGGAGTCCTGTTATAAGTAAATCAGAAAGGTGCAAGGGAGTTCTTAAATTCAAGGCATCAATATATTTATAATTATATTTCAAGGAGTATTCACCTGCCTCAATGCCCTCAAGACACAGCCTTGTACGAGGAGTGGTGCTTCCAGTCACCCTCCCTTTGGCCGAGCCCGGTTGCCGGTGGGTCCTCAGAATTGATGCAACGCTTTATTTATTTATTTATTTATTTAGTCGTTATTTATTTTTTTAATATTACATTAAAAAAATATGAGGTCCCCATATGCCCCCAGCCCCCCTCACCCCACTCCTCCCCCCATAACAACAACCTCCTCCATCATCATGAGACATTCATTGCACTTGGTGAATACATCTCTGAGCACCGCTGCACCTCATGGTCAATGGTCCCCATCATAGCTCACACTCTCCCACATTCCACCTAGTGGGCCATGGGAGGACATACAATGTCCGATAACTGTCCCTGCAGCATCACCCAGGACAACTCCAAGTCCTGAAAACGCCTCCACATCTCATCTTTTCCTCCCACTCCCTACCCCCAGCAGCCACCATGGCCACTTTCTCCACACCAATGCCACATTTTCTCCGATTATTAATCACAATAGTTCATGAATAGATTATCAGTAAGTCCAGTCTAATCCATACTCTATTCCTCCATCCTGTGGACCTTGGAATGGTTGTGTCCACTCCACATCTATATCAAGAGGGGGCTTAGATTCCGCATGGATGCCGGATGCAATCCTCCTGCTTTCAGTTGTAGGCACTCTTGGCTCCATGGTGTGGTGGTTGACCTTCTTCAACTCCATGTTAGTTGAGTGGGGTAAGTCCAATAAACCAGAGTGTATACGAGCTGAAGTCTGTTGAGGCTCAGGGCCTGGCTATCACATGCTCAGTCCAGAGATTCAGGTCCCCTGGGTATACATTAAACCCCAGCACCAACTACAGTTTCGGTAAACAGGAGAGGCTTGTGAACGAAGATCACATCTGAGTCCAGCTCCATCACACAGAAACACAAACTCCAAAGTAGGGCCAACTGACATGGTACTGAACTCCATCTGTCATGACCATAGAGCCTGTGGGTCTCTGTGGCCCTCAGAAGAAACAATACCCGGGGTTATATCTGCTTTATCTGTCTCTGGGACTCTGCTGAGGTGTGCATAAGGGCGACCCCTCTGATAACCTCCCAGCACTTTTTGGAGACTGATGCGACGCTTTAGATGACACAGGTCGACTTGCCTCCTGCCTCTCCTTGCCTGGTGGCCTGACCCCCTTGACGTGCAGACAGAAGAGCGGAGCTCCAACGACCACCGACTGGGTCCTCCTCAGCACCCCGATGGAATCGTCCCAAAAGAAAGAGGCAAACACCAAGGTCCCCCAAGAGCCTGAGGGCGCCTAGACTCAGGCAGGGCGGTCTCACCCTTTGGGAAAGAGAGTGATCAGAAGGGGGCTTGGGAAAGGGTTGGCAAGGGCTGGAGGCAACCGGCCGCATCTGTCTAAAGCGAAGGCCAGTGGGTCTGCTGGTGCTGGAACCCGCGTGCCCCGTCGGGCCATCTCCAGACCGGCTGAGACTCGGCCTCGCGCCAGTGCCAGGACGCCCTGGCTTTCCCTAAACCTCGATTCCCCCAAAGCAGGACTTGTGTCAGGGTAAACATGTCTAGTTACCTAGCATCCCCACCCTTACGAGGCCTGCTTATCTTTTTTTCGCTTAACCATATTTTTCCTTGTATTCACAGTAGAAACGGCCTCTAGGGGCAGAGTGGAGCACTTCGTCTTAGTACAGGGCAGTCTCCAATCTGCGGATTGTTTCCTTTTGATAAGTTAATGGTCTCTCTTCCTCAAATTCTTAAAAAATTTGTCTTTTACTTGACACAACGCATGAGGGAGAAAGAGGCCGAGGGGCTGAACTAGCCACTCTTACATGGCTGAGAGGTGGCTGGTGCTGACGTTACAACAAAATGTTCCCAGGGTCCGTTTTATTCCGACATGTTTATAACTTAGTCCTCCACATTTGTAATTTAACAATTGAATTAGTTCCATTTAACTGGCAGCAGGTGGTATGCGATTATTCCTTCCTAATAAAAAAGCCCCTTGATTCTTGCTAAGTAAGGATTAAGCCAAGGGTTACTGCAACTGCTTGGATTTTCATTAAAACTGTTTATCCAATTTGAATTTGGCAATTAAAATGTATGGAATTCATCTAAATTTCAACTGCATTGTGTATACTGGCTCCCCAACTTCAAAACAAAGTAGTTTGGTAGTGAATTCTTCTGCTATTTTAATCAGAAGATAAAATGGTTCCTGCATGAGCCCCTGGCAGAGGTTTGCCTGTTTTCAAGTGTGTTGTGTTTTTGAAGCATCGTCCCCAGCAGGGCCCAAGGAGCCTCTGCAGCCGCAGCCTCGGCGCGTTCTCTCCAGGTGGGCGACGGCCCCGCCCCAGGAGGAAGGCGTCTGGTGACAGCCCCTCTTCAGGAACTGCCACCATGTCTTGTTGGGAAAGGAACATGATCATCCAGCAAGTACATGAACTCATCCAGAAGGGTGTGGGTTTTCCCATATGCCGTTGGCTGCAGCTGGAGGAAGTGAAATACCCCTGGGAAGTCTTGGGGTGGGCACACGCCGGTGGGAGGGTGGACCCCGGGGGAGAAGCAGTGCCGCCGCTGGCGAGGTCGTCGGGCCGTCTCGACTCTCGGGAGGCACGGCTGTTGTCTTCAGGCCTGGGCCTCGCCCGTGCTCCTTGTCTGTCTGGGTGGCCGCCTTCAGGAGACCTGCCTCGGGCCTGGGTGCCCCTGAGGCCCCTCTGCCCCTCCAGGGCTCGGTTCGTCTTCCCACCCGCAGCCCCCTCTCTTTCCCCGCCGCACCTGAGAGCTGCTCTCTCCTCTGCTCCCACCGACTGAGATGCCTCTTTCTTCAATTTAGAAAAATGCTTTGTGCCAGAGACACTTTTTAAAAAAGGTTTTTGGAAGATATTTTGTGTGGGTGAATATCCTGAGGCTCTTCTGTGAAAAATAGGTGTAGACATCTGTGTGCGTCAGCCAAAGGGGTGTGATGCAAAGTACCAGAACTCTGCTGGCTTTTATAAAGTGTGATCATTTAGGGCAGAAGCTCACAGTTACCAGGCCCTAAAGAGTCCAACTCAAGGTACCATAAGAGGTACTTCCTCACCCAAAGTCTGTTGCCACGTATTGAAGCCAGATGGCGGGTGGTGTCTGCAAGTGTTCAGCCTTCCTCTTTCTTCTGAAGGCTTCATGGATCCATATTCCCAGCTTCTTCTGATCTCAACTGTAAACTGGGAGGCTCATCTCTCTTCCTGGGGCTTCAGGATCCTCTGTGTATCTTGTCTGGGTGTCTACTTCCATGTGAAAGTCTGTTTTATCTGCCCACCAAGGGAGCAGGGACTGTGTTGCACTCTGGTGATGTAGTTGAATCAAAGCCCTAACCTTAACATAATTTAATCAGACATTTCAGCTGAATCTAAGACAATCAAAGAGTTACCAGGTCGAGAGGAACAGACCAGTTTACAAACATAATCAAAATCTCTTTTTGGAATTCATAAATACTCTCAAACTGCCACAACGCAGAAAAAGCAAAGGAAGGGCTCAAGGGCCTTTGGCTCTTAGCCTTTGAAGAAACCTGCAGCAGCTCAGCAGAGCTGCTCCTGAGCCTTTGTCCCTGCCGAGTCGGCCTGACACAGATGGGGAGCAGTTAGGTTGTACCATAAGTGGGTTTTGTAGAAAGTCAGTCATTGAAGATTAGCTATTTTGTATGGTTCAACTTAATATTTATTTGTTTTTCTTGTTTTAGTTAGAATTAACAGTTGGTAATGCAGTGGGTGGTTAAAAAGAAAGGAATTTAGTGTCTTTGATAAATGGTGTTCTTTGGTGCTTCTCTTGAATTTAAATTCATGGTCATTAACTTCAAACTAATTTCAATATAAATCATAATAGCAAATGCGTGCAATGCTTGCTGTGTCGGCACAATTCTAAGTACCTTATATATATATGTATGAACTCCTTGAATCCTTAGTCTCTGAGGAATGTATTCTTATTTTTCTCCCCATTTTGTGAGCAGAAAAAGGAGGATCAGAGAGGTGCCTTCATGTCCAGGCTGATCCCTAAGGGCTGGTGGGGGCAGGACTCATGCCTGCCGTGGGAAGCCTGCTGTCCTGAGCACCCCGCAGTCCCCGGCCCTGAGTGACCCTCCCCTGCTTCTGTTTCCCTTCCCTGTTGCTCTCTCCAATTCTCTCGCATGACTATTGTAGACATGTCCTTTCGCCTCCAGCCTCCAGGCCTCTGATTCTTTCTCAGACCAGGACTTTGCTTTCTACATCTCTGTGGCTGTTTAAAATTATTTTTTGAAACCCCAAAAGAGAAAGATTATGTTTGTGAACTTATCCATTCCTGTGTATGTGAGACACTTTCAACTGGACTACATAGTGAGGCATGACTCAGGTTGAGTCTCCACCCTCTTGCTAGGTCTGCTAAAAATGGAGACACAGACAGAGGAAGAAGGGAGCTGCCATATTTGATTCTTCCATGTGTGAGAGACAAAGGACTCTAGCTGTGCCCACAGCTGAGCTGCAAGGAGAGAAGCCCCTGAGAGGCTCAACGAGCTGAGACCCATGGAGAGATGAGCCATATGCATATTTTGGAGCTGAATTGGGGTAGAAAGTGGGGACGCCGAGACTGATAGAGATGGTCTGGAAAGAGAAAAGCTCTTTGCCTGGTTGCTAACAGCTGGGCTGGACTCTGAGAACTGGGCTCTGAGATGGTGATCCTGGAGGGGAAGGCAGAGACCTTGGAGAGATCAGTGGCTGTCTTTGCTACATGGTAGCTGATTTTGGCGAGAAGGTTTCTCTGCTCATGTATTCATTTGGACATTTCAGAGATCGTGGAACTATAAGTTTATAACCCAAATCAATCCTGTTTATAAAAGCCAACCCATTTCTGGTACTAAAACATAAATTGGTATTGGGAGAGTGGGGTTGTGCTGTTGCAATTTCCAAAAATCCTGGAATGGTTTTTTAAAAGGGTAAGGGGTATATTTTGGAGGAATTGTGAAGTGCTTGATAGGTAAGATCTAGATGGCTTTGAAGAGACTGTTGGTAAGAAAACAGACCCTAAAGTTATTTCTGATGAGGACTTAGAAGGCAGCGATAAAACTATGATTGAAAACTGGAGGAAAGGTGTTCCATATTTTAAAGTTGCAGAGAACTTAGCAAGATTGACTCCTGATGTTACATGGAAGGCAGAATTTGAAAATGATGAGTTTGGACATTGAGTTGAGGATATTTCCACAGTAAATGTTGAAAAGGCAGCCTGGCTTCTCCTTCCAGTTTATGGCAAAATGCAAGAGGAAAGAGATAAGATGAGAACTAAAATGCTGGGCACAAAGAAACCAGAAACTGACTTGGGAAATTCCAAGCTTCTGAAAAACAAGCCACCAGAGGACAGTGCCCCATATAACCAATTAATTTAACTTGGAATGTTTAAGTCAGGATTGCAAATGAAGTTACAGAGGAAGGATTTGTGAAAGTCTGTCTGATGGCTTGAACCCCGGTTTCCTGCACACTAAAGGAACAAGTTTTATGTGAGATCTGTATAAATGAAACCACTGTCAGCCTGAACTAAAAAGGACAGGAAGGGGAGAGACTGGAAGAAAAACCACTTCAAAAAGAAAACCATGGAAGCTGAGGTCTGGAATTAAAATACCTCCTCAGGCCAAGAGAAGTACCCCACCCATATGTTGCTGAAAGGGTGAATTTGCCCTGGCATTTGGAGAGGGTGGATCTTCCAGCCCAATTTTCAGGGAAAGTTTGGTTTCCCCAGGCTTCAGAGAGCGCAGAGCACATTTCCCCCAGTTGGGGAGAGTGAGGTCACCACCCCACTGTTCTGAGGAGATGGGACCTGTATGCCAGAGATTGGGCAGAATGTTGTCACCACCTCACTGTACCAAGGGGGTTGAGAGTGCCCCCTAGAGATTGGGGAAAGTATGGCTCTCGCTCCGTGTTCCTGGAGGGTGAGATCTGGAGCTCAGTTGCCATCCAGATGCTTGAAGAGGACAGGACCAGAATTATGGCCCTTGGGCAAGACTGTGGAATGGTGTGCCCGTGAGGCTCTGAGGAGAAGACATCATTCTAGGATGACTCAGATTGTGAAATCTAAAGGAGTGTGGCTTGAAGGGTTTTAGAACTGTACGTTTCACAGGTCTACAGCCAGAGGGGACTTTTGATCCAAGACAAACTGCATGCCTGTAACTGATTTGATGTGATTTTGTATTTAGCATCGTTACTGAAATGATTTAAGGTTTTCTGGTATTGTGATGTAATGAATGTATTTTGTGTATGGAAGGAACTTGTCTTTTTGGGATTCAGAGGGTGGAGTGTAGCAGTTTGAAATTATTATATGACTCCCCAAAAGAGAAAGATTATGTTTGTGAACCAATCCTTCCCTGCAGGTGTGAGACCCTTTCAACTGGGCTATGTCAGGAAGCTGTGGCTCAGGTTGATAAAAATGGAGATACAGAGGAAAAAGGGAACTGCCATTTTGATCCTGCCATGTGAGAGAGAAAGGACTCCAGTTTTACCCACAGATGAGCTGCAAGGAGAGAAGCCCCCAAGAGGCTCAAAGAGAGACCCAGGGATAGACGAGCCATATGCCTGATGTTTGCAGCTGAATTGGGGAAGAAAGCAGAAACTGAGAGAAGAAGCCTGGAGAGAGACAAGCCTTCTGCCTGGCTGCTGCTGACAGATGAGCTCTGAGAGCTGGGCTCAGAGACAGCGAGCCTGGAGGGAAGGCAGAGATCAGAGGCTCTCTTTGCCACGTGGCAGCCTTTGGTAAACTAAAACAGTCTCTAAGGAAACGGAAGCAAGCCGAAGAGAATTTCCACCATCTTCCCCAGGGTGAACTCCCCACCTCCCTCGGCGTGAGTCCCTGCAAACGCCGTACAGCTTTCTGATACGCACTAGAACCCACCCCCTCGCCTGCCTGAGGACGAGGAGTCAGCAATTTTCTCCTCTCCTGCATTATTCGTCTGCTCATTTTCCCCAGGTTATTTCCTCAAACATACAGATATGCTGTAGTTTCTTCCATCTTAAATAATAAACTCCTTTGACCTCACATCTTCTTTTGGCTACTTTTTTAGTCAGCCAAAGGGGTGCTGATGCAAAGTACCAGAAATCTGTTGGCTTTTATAAAGGATATTTGTTTGGGGTGAAAGCTTACAGTTACAAGGCCCTAAAGGGTCCAACTCAAGGCTGTTTTCTAAACAAAGTCAGCTGCCATGTGTTGAAACAAGATGGCAGGTGATCTCTGCCTGGTCTCTCCTTTCTTCTTCCTCTTAAGGCTCTGTGGGCCCAACTCCTCCTGATCTCAGCTGTAGGCTGGCATAGAGCTCATTTCTTTTCAGGCTTTATCAGCTGCTCAGCTGCTCAGCTGCAAACTATCAGGCAATGGCTTATCTCTCTTTGGGGCGCCAGGATCAAACACGACAGAGCTCTCTCCTCTTCCATGTGTCTTCTTGAGTGAGTGTCCATTTATATCAGCCCACCAAGGGGTGCGGACTCAATCTGAGTCATCCTCTTCTAATGTAGTCAAATCAAAACCCTAATCTTAACAGATAACTTACCCAAGATATGTCAGCTGAATCTACAGCATTCAAAGGGTATCACACACAAAGAAATATAATCTTTCTTTTTGGAATTCATAAATAATCTCAAACTACCACAGCTACTCCCCATTTTTCTCTTCCCTTTCCAGTAAAATTCTTGGAAAAAGTTGTCTAGATTCCCTTTCATGGTTTGCCAGAGCTGCTATGACAAAAATCACACATGGGTTGGTCCAAAAACAGAAATTCATTGGCTCACAGTTTAGAAGGCTGGAAGTCCAGCATCAAGGTGTCAGCAAGGCTGTGCATTTCTCCTTGGAGCTGGCAGGGTCCTTGGGGTAACTTGGCTCATGCCTCTACCTTCACACATGGCCATATCTGCTCCTCTGGTCTCTTCTCTTCATAAGGCCTCCAGAATATGGATTGAGGCCCATCCTCATTCAGTTCGCACCTTAACTAATAATAACTTCTTATTTGTAACTAAGTTCACACTCATAATCTCTTTCCTCAATATCTCTTGAGTTCCAGGCAGGCTCTTGTCTACTGCTCCTGAAAAAGTCACCAAGACCTTCACATCATTGCTCCATCCAACAGTGAGTGCTTTTCTTAGTTGATCTCTGAGCTGCATTCAGCATAGATGCTCACTGTCACCTCCTTGAATAAGGAATTCTTTCCTTATTGAGTTTTCAGAAAACCAGACTCTCCTGATTTTCATCCCACCTCCTCAGCTATTGCTTCTCTGCCATCTTTCTGACCTCCTCACCCTGCAGTGGCCCAAGATCCAAACGCTCCATCTACCTTACTGCCTCGATGCTCCCAATAGTGTATCATGGCTTCAAATGCTGTCTGCATCAGCTTCCTCTTTCATGTGATCTTTTCAGTCCTCATGGGCTCATTTGCATGACAGCTGGTCTCCCTCGTGCACCCTGCATCCTTTGCTTCTTGCCTCTTGCACAGGCTTCTCCATTAATATGCTTGTGCACCAAATCAGCACATCTGCAATCCAGCAGGGAAGTTATCAGCAACCAGAGGTGAGATTCAGTGGATAAATTCTTCCCTCTCTCCACACCTTCCCTCTATGGTAGGTTCTGAGATTTAGTTTACATTTCACCACGGTATAGTCTCATTGATGAAGGTGGCAAGCTTCTGAGCACATTCTCATTTGAATCCTCTTCTTTTCTACATCATTCCCCTTGCCCCCTACTCACAATTCATGGGATATACACTCTAATAAAATAATATTCCCCAGATCCTCTCTTTTAGTCTCAGCTTTCTGGAAATACAAGCAAAATAACATCTTTTCTAATTCAAAGCTGGACTTCTTTCCTGAATTTCACGTCACATATCCAACAGTCTACTTAGCTTCTCACCTTGGATTTCTAAAGGACATTTCATACTTTCGTGTGCAAAACAAGCATATGATCTTCCTCAACACCTGCATATGTTTTGTTTCCTCAGCTCATGTGCTGTGATGGTGATTTCATCCTCCCAGCTATTCAGGCTAGAGGACTTGTAGTTATCCTTTACCCCTCCCACACCCAGGAAATGCAGGTCCATCTTCCACCAAAGACTCATGATTTGTGCATTGCTCCTGCTTTTTTTTAAAGATTTATTTTTATTTATTTCTCTCGCCTTCCCCCCCCAGTTGTCTGTTCTCTGTGTCCATTTGCTGCGTGTTCTTCATTGTCTGCTTCTGTTGTTGTCAGCAGCACAGGAATCTGTGTCTCTTTTTGTTGCATTATCTTGCTGTGTCAGTTCTCTGTGTGTGTGGCGCCATTCTTGGGCAGGCTGCACTTTCTTTCATGCTAGGCACACTCCTTGCACGTGGGGCTCCCCTACCCGGGGGACACCCCTGCGTGGCACAGCATTCCTTGCGCGCATCAGCACTGTGCATGGGCCAGCTCCACAAGGGTCAAGGAGGCCTGGGGTTTGAACCATGGACCTCCCATGTGGTAGACGGACGCCCTAACCACTGGGCCAAGTCCACTTCCCACTCCTGCTTTTGTGTTTTCACAAGTCACCGTCATCAGTAGCCACCAAACTACTTTCCTGCTTCATTCCTTACCTGCCTATTTTCAACATTTCAGGCAGAGTGATTTTGTTAAAGGGTGATTCCACTCAGGTCACTGTGTTGGTCAAGATCTTCTAATGGTGTTTAGTTTCCTCACCTCTTTCAGATTATGAAAATATCACTTCCTCAGTGATGACTCTCTTGACCTCCTTATCTGATATTGTACCCTCAAACCCCACCCCTTTCGTATTTTACTTTCCTCCGTAGTATACTCGTAACTGTTGACATATCATATATTTTACTAAAAGTATTGTTTTCTCCATTAGAATGTAAACCCCATTAGGGCAGGAATTTTTATGTTTTGTTTATTTCTATATCCTCAATACCTCAAAAAATGCCTGACACGTAGTAGTACTCAATAGACACTTGATTAGTGGATGAATCTACGTGCAAGGGAAATGAGATGCATCTCCCTTTGGAATTGATCTGTTGAGGATCTCCAGCTCCCTCTCCCTGCACACAGAGGGAGAGGCCTGATGTGACTGGAGATGGGTTGCTGATTTTCCAGGAAAAGTTGCCATCTCACAAGCACAGGCTTTGCAGGATGTGCCAGTGGTGAGTGTAGCCAGTGCATCAGCTGTTACCTATTTGCTAAGAGGCTTTGCCTGAAGGTACGGCTGTTTCCCCTCTTTGCAATAGTCTCAGTCACATGATAATACTTACATCTCAGAAAATCTCCCAATATAAGAAACACATATATCACCCCATGTCAGAATTTCCTTTCTAATTTTTGGCTCTTCCATCACAGACAATTGTGCTATTCTTTCCCCTCCTGCTTTATGTTTCTTTAGTAAAAACCAATCTTCTAAGAAGGGAAGCAAGCAAATGCAATCATTCAATTTTCTTGTAAAATACTCCAAACATAGCTTTGACACAGATCTCGCATGTCTTCTTGGTGTAGGCTATGGGTGGGGGCCTGTTCATATTTTCGTAGATAACCTGAGCTGTATGTTTTCTGAGTGGTGCCCTGTGTTTAGAACCGTGAAAAGCTGCAGCCCTGCCCCTGGTAACCATGGCAACAACTCCAGTCCCCGGAAACAATTTAGCAAGGCAAACTCTATATACATACCAGTCAGTCCAGAGGCACTCTGATAATAGGGATGTCGAAGCTTAAATAAGGGGAAATATAATATATATATAGCCTGTGCATGAATTCAAAATTATCTAATTCTGTATCCAAGTGTAATTAAGTAATATAAGCCCTTTAGACTTTAAATGTTCAGAAAGAATATATATTCAAGGTTGCATCCAGATGGAATATGGGTGATATGTTAATTCAAAACCTATCTGGTACTCAGACAAACACTTAACTAACAAAAAAAGTCGTTTTCTTTCACAAAAGCACCATTTGACTCCCCACTCTATAAAAGGAACTTGAAAATCTTATTCAGGGCTGGGGATTTGGAACAGAAAGCTCCCGAGTCCAGCTGGTAGTAAGTAAAGTTTTTTCCTTCCCCAAATCATTCCTGAGTCCTGGCCTTTCTATATGCAAATAATTGAACCCCTCTTAACTTCTACAACATTATGATTAGATTCCAGCACTGTTCAGCAGTAACAGCATATACCCTTATTTCTGGCTGGATACTCTAGCCTGCCTACTGTGTTAAATTGCTCTAACTATACACATTTGGATCATTTCATAAGCAATTCCTCTGTATTTCTACAACACACACCTCTGATAAATGATGACACTTCCCTTTTTTAGTTTTACCTTCTACTCTTTAATTAAGTCCTTATAAACATCTTGCCCTGGATACAGATGATGCTCCAACTTCTTATGGTAATTTGATCTCTGACCTCCCCATTCTACTTCTTTTTGTTAATCATCTACCTTAAACTTATCTTTTGATGCCCCCCTCCAAGCGCACTTACCCATGCTTTCCTACCTCAAACCCATTGCCTAGATGTCTTATGTTCTCTGCCCTTGGATTTCATTCAACTGTATTTCTAAGACCAATGAACAGATCTGGGGCTTCAAAAGGTTGAAGCAAAAGTAGTTCAAAGCCAAGTATTCTTGCCAAAGAATAAAGGGGAAAGGAGAATGCTGAGGAAAGTGAGAAAGACCACGTCTTAGTTTACCACTGAAGAAAAAAACATTCTTTATTATTCACTGGGTCTTCTTCCTGCTTTCTTTCAATGTTCTGCAACTCAGTTCTATGAGGTTTTGAATGATAATAAGCAGCTTCTCCCTGTGACTCCCTGCCCCCACTCCTACCGCTGCACTCTTGCCAAAAAAATAAAGGGTAAAGGGCAAGCACAAAAGCAAATGCCAAAGTACTGTGCACCCCCAAGATTTAATCCCAGCATTTAGCATGTTCCATGTCTGATGTATTTGTCTAGCTTCTAGTACTGAGCTTACAATGCCAGTTCTTCTATATGTCATGTGGAGGGAGAAGATCTTGTCATTTGTTAGGGAAGAAAGTACCATAATCCCAATTCTTTTGACGAACACACACACACACACATAATTTGTTTCCTTTATTTGTAACTACCCATTTCCTGAACTAACCATTTTAATATTAGACGGTCCATTTTTGTTGTGACTGTGTCAGGTCATCCATGACTTTCTTCTTTCATCTTTCCTTACATGAAAACATCCAGTTCCTTCTCTCTGTAATCACGGTTTATCTCTACATGCCTTGTCAAAAGCTGGCTCCCAAAAGCTACCACAAACCTATCGATGGGGCACGGCTGAGCTTGTTGCTCAGCACAAGGGTGACACAAACGTGCACAGCTTGGGTGGCTTCTCAGAGAGGGAACAGGCGGGTCGGTACCTCTCAGTCTAGGTGAGAACTGGGGCTTGATCTCAGGCAGGTCTTGACTAGGGCTGGGAAGGAATCATGACCCAACACTCCAGGGTTGGTGGAAGGAGCAGGGCACTGATCCTGAGGCAGCGGCTCGGAGAGTCTGCACTGCGGACCTGAGGACAGCCGTGCCAGAGCAGGAGATGCCCACGTAGACGGTGCAGGGCAGAGCCCCGAGGGGGAAGGGTGGCAGGGTCTTGGTGGCACAGACTTTCAGGTTCTCACTGGCCACCTTATCTACACCCTCCAAGAAATAATGTCTGACAATAAACGTGCTTTCCTGACTTCCTTCTCCTCAGCAGCAGAATTTCCTAGTAGGAACTTTCAAGCCTCTGATCTCTTTGGTTGACTTTTTGTGTTAAGACATATCTAGAGTGTGGAACAGTTTTACCCTTCGGTCCATCGTCAAGGTCACGATGCCGTCACGGCTGTGACGCCGAGGTTAGCCTCCTCCATCCCCTTCGCCGGGCGCCGGGCTTGTTCTGCATGCCCTGGGGAAGAGGCCCCTGCTGAAGCCAGCAGCCCAGAGCTCACCCACAGGCGCCGAGGAAGCACTCCCACCTGTGCCTTCCAGGGGGAGCCGCGTCCTGTGATGCATATGGAACTTCGATCCTCTTTCTCTCCCTGGCCCTCGGCACTCAGTACAACTCCCAGCATACTGTCAGACACTCCAGGCTGGGAGCAGGACTCGGCCTTCTTTGGTCCTGGACACTGTGTGTGAAGCAAAAGACCAGAAGGTCTCTTCCTGGGCCTCTTATCCCACGTTCAGCTGTCCGTTTTCAGATAGACCCGGCTGAGCAGGCTCGCCCGGGCTGCGGTGAGGCTTGCCCGCTGCTTTTTCAGGCCAGGTGTGGTGGGTGGGGCGGCCCAGGCTGCGGTCTTTGCAATGGCACCACCAAGGGCTGAACTCCAGCTCCACCGCGTGCTGATGGGGCAAACTTGGACAGTGGGTAACCGCTAGTTTTGAGAGTAGAAAAAAGGATGAAAATATCTCGTTCGTCGGGTGTAGTGAGGATTCAGTGAGCGAGTACCTGTCAAGCCCTGGGAGCAGTGCCTGCATTCCGTAGAAGCTCAATTAACATCAGCATTGATTATAGTTTACGTCGCTTTTTATCATCAGAGTGATACATGTTCATTACTGTAAAAATCAATCTACAGGGAAAGGAATAAAGAAAACACAGTTTCACCCCCCGGAGATTATCACTGTCAGAACTTCAGCATTGTCCTCCAGACAGCTCTGTGTGATACATACATTTGCACAATTCCATGAAGTTAGCCAGCGCACAGGCTGTCTTGTGTACTTTCAATTAGGCTTGGAGCCAAATGCACTGTGTTGTATAGTCCTTTTGGTTTTGTTTTTTGTTTGTTTGCTCTTTAACACTAAGAATATGAAAAAAATCCTTTTAGCTCACAGGCTTTACCTAAATTTGGCCTTTTCGGCTTATTTTTTTGTACATATTCGAAAGAATATCTTGAAATTGTTTACTTTTATTTATTCTATCCAAATTTTATATATGAGATTACATAAATATGCACATATATTTATATAGTATTATTTAGTTATTTGACATATTTTTTTAAAAGTTTTAGATAGGCATTCTAATAAACTTTGGTAACACCCAACACACATTTTCCCATCTAAATCCCAATTTAGATGACAGATTGTTGAAAGACTAATTGAAATCAAGACTATCCTTTCCTAACGGTGCAGACACTGAACTCTTCTCAACCATTTCCCTGGTGGCTGCCAAGCCCTGGCCTGCAGCCTGTGGCGTCCCTGTTGTGCATATGCTGTGAGCACTTTCTCTGTGGGGTGCTCTGTGGAGCACTGGGGTACAGGGTGGGATAGGTTCATCCCTGTCCTCAGTGCTAGTGGGGTGCAGACCAGTGGGCCACTACAATGCACTCTGATAATACCAAGAAAATTAATGCAATGCAGTGCTTCAAAACGTTCAAAACTCTACCAAGAGACTGTATCAGTCAGAATTCTCCAGAGAAACAGAACCAAGAGGCTACGGATAAATCTATCATCTGTCTATCTACCTATCATCTATCATGTATCTATCTATCTATCTAATCTATCCATCCATCTCTATCATCTCTCTATATCTATCATCTATCATCTATCTATCATCTATATCCATCCATCCATCTATCCATCCATCCATCATCCATATCTACCTATTATCACTCTTTCTCTATTATCTACCTATCATCTATCCATCCATTTATATCTATCTATCTATCTATCTATCTATCTATCTATCTATCTATCTATCTATCTGTCTGTCTGTCTGTCTGTCTGTCTGTCTATCTGTCTATCTATCTGTCTATATAATCTATCTTGGTCAGGCAAAGGGGCGCTGATGCAAAGTATAAGAAATCTGTTGGCTTTTATAAAGAGTATTTATTTGTGGTAAAATAAGTCAAGGCCCTAAAGAGTCCAACTCAGGGTGTCATAAGAGGTACTCTCTCACCCAGAGTCTGTTGCCATGTGTTGATGCAAGATGGCGGGTGATGTCTGCAAGGGTTCAGTTTTCCTCTCCCTCTTATGGCTCCATGGTCCCAGCTTCTTCCAATATCAGCTGTAGGCTGGGTCAAATCTCCTCTTGTTGTAGAATTTGAGAGGTTCAATTATTTGCGTATAGAGAGGCCAGGACTCAGGAATGATTTTGAGAAGGAAAAATGGTTTATTGACAGCCGGCTGGACTCGAGAGCTTTCTGTTTGAATCCCAAGCCCAGAACAAGATTTTCAAATGTCTTTTATTCAGAGACGAAAGGCCAAATGGTTCCTTTGTTTCAGTTCTCAATAGGCTTGAATTAGCATATCTATCTTCCACATCTTAGGTAAGCTTTTAGCATGGACTCCAGACATTCTAGATAAGCTTTTAACATACTTGGTTTGCATTTCCCCTAAATACTTAAAGTTTATAGACCTTGCATTCTTAAACTGTTTCCTGGGACTGGAGTAGTTGCCATTGTCACTAAGGGCAGGACTGCAGCCTCTTACCGTTCTACATCCACAAGTCAAACAGCTTAGGTTATCTCTGAAGAGACAAAGAGCCTCCCACCCATAGCCCACATCAATCTCACTGCCAGGGCTTGTTTCTCTCTGGGTTCAGTTGCTCTGCTCTCTCCACAAGGCCAGCTGTAAACTCTCAGGCAAATGGCTCGTCTTTCCTCCTGGGGCCTCTGCTGTGTCTAATGGAGCCTTCTCTCTTTCCTCATGTATCTGCTTCTCTGTGTGCTTACTTCCCGGGCTCCAGGATCAAAACTCCAACTGTCTCCTCTGTCATGTCGTTTTCTCTGTGAAAACTCAACGTCCTACTGACGTGGCCCAATCAAAGCCCTAGTCATAATTAAATCAAGTGAAAGTGAAACCTCTGAATTCAATACAATCTAAGGGTATCACTAGCCCAGAGGAAAAGACCAGCTTACAAACATCATCGGTATTTCTTTTTGGAATTCATCAATAATATCGAATTGCTACACTCTCTATCATTTCCCTATACACACACTCACATGAAGAGATTCATTTTAAGGAATTGGCTCACCCGACTTCAGGGGATGGTGAGTTTTAAGTCCACAGGGGCTGGCAGACAGGAAACTCAGGTACGTGAAGACGATGCAGTCTTAAGGAGTACTCTCTTCTTCCCCTGGAACCTGGGTCTCCAGATGATTGGGCGAGACACACCTTGTTGTAGAGGGTGGTCTCCTTTCCTGAAATCAGCAGATTGCAGATGCCGACCCCACCCGTGGAACACCTCCCCAGCAACATCTAGCCTAGTGTTTGATTAAACAAATGGACACCATGGCGCAGGCAGGCTGACATGTGAAATCGATGTCAGGGGGACCCCCTGGGGCTGTGTCAGTGCCTGGTGGTGAGGGCAGTTTGGCCCCTCATCACGGTGCTGCTTTCCACAGATGGGTGCAGAGCCAACCGTATAGAATTGATAGGCGGCTTACATGGCTTGGAGAAAAAACCCTAAACTGTAGGCTGAGTGATCTATTTTATTTAAATACCTCATGGCAGTGGTGGTTCTGGACTCTAAGACCAGAGTGCAGATTTTCTGTTTAAAGGTAAATAAGTGGGAGGAGAAATGAAAATTAAAACTTTTGATATTAAGAGACATGTTCAAAAGTCACATTTCAAGAACATTCTGAGCTTTCCTTCAGGAAGCTCTATGGTTCTTTTCTCTTGGTGTGGAGAGGGCCTGGTTCAAATAGCTGGCTGTTCTGCGTACAGGCTATCATTTATGTTCCTCCTCGGTATGAAATCTTTCGACAGCTTTTGAAAATACTGCTCTGGGCATATTGTTACAATGACGGTGTCAGCATCCACATCAAAGAGACAGAGCGAGTCCAGGACTTAAACACATGGGCTCGTGGGAGCCCGATGGGAGGAAATCAAACATCCTTCCTGTGGCCTCTTTCAGTTTTCAAGACTATTTCATCACTTGAAAATAAAGCTGAGGCCATGCAAGTGTCTCCCCCAGCCGGAACCCAGACCTCACACCCACCCTGACTCTCCCTGCTGCAGTGACTGCCATTTGTTTAGATTAGACTTCATCTTGTGCTTTCAACTGCAGTGTATAGTTGTATAACGCAAAATTATAAACTTATAGCATCTTTTTACTTAGAAAATCCACTCATTAATATTTAATGAATCATTTAGGACAACTCCAAGTCCTGAAAATGCCCCTACATCTCATCTCTTCTTCCCTCTCCCTGCCCTCAGCAACTACTGTGGCCACTTTCTCCAGATCAATGCTATAGTTTCTTCCATTACTAGTCACAATAGTTCTATAGTAGAATACCAGTAAGTTCACTCTAATCCATATTTTATTCCTCCAGCCTGTGGACCTTGGGATGGCGATGTCCACTCCACCTCTATATTAAGAGGGGGCTTAGATCCCACATGGTTGATGGGTGCAATTCTCCTGCTTGGAGTTGTAGGCACTCTTGGTTCCCCGGTGTGGTGGTTGAGTATTGGAGATTTGGGCCTGAAGGGTATCGGGAATGAAAGAAAGAGAAAGGAGAAAGAAACAAAGAGAAAGAAAGAGAGAGAGCTGGGATCAGGGGGTCTGCAAGTAGGGACTCATCAGACAACTTTATTGTTCACAAGGGGCTCTATATATACCCGCGTCTAGTGCGAACAAGCACGCAGTTAACCATTAGAATTACTAAGGAACTCAAAACATCTTATCTCAAAATACAAAATCTAAGTGTTCTATTTACTACAAAAGGTTATCTGCTCATCTTTTCTTTCAGCCTTTAACAACTTCATCCTGTTTGTCGGGAACTCTTAATTACCACTTTCCTTAGGTTCAAGCATAGCCATGGAAACAGCAGGTCTCTCTCTGTGAGACCACTATGCCTCAGTTTCCAACAGTTGAGCATCTTCACCTCCCTGTTAGCTGACCTGGGGAAGTCCAATGAACCAGAGAGTAGGAGCTACAACTCTGCTGAGGCTCAGGACCCAGCTGGCACATGGCCAGTCCAGAGATTGATGTCTCCTGGGTCTACACCAACCCCAGGGCCAACCACAGGTTCAGTAAAAGTGTCAGAAGAGGCATGTGTAGAGCGGTCACATCTGAGTCCAGCTCCATCACACTCAGGGACACAAATTCCAAAGTAGGGCCCATTGAGAAGACCCCGAACTCCAAAGCCAACTGTCATGACCATAGAACCTGTGGGTCTCTGTAGCTCTCAGGAGAGCCACTACCTGGGGTTGTGTCAACTCTGGCTGTCTCTGGGATCCTGCTGAGACGTGCATAAGCGCGACCCCTCTGATGAGCTCCCGACTCTTTTTTGAGGACTGTTAGCCATATAAACTTATTTGTCTTTACCGTTTCTCTCTTTCATTCAAGGTCTTAAGTTAAGTGACAATTTGGGGGACATTTTGAAAGCCAGAAATGAGGACAGAGGTACAGGAGGGTGGCTCTTCCAGTTGCTGGATCTTTCTGCGTGGAGCTTTCTGGCACCTCTGCAGTGCTCCTGATACAGTCTGAATACAGACGCCCCCCGGATTGTTCCTGTTAGGGGATAGACTGGCGCGTCGCTCCAGGGACTTCTGCTGTTCCCATGGAGCTGGGCTGTGCTGTAATTACCTCCGCGGGCCCAGCACCATGCTGAGCGCTTGGCAAACAGCAGGCGATCAACGGTGCTCGAGCAGAAGGATGGAGGTGGGTGAGAAGACTGCACATGTGATTTAAGTAGAAACACGAGGTAGCTGAGAGAAGCCTGCAGTGAGAGACTTTGCGTTATGTAGAACACCATGGTGCAGGTTTTGTGAACACACGCGGATTTCGTTTTACATGCGATCCTTCTTTCCAGCAGGGGTGTAGTCTTGGCTGAGGCTGAGGATTTCATCAGCTGCCAGTTTCCCTCCGTGTACATGTTACCTGGGGAATGTCTCACTAAAGCAGGGAGTGCTCTTTCCCTTTGCAATTTGACACGGAGTTGAATAAATGAGGAAGACTCAGCGGAAGCACCCTTGTGGACCGCCACGTTCCACCTCGGCCCCACCTTGCCAAATCCCAGCTCGCCTGCCGGGCACCGCGTCCCCTGGGGGCCCTGGGGGGCGTCCACCCTGCCCACTTCAGCGCGAGATCCTGCGGCTTCACGTGGGTGCCGCAGCCCCTCTTCAGGGTCCGTGGGCCCGCAGACGCCCGCTGGGGGCCTGGTCTGAAGCCCACCTCGAGCCCTGCGCTCCCCGCGGCCTCTGCTCGTTGCTCAGGTTCTCTGCCTTCTTCCTCTCCAGCCGCTGTGACCTTCCAGCAGGTGTGTCGCCTCCAGCCGGGATCTACCATCCGTTTCCAGCAGCGCCCTGAGGCGGCCGGGGACACGTCCAAAGTTGGCAGCTTTCCATCAAGCCCCAAGAAAAGGCCAGGTTTGAGAAGCGTGAGAAAATAAGTCTTTCAGTTCAACAATGACAAAATAAAGCTTTCTTAACTTGAATTGAAGAGGGAGTAGTTAGAATGGTGACTCTAATATGCATTTTTCTTAAGTACCTGACATTTGAAATCAACAGCTGGTCTTACTCCTTACATGCAAAGTCAATATTAAGTACAACAAAAGAAAAAAATACAATGTCTTAGTCCACACAGTTTTGTTTTTTTTTTAGTTTTTTTTTTTTATTATTTTTTAAAAATATTACATTCAAAAAATTTGAGGTTCCATTCTACCCCACCGCCCCCACCCCCCACTCCCCCCACAGCAACACTCTCTCCCATCATCATGACACATCCATTGCACCTGGTAAGTACATCTCTGAGCATCACTGCACCCCATAGTCAATGGTCCACATCATAGCCCACACTCTCCCACGTTCCATCCAGTGGGCCCTGGGGGGATCTACAATGTCCCGTAATTGTCCATGAAGCACCACCCAGGACAACTCCATGTCCCAAAAACGCCTCCCCATCTCATCTCTTCCTCCCATTCCCCGCACCCAGCAGCCACCATGGCCACCCTTCCCACGCCCATGCCACATTTTCTCTGTGGACATTGGATTGGTTGTGTCCATTGCACATCTATGTCAAGTGGGGGCTTGGATTCCACATGGATACTGGATGCACTCCTCCTGCTTTCAGTTGTAGACCCTCTAGGCTCCATGGTGTGGTAGTTGACCTTCTTCAACTCCATGTTAGCTGAGTGGGGTAAGTCCAATAAATCAGAGCATAGGAGTTGAAGTCTGTTGAGGCTCAGGGCCTGGCTATCATATTGTCAGTCCAGAGATTCAAATCCCCCAAATATATCTCAAACCCCAGCATCAACTACAATTCCAGTAAAGTAGCATGCGAGTCTTATGAAAAGAGATCCCCTCTGAGTCCAGTTCCATCACGCAGAAACACCAACTCCAAAGAAGGGCCATCTGACATGGCAGTGAGCCCCATCTGCCATGACCATAGAACTCGTGGGTCTCTTTATCCCTCATAAGAACCAATACCTGGGGTTGTATCTACTTTATCTGTCTCTTAGGCTCTGCTCAGTTATGCATAAGGGCATTCCTTCTGACAACCTCCAGACTCTTTTTTAGAGACTCATAGCCTTATAAACTCATTTCTCCTTTCCATTTCTCCCTTACATTAGGTCAAACAGCATTTTGAAGTCATGTTATTATATGTAGACAGGGATATTCTGCTGATCCGCATTGAACCTTTAATTCAAGGTCATTTTCTAGTTGCATCTTCAGCTGGTATGTGGTAGTGATCCCGTGGTGCCAGGGAGGCTCATCCCCGGGTGTCATGTCCCATGCTGGGGGGAATGCACTGCATCTACATGCTGAGTTTGGCTTCGAGAGTGGCCACATTTGAGTAACATGAAGGCTGTCAGGAAGAAACTCCCAGGCACAATGCTACTCTAGGCCTTGTTCTTATTGCAGGTGTATAGGCTCACAAGCATAGCCATTAGTATCAGGAGCCCATTGTTGGGCCCTCATTCCTTCCTGGTTCTTACCATTGCACCTGGGGGACTGTTGCTGCTCCCCCAGGGACCATGACAGAGACCCCCCAGCCAGGAACCCAGTACCCCCCCAGCTGTTGTTTTTAATTGTTTCCATTATGAGTATATCTAAACATTACCATGTACCCTGGACATATGCCCTGTATAACTCCCTGTCAACCATATATAACCAATAACATCCCATATCAGTATTCCTCCACTGCCATTTTTGAACCACTCTGTGATCCAAAACTTTCTGTAAAGTGAGTCCCAACATAATGTCAGTTTCCCTTACTAGTAAAATGGAATATAGCGATGAGTTTAAAGGTTAGATCTAGAGTACATATTGATTTGGAAAAATTTCTACATCCTATCTTTTTCTTTTTTTTTTTTCTAATTATTGAGCTTCTCTTCACAAGAGTCTTAGATCACAGTAATTCATATATACAATATACAGTACTCCCACAGATCCACCATAAAACCTTTTCCCTTCCACAGCGATAATCTTTTAACTTATTCATATCATATTTCCTGAAACTGATGTACATATTCTGAAACAATAGCTTTCAAACAAGGTGACATCTGTGCTTACAGTGTGGTCCATACTTTGGGATGTACAGTTTTCTAAATTTTTTAGTTATCCTATGTTTTGCATTATGGTTTACATTATTAGTCTGTCGTCCCCTATATGTTTTTGGTGTAATATTACATGTTTTATATTCACCCTCTTGTACTCTCGCAAAACTCCTCTCTTGCTCCCACATTTCCCTTGGTTCAATCCATTCCACATCCATTTTCCCCTCCCCTTGGGGCCCACAGTGCCAGCCAATCTCCATTTCCCAAGAAGCCACGTCCAGAGATACTTGCAGCAGTGTTCAGGGCCTAACTTTCTCAACTGCCCTAATGCCCTGGGAGCCACCCTTTCTCACGAAAGATACAGTTCTCTCTATTTGATGGCATTAGTCCTCCCCAGGATGTGGATCCACCCCAACTCTCACTTCTTGGGTCTCTACCCAATGGTACAACCCACCCTGGCAAAATGAGCCTTCAGCTATTCCCTTGGAGTCCGTCCCGCATCAGACCATCCCCCCTGAGTATCCTAAACAGGTGTCCCTCCTAATTATATTTTGATATGATTTTTTCAACATTTTACTCTCAACGAACACCTGACACTCTCCTATGTTCATATGTTGCCCCTCCCTCCCCCCAGTTTTTGGACAATATTACCCCTTGGCCCATCCCCAGCCCCCCTCAAACCCACAAAGCCCCACCCGAAGGCAACCCCTTGCTCCCATTTTGTCCCTTCTTCGTGCTCATACTTACCGCCAGCTCATCATAGATTCCACCCCTGCAGACATCGGCTCACATCCTTCCTCTACCCCCTGATTTCCTGTAAGCCTCTTTTCCAGTCTCTAGCTCTCTGAGGCAGGTTGCTTACTTCATATCATTGAAGTCATGTAGTATTTGTCCTTCAATGCCTGGGTTGCTTCACTCAGCATAAGGTTCTCAAGATTCATCCATGTTATCACGTGTGTTTGTAGTGTATTTGTTCTTACAGCCGAGTAGTATTCCATTGTGTGTATATACCACATTTTATTGATCCACTCATCTGTTGATGGGCATTTGGGTTGATTCCAACTTTTGGCGATAGTGAACAATGCTGCTATGAACATTGGTGTTCATATATCGGTTTGTGTCCTTGTTTTCAGTTCTGCTGGGTATATACCCAGCAGTGGTATTGCTGGGTCATATGGCAAATCTATGGATAATTTTTTGAGAAACCGCCAAACTGACCTCCAGAATGGTTGGATCCTTCTACATTCCCACCAGCAGTGGATGAGTGTTCCCCTTTCTTCACATCCTCTCCAGCATTTGTATTCTTCTGTTTTTTTCATAGCTGCCAATCTTATGGGAGTAAGATGGTATCTTATTGTAGTTTTGATTTGCATTTCCCTGATAGCTAGAGATTTGGAGCATTTTTTCATGTGCTTTTTAGCCATTTGTATTTCTTCTTTGAAGAAGTGTCTGTTTAAATATTTTTCCCATTTTTTAAATGGGTTGTTTATCTTTTTATTTTCAAGATATATGAGTTCTTTATATATGCAAGTTATAAGTCTCTTATCAGATATATGGTTGCCAAATATTTTCTCCCATTGTGTGGGTTCCCTTTTTACTTTCTTGACAAACTCCTTTGAGGTGCAGAAGGCTTTAATTTTGAGGAAGTCCCATTTATCTATTTGTTCTTTTGCTGCTCGTGCTTTTGCTGGGATATTCATGAAGCCATTTCCTATTACCAGGTCCTGTAGATGTTTCCCTACACTGTTTTCCAAGATCTTTATGGTCTTGGCTCTTATATTTAGGTCTTTGATCCATCTTGAGTTGATCTTTGTATAAGGTGTGAGATGGTAATCCTCTTTCATTCTTCTACATATGGATATCCAGTTCTCCAGGCACCATTTGTTGAATAGGCCATTCTCTCCCAATTGAGAGGGTTTGGTGGCTTTATCGAATATTATATGGCTATATATATGAGGTTCTATATCAGAACTTTCAATTCGATTCCATTGGTCTGTGTGTCTCTCCTCATGCCAATACCATGCTGTTTTCACTACTGTAGCTTTGTAGTATGTTTTGAAGTCAGGAAGTGTGATTCCTCCAATTTCGTTTTTCTTTTTCAATATGTCTTTGGCTATTAGGGGCCTCTTTCCTTTCCAAATAAATTTCATAGTTAGTTTTTCTAGTTCCTTAAAGAAGGCTATGTTGATTTTTATTGGGATTGCATTGAATGTGTAGATCAGTTTTGGTAGGATAGACATCTTAATAATATTCAGTCTTCCTATCCATGAACAAGGAATATTCTTCCATTTATTTAGGTCTTCTTTGATTTCCTTGAACAGTCTTGTATAGTTCTCGGTGTATAGTCCACACAGTTTTGACCGACTGGGAGAGAAACTCCAACGAACACAGACAAGGTATCCTCGTTCCTTGGGTGAAGAGGCTGGGTGGGGCTCCAGCCTTAGGCTGGATTTAGGGGATTAACCAAAGCCCCCTTCACCTCCTGCCCCCTCACATCCTTAGGGGCCACGTTCTAGGGCAGATTCTCCTCCAGTGGGGCCAGAGGGGGCCCGGGAGATGTGACTTAAGTCTGCACAGCTTGGCCCCCAAGCAGAAGCGAGCGCCTCATTTCTGAGAGTTTCTGGCATGGGGGTGCTCCCCGTGGCCTCGTGGGGTCCCTGTTCATCCCTGAGCTCAGCACTGCGGCCGGGTCAGGGGGCATCTTACAGAGAAAATCGGCGTGGGCCCACCCAGACGGGAGGAGTGGGTGCTGGCAGGTAGACCCCCGGCCAACAGCAAAGCCCACCGGGAATCAGGGGCCATTGTTTTGACAACAGAGTGTGTTGGTCCATTAGCAAGTCCCGCTGTGCTTACCCGGCACCTGCTCGTGGTGGAGGACCTCGGCCCTGGGGCATGGTCAGGCCGCGAAGGCGCGGGGCAGCGAAGCCGAGGTGCAGCCCTGCGGCCGGCAGAGGCGGGAGGTGCTGCCTCGGGCCCAGGAGCCTGGGAGCTGCAGGGGCAGGACGTGCTGAGCCTGGGTGGCCAGCGGTCACTGGGAAGGCACCCGCAGGGCCAAAGGATGGCATCCACCGTGTCCCACGCCCCGGTGTTCCTCGCTGGGGACTCCCAAGCGGTGTGCAGGAATTATCAGGATTTTGGTCTAAAATCACTTCCTTTCTCTATGTAATTTTGGTTACTTAGAGCTAACTCAATATTCAAATTCATTATAGCTGTTTTGTACCCCCTCCCTCTTTTTTATTTCAAATAAGGTATTCGCTTTATAAGCTCCAGAATTTTCTCCTTCCTGGAACCTAAGTAAGTGAATGGACACACAGGGGACAAGGGGCAGGCGACCTTGGGAGGGGGTTGAGGAGGGGCCCCTGGCCCAGCAGCCTGCACCCAGCCACGCAGACCGCCCAGTGCGCCAGGCCCAGGACGCCCGCTGGCCCAGCCGCTCGGCTGCCATGGACAGAAGCGCCAGGCCACTCAGTGACCCACCGAGTGAATTAGGAGAAGGACAGCGGAGGATCCGACTGCAGAGACACCCCCGAGGGGGTAGGTCGGAGACCCCGGGGAGCAGCCGAGGCAGCAGCGGAGGCCCAGGGGGGAGAGGAGACAGCCGCGGGCTCAAGAAGCCACCTGCCAGGGGCTGGTGTGGGCAGCGGGAGAGCACAGCCAGGGCGCCGGCCCGTCCCCAGAGTGCCCCCCACGCACCGCCCACCGCCGCCCCAGCCCCAGCGAGGCCTGCCCCAGCCCCGGCGAGGCCCGCTCCAGCTCTAGGTCTTCTCTGTTCGTTCTGCAAACTGGAGCCAAACGACCCTTTGGAACACAGATCAGGCAAGCACTGCTTCTGCGAGAAATCCTGGGCGGCTTTCCTTCCTCGCACACTCAAGGCCAAGCGCCCTCCACCAAGCGGCCCGTCCACCCCGCTGACCTCCTCGCCCCTCTCCTCCCTGCTCGCTCCTCACACAAGCCTCACCCATGTGTGTCCCAGGATCCCAGGGTCCCGGGGAACATGTCCGCCCCGACTGGGGGCCTCTGCTTGGAAAGCCCCCTCCCCAACCCCCCAGGGCCCCTTGGCCGCCAAGCCTGGGTCAGATGCCCCCTTCTGACACCTCCTGCCCGCCCTGGCCAGCATCTCCACCCGCGGGCCGGGTGCCACGGCGGCTCTCTTCATGGTGCTTATTGCTACCTGACGTCTTTCTTTTCCTCCATCTCTCTCTCCCTCCTTCCCTCCCTTTTCTCTCCACCTTCTTTCCTCCCTCCCTCCCTCCCTCCCTCCGTCCTTCCTTCTCTTCAATGCTTGTTCAAATTAAACCCCTCTACTAAAATATACTATGAACACAGGAAATTGGCTTATCTTGTTTACCATCTTATCCTTCTGACTCAGAAAAGTGCTTGGCAATCAGTTACAGACCGGCTGATGGAATAGTTCCAATCCTAAGGCGTGTTTCCAACAGGTCTCTACTCTCTGCCATCTTCGGAGGTGACCTGGAGAAAGCAGCTGAAAGAAAGGCCGCTCAGACGACTCGCGCGTTACTGACGCTGTGAAGCAGCTCCTCATCCACGCCCTAACGTCAACCAAGTCTGGTCTCATGTGTAATGTCCCTTGTAGAAAGCTATTTCTGTGAAATAACCAGAAATCTATTCCTTTGTCCAATTGTTTGAACTTCAACCCATTTAAACATATTCTTTTTTTACCAAGCTTTTGGAAGTAATACAATTTCTCTGAGAGATTTATTTCCTCAGTGTGAATTAATTAATCAGAGAGTGTAGCAGTTTGATACGGTTCATGAATTCCAAAAATAGATACTGAATTATGTTTGTAATCTGGTCTGTACCTGGGCATGATTAGGGCTTTGATTGGACCATGTCATTAGGGTGTTGAGTCCCCGCCCCTTAGTAGGTGGGGCCGCACAGATAATAGGCATGGCAAAACAGAGTGGAGGGTTTCTGATGTTGGAGTTTTGATGTTGGAGTTTGATGCTGAAGCCTTAAGCTGGAGCCCCGGGAAGTAAGCACACAGAGGAAAGAGAAGCCAACCTCAGGAAGAGAGGACCTGAGCCAGGAAAGAAGAAAGACCCTGGAAGGGAGGAAGCCAGGAAGCCTGAACAGCCATTGGCAGCCATCTTGCTCCAACACGTGAAAATAGACTTTGGTGAGGGAAGTAGCTTATACTTTATGGCCTGGTATCTGTAAGCTTCTACCCCAAATAAATAACCTTTATAAAAGCCAACCTGCCTCTGGTATTTTGCAGCACCCCTTTGGCTGGCTAATACAGAGGGTGATCTCTTGGTGCCTAGATGACAGGAAGGAGGAGGGGCTGACGCTGAGGGGAGAGCTGGCGGGCGGCGGGGACAGCTCGGGACGGAAGGAGAAGGGGCCCCTTCCACATTCTGAGCAGAGCTGGCCTTGCTAACCTCACGTCTACACTGCATTGTGCCTGGCCATGAGCGAGATGGACGACGTTTCTGAGGGAAATACGGCGGGGGGCACACAGAAATGCAGAGGGGGCTGGCCCTGAATGCCGTCTGCCTCTCGCCTCTTCCTCTCTTCTGCTGAGGTCACTTTTTCTGGGCCTCGGGTGGCACCTCCTACAGAGGCTTTGAGGGGTCTGGTCTGACAAGGCTGGAGCTTTCCTGAGGAGGAGGGCAGGCCTGGCATCTAGTCTTGGTGGGAGTCGCCTCTGTCACTGGAGAGGAGGGGTCACCGTGGTTGCCGTCCACGTGAAGGGCTGAACGTGGACTGAGCCCGTCTGCACCCAGAAAGAGAAGCCCCCACGCTCGCCCTGGAGAAGTGCTCCCTCGGACGTGCCTCACTCTGCGGTTTGCTCTCTGTTGAGCTGGACTTTCACGGCAGAAGCCAGCAGCAGCCACGGCCACTCTGCTGGAGCAAGCACCAGGCTGGCCAGCACATCCGCTCTCCAGCTCAGGTCACGCTGAGTCCAGGGTGGCGGCTCTCCAGCCTTATTGGGGTCCTCAGAGCCCACAGACACGTCCCGGCCAGCAGAGCTGTTGACAAAAGTTCGCCAAGGCTCAGAGGCGAAAATCATACATTTGGGTTGGAGAAAACTAATGGCTAATTTTTTTTCCTTCTTTCTTTATTTTTTAAAAATGTTACATTAAAAAAATATGAGGTCCCCATATACCCCCCATCCCCCTCACCCCACTCCTCCCACATCAACAACCTCTTTCATCATCATGGACATTCATTACATTTGGTGAATACATTTTGGAGCCCCGCTGCACCACATGGAAAATGGTTTACATTGTAGTCTACACTCTCCCCCAGTCCACCCAGTGGGCCATAGTAGGACATACAATGTCCAGCATCTGTCCCTGCAACACTACCCAGGACAACTCCAAGTCCTGAAAATGCCCCCACATCATATCTCTTCTTCCCTCTCCCTACCCTCTGCAGCTACTGTGGCCACTTTCTCCACATCAATGTTACAATTTCTTCCCTTACTAATCACAATAGCTCCATAGCAGAATATCAGTAAGTCCACTCTAATCCATACTCTATTCCTCCAGCCTGTGGACCCTGGGATGGCTATTTTAATGCAAAACCGTTTCTCCGTGGTGGTTTCTTTAGCTCAACCACGGCATCTGGACAGCTAAGGCTTCCTGGGAAATGCTTGTGCTGCGGCCCCGGCCTCTGGCCACCCAGTCCTCTCCACCCCTCGCCCTCCCAGTCTCAGAAGTCTCTTCCTCCTTCTCCAGTCCCCCTGCCCCGCTTGATGGCCCCACAAATCAGCTGCACGTCTAAGCCCATTTGGCATCTGTTTTTGGGGTGCATGAATACACAAGTGACGCCCCAAAGTGGAGTGACTGGAGGCAGCAGGGGTAAGGGGAGCTCTGGGGACGGGCGTGCTGGGCCCCTGGGGACGCCGTCTCCATGGCAGGGGGTTGGGGCGGACGTGGACGGCTGCGGGTGCCTGCAGCGCTGAGCCCCACCCAGCTTCCCTTGCTGCCAGAAGCCCCCCTCCTGGAGGTACGCACACGCGCTCACCAGCAATCCCTTCGCTCCCCCAATCGCGATACTTCCAGACCTGTGTGAGATCCGTGAAGAGCAGAAGCCCTGCCGAAAGAACCCTCGTATTTAGCTAAATTATATCAGTACAAAGCAGGGAATAGGTATGGGCGTGAAGAGGCGGGGTCAGGCATGGAGAAACGTAACCATAAGCTGTGCCAACGTCAGGACGGGTGCCAGGCTGGGAGCCCGCTCCGTGCACAGCCAGGCAGTTTCCACCTGGGGGCCCAGCTGGGCCCGCCGAGCCGGGCCGCGGAGGCGCGCGTTCAAGTTTGCGATGCCGATGGCAAAGCAGGGGAGGAAGGTTGGTGCGCATGCCTCGGGTGGCCTGGTCGCTCACCTCCTGATCTCTGTGGACCGAGGTGGCCGGAGCCCGTGCCATGAGGCGTGTGGGCGTCCGGGTAAGGCGAGCACCAGCGTCCTGCCTGGGATATGGCCGCTGACCATTCAGACCCCGGCCAGGTGGGGATGATGGAATCTCAAAGCAAAGTTAGCCGGTCAGGCCAGGAAGCACCACGAGGGTCCTGCTGGCCAGCAGGCGGCCAAACCCCACACCGCGGGGCCCTGGTGCCAACGAGCTCGAGTCCGCAGGAGTGAAATGGGTGGGCCCCTCACCAAAGTCCTGTGCAGTGACCACCACCAACAAATCCACCCCTCGGTCTAGTGCCCGAGGCCCCTTGGTGGTCACTGGAGGGTGGACTGCCCAGGCCTTACAAGGGTCAGCAGGGGCTGGCTTTCAGCTGGTACAAGTTCCAGAAACCACCGGGTCCAGTGGTCAGACTCGGCTCTTATGACGATCAGTGGATGACCGGCTTCAGGTCCAGGTGCATCTCACCGTGGGGTGGGGGGTGGTTCGGCTCCTGAGGATGTGGCTGGAGTAGGTGTACTCGGTAACTGCCGTATCTACAACTGACTCCTAAGCGCTGAATGAGGCGTAGTGTACCTAGGATAAGGGGAGGGAAGCTCCAGCCCTGGGCGATTTAGAGATTGGCACGAGTTCCTTTTGCATCCCAATTGTGATGTGAAATTTGTCTTTTGCGGAAGGTGGCTGGGCCTTGGAAAATACTGGAGGATTATTGGAGATACAATCAAGGGTGACTCTGGTAACAGCCGTCCTTCCAGACGAAGCAGTTCATCAGAGTCTCACTTGCCCAGCTATAGATGTGGAAAATGTTTTGACTTTATCCCAGGAAGCAGAGCACTCTAGAGTATGGTGCTTCCCTTCAGAGGGAGTGCAACATGCCATCACTCCCTTTTCCAAGCCAGCGTGGTCTGCAGATACGTTGTTGTCTCACCATTGCACCAGGGGGGTGTCACGTTCATCCACTATAGACCTGGAGTTATTCCAACAGAATCTGCTAAGGAGTAAGGAGCAAGGATCCCAAAAACCTTGGCAAGGCCCATGCATGATAGAGGCCGAGTGACAAACCACTTGAATACATAGGGTTCTAGTACCTCCAAAAAGTCCTGGGAATGAGACCCCTCTCAAAGTGAAAGACAACTCACCACATCCTGCACATTATACCTTTGAGAAAGGCGTAGAAAACTTGGTTGGCACGTTTGAATTTTGGAAGCAAACTTTATACCAAGGAAAACATAAGGCTGTGGGTACCTGAGACAAGATTACGATCTTGAGTTTTTCAAGGCTGCAGTGTGAGCAGCTCCTCTGCTTGGTCTCCATGGCCTAGAACATAAAAAAGCACCTGCAAAAGCAAATTAAGGTGAATTGGGCAAGGATCTGTGGATGGTGAGTATGCTCTATGATGACGGCCCACCTAGGAGGGAATCATACTGCAGGTCCCTGTATTTTGGAGCAAAGAGAGCATATAGCCATTCCCCTCCTGAGAAATAGCTTTTGGGTCTAGATAGAGACTAAATTATTGGCTATGGGACACCAATGATATTGCAATTTGGGGTGTCCAAAATAGAGAGTAACATGATCCACCAAGCCATACGTTTGAGTGTGCCAAGCACCATCCTGCCTCAATAGACTCAGTATGTACATGACCAGGCTTGAGCAGGTCCTAAAGTCTCAAATAAATTCCAGAAGTAATGGCTCATGCTGATAGGAGATTTTTTCGCAATGGAGTACCATTTAGAAATGTATTTTAAAAATCCTTTCTGAGTTATGCTCTGAAATTTCTTATTTTCTGGTTTTGAACTGAATAGCATTGTCATCAGAGAAAAGAAGTCTGTATGCCCCTGAGTCTTTGAACTATTTCAAAACTAGCTTTAGGAACTAGTTTCCCCACCCATGGTCTGTTGGAATTTTCACTTTCTGAAAATTTCTTTATTTTGTCCCCATTCTTGCATAATCATTTTAGGTGGCTACTGTTAAAGTTCCACTATTACCTTTTTTCATCACTATGGAAACATTATTCCACTACTTTCTGCTTACATAGTTGCTGTTGAGTGTTAAATGCCAGGCTTGAATCTCTGTACTGTCCATGTGCCAGCTGGGCCCTGAGCCTCAGCAGAGTTGCGACTCCTACTTTCTGGTTTGTTGAACTTACCCAGGTCAGCTAATAGGGAGGTGAAGATGGTCAACCCCCATACCAGGGAACCGAGAGCGTCTACAACTGCAAGCAGGAGAATCCATCATCCATGTGGGATCTAAGCCCCCTCTCAATACAGAGGTGGAGTGGACATCACCATCCCAGGGTCCACAGCATGGAGGAATAAAATATGGATTAGAGTGAACTTACTGATATTCTAATATGGAAATATTGTGACTAGTAATGGAAGAAATTGTAGCATTGATGTAGAGAAAGTGGCCATGGTAGTTGCTGAGGGCAGGGAGAGGGAAGAAGAGATGTGATGTGGGAGCATTTTCGGGACTTGGAGTTGTCCTAAATGATACTGCAGAGACAGATACTGGACATTATATATCCTGCCATAACTCACTGAATGGACTAGAGGAGGGTGTAAATTACAATGTAAACTATTATCCATGTGGTGTAGCAGTGCTCCAAAATGTATTCACCAAATGCAATGACTGTGCCTCAATGATGAAAGAGGTTGTTGATGTGGGAGGAGTGGGGTGGGGAGGTGGGGTATATGGGAACCTCTTACATTTTTTTAATGTAACATTTTTTGTTTTCCATGTATTTTCAAAAAATACAATTATTAATCTCTGTTTCCCCCTATGTATACTCTGTACTGTGTTTTTATTTTCAATGATTATATTTGTAAGGATTTTTAAAAAACAACATACCTGGTCATTTTTGTTAGTTTCTTCTTCCTTACATTCTTTAAATATAATCTTTTCAACATTTGGTATAATTATTTTATATCCTCTATTACATAATTCCAATGCACAATTTGGGGGTATCTGATTTTGCCTTTGTGCTGACTCTTATTCACGGGCACTTGTTTCCTTGTGTGCCAATTAATTCTTCTCTATGGGCTCCTATTTGAATGATCATAATCTATAGTTCCCTTGAGGTGCCTTGTCGGAGGGGTAGGAATTTCTTCCCAGGAGGCTCTTCCTTGGGCTTTATGCAGGGATATCAGTTCTAATTCCCCATCATATGCAGGTCCAAGTCCTTCTATCCCATCTCAACTCATCTCCCAAAGACTGGGGCCTGGGTTATATTTATCCACAAATATGGCTTTGATCTTTACTCATCATTTCTTGTCGCACCTTATACTTTCCTCCAAAGATTATTTTTCATTCATTCTATATTTTTCCTTAGAATATTCTTTCTGAGGGTCATTCAGTAATGAATCCAGTGTTGTGTTTCCTCTATAGCCTCCCATCACCCCTTGATTCTTGGGGTTTGCTTTACTTTTGCAAGTTCAGACCTTATCCGACATTGAAAAGTATTTTATATACCGTTCAACACCCAGTTTCCTGTATTTAGAGACTTGGTATATTTTTTTTATAGAAAATGTCCCCTGTTATTAGCAAAACTAGAAGAAGGGCATGGGCGTTTCGTCAACATCTTTCTTCCCTGGGTTGCCAATTATTTTGAGGTCAGAAACATTGTCCTGTTCTTTATTTTCTCTCTCCTTTCTCCCTCCCATCCCCAATGTCTAGGGCAGAGCAGGTGCTCAATTCTTTAAAAACAGAAAACCGTGAGTTTACACTGAGTGAAGCTGTATCCCGACACTTGGTGTTTTGTCTTTTGGAAGGCTCAGCCAGGGGCTTTGTGACACCTCGTGACAACCGTTGGCCCTGATCACAGCTATATGGACATTTTTATACCCACCGCCCTTTAACAGCTGTATGACGCAGACAAGTGTTTAGTGTGTCTGAGTGAGAGCTGTTCACCTAGGAGAAGGGGGATGTGCTGTAAGAGAGCGTCCTGGACGTGACGGGAGGGACCATGGCTGGGAACCTGCGGCACGGGGCTCTCTTTCTCAGTAAGCTGATAAAAGCCAGGCTGGTCACCGTCGGCCCTAGCTTTATTGCCTGTCCTTCCTGTACACGTAGGGAAAAATTGGTAAAGATATTGTCAGTTGAAAATAATTTTATCTTTTGCCAACCAAACGTACTTTTTGTCTCGTAAAATGTACTCCTGTATTAACTGATTTTCTTTGGATGCTGCCAGTACCCGTCATTCCGTGTCTAAATGATGAGGGACGCTGGAGACAGGACAGGGCAACGCTGTTTTTGTCAGATAGCAACAGTTAATTAAGTATCTTACCAGCCGAAACCAGGAAGTAAAGAGCTGTGACAGCTACAAAATAGGTGATCATTTTTCTAAACAGAAGAGAGTGAGCATGTTAAAATATTATGGGACCTGATTTCAGGAGGAGAAGGCAGAACTGAAATGCTTCTGTGTTTGCTTGCCCCTTGACACTCTTGCTTCTCTTCGGTTTCATTCTTCTGTCTCTTGTTCCCCTTTTATTTCATTCTCTTTTTCTTTCATACACTTACTCTCTTCTTTCCTTTCTTTCTTAAAGAGGAAACCGCTGAAATGAGCTTTGACTCGTGGTTTAATCATTTACTCATTTTGTGTTGGGGGATGGGGGAGCACATGGTCAATGTAATAAAAAATTGCAATTTCGAAATCTAAAGGGCATTTTAAAATAGCATAAGATTTAGCAATGGAAAAGCCACAGTGAACACAAGAATTTTATATCTTTTATATAGAGGTATTTTTTAAAAAATTCATATCTCTATTGCATTTGTTTACAGATGCCTAACACGTTGAAATTATGGTAAGGCCCCATTAATCGTATCCAGATAGCAATTATTTATCATGTGATGACTGTACCCCTGGACCAGCAGAGAGAAGAGTGAAAGCCACGACCCCGCTTGCTTCCTGCCCTCTGGGGGAGGAGTCGCTCTGAAAAGAGGCGGTGGCCGTTCCTGCTCACAGGTGCAGCGACGGCTGAGAAGGGAGGGCTGTGGAGGGCAGGAGGGCCGAGTGAGCGCCGGGGCGTCAGCCAGGTGCCGTGGAGCAGGTGCTCCCAGCTAGCAGCAGAGGAGGCTGCCCTTTCCCGGTGCTCAGGGCTGGAAGGGGCCGCAGTCTGCGTACCGAGCAGCGCTTCCTAACAAGGGGCCTGGGAGCTTGACTCGAAATGCAAAAAGCAGCATTCTTGTGGGGACAGGTTGGTGCAGGTGTGACGTATTTATTGAGTGACACACAGTAAAGCGTGGACTTAGTAAGGGGTCGCGGTCTTCACCTGACCCGCAGAGGGGGCCGTGGAACAAAAGGTGAAGGACCCCTGCCCTAGAGAGAGCGTGACGCCCAGTGGGGCCGAACTGAGAGCGGCCGGAGCGCGTGGCAGGAGGGACCCGAGGGCAGCCACGGGAGGGACTGGACGCTGCTGAGAGGACCATGGCGGGGACCACCTGTGCCGACGCGCTGCGCTCTGCCTGGAGAAAGGTGCGGGCTCGCGGGCGGGCAGCGGTGCTCGGAAGCGCTGTGGCCTGGCCCCAGGGGACACGTGGGCGCAGCAGGCATGATTGGTGGTGCTGGGGCTGAGAGCGGCTCGGGGACAGCGTCGGGCTCCCGGTGTGGGCGACTGGAGAGGGACGGTGGCCCCTATTGAAACGTGGGACCCAGTGGTGAGGCTGGGTGGGTGGGGGGCGGAGGGGGAGATCAGCTGTGGAGTTGCCGAGGCGTGTGTGGGGCAGTCCAGGAGACGTGCCATTCAGTGCTTGTGTGTGAGGGCGCGTGTGTGTGCGTGTGTGTGCATGTGTGTGTGTGTGCATGTGGGTGCGTGTGCTCACGCACTTGAAATCACGGGAGTGAAGAGAAAGCCGAGGGGAAAGCGTGAGCTGAGCAGAGACGTGGGCCTTCCCACGGAGCAGCGCGCGTGATCGCTGTTGAAGGGCAGCGGTCAAGGTATGAGTTACTATTCGTTTGCACAACAGCAAGGTGGAGAGAGGACTGCATCTGCACTGCAATGAAGCACAGATTATGTGCGATGCCCAGGGGTGGGACAAAAACTGTGACACCCCCAACCCCCCCGAATCCAAATGCCTTCATCTTAGAGCTTTGCGTATGTACTGGGTCTTTAGTCAAGGGTTAGGGGAAACTTACTTTCCCAAAACTTTAAAGTGCTGAGCTGCCTCCTGCCTCCCTGCTCTGTTGTCCTTTCTGCTCTGTCTTCTCCAGCCAGCCCTGAGCATCTCACGGGCCATCTCTGCCACTCGCAGTTAAAAGGAGGTGGTTGAGAAAGAACTTTAATATGCCTTTAAGAGCTCAAATATAAAGTGACATCTGGATAGCAGCTTCATAAAATTCCTGTTACTTAACTTTGCAGAATTTTAAAATTGTCATGTCAATGTGATCTGAACTTTAGTATCCTGTTCATTCTGGATATGCACCTGAAGCCACCTGTTTCACCTGTAAAGGCCAGGTGAGTCAGAGTGGCATAGCAGAAGGAGCAATGCGCTCTGAAGCGCGCTGGATTTCACCACTAACTTACGGATTTCCTCTCATAGCCTCCTTGAGCCACTGTTTTGTGATGTGTAAAACGATGATCTCCAATGTTCCTCTAACACCTAAAATTCCATGGTTTCTCATTTATCTCTCAATGTGAGGCTTTATTCAGTAATAAAGAATATTTCATTCTCATAGACCAATTTTAATCACTGAGCTTGAGATACTTGAATAAGTTTTAGAAACCACAATAATGTTCTAAATTGCACGAATGTGACTAAGTAAGCATAGAAATTGACAGAACATTTCTACGTTATTTATAGTCTACTATGTTTTTTTTTGCATTTATGTACCTGCCCTTTGTGGTTTTTTTTCTTTCAGGAAATAGCATGGCCATAAAGGCTTAAACTGTTTAAACATGGTATATATAGGGCAATAAATGTCCATATTCAGCTAGATATAGAAATGGTGCAATTGCTCGTTAAATATTTTCCAAAGACTCCTTGGAAAGAGCGAATGGACTGGCTGGGAGTTGCCCATTAGAGAAGCAGAGAGGCCGTGCCCAAAGCCTCCAGTTACGAGAAGCGAGCCTGGAAAGGAAGACGGGGCAGAAGGAGGGGAGGACTCCAGCCATGGACTCTCCTGGCCCGTGACCGGTGTTTCCAGGGAGGCCCGTCCGGCCAGGATGCCCGCGATCCCGGGGGGCGCAGCCGGCTCTTTCCTCTGGATGTCCTGCGCTGTCCTTTCCACTCTGGCTCAGCAGGGAACAGCCGCCTTCCGATGTGGCAATGGGGCCCTCTTGGCCCCGGGCAGCGTGTGCGACTTCACAGCCCAGTGCGGGGATGGCAGCGATGAGCAGCACTGTGAGTGGCCCCTGCTCGCGGTTCCCCGGCCCCGAGGGTCTTAAAACTGGGGCCTGAGCAGTCGCGGGACGCCCGGCCCTGGGCCTGAGTGGGCACAGACCCACACGGCGCTTTGCGACAGGGACGGCTGTGGGATTGGGCGTGTCCAGTGTGAAGCGTGGCCTGGCGCTGTGGGTCCCCTCACAGAAAGGACCACTGGGGATGGAAGGTCAGTTATGGCATGGGCTCATTTGAGCGTTGGACCTTCCCAGGTTGTTTAGATGAGACAAACGGAACCAGGGCGGGCCCTCAGCCCCCTGTGGGAGACTTTAAGGCAGAGAGTCTGGGCATTGTCGGGGAAGCCAGAACACACGGGGCGCGGGGCAGCGCGCCGTGGGGGAGGCGACCCCGTGAGCCGAGGAACCCCAAAGCGGTGGCCGCGTCCAGAAGGCGCAGGCGAGGCCTCGTGTTTGGAGTTCTGGCCTCCAAAACCGTGGGGCAGTGGCTTTCAGTGGTTGAAGCCCGCCGTGCCGTGGTATGTCACAGCAGCCCGGCGGCCTAAGCCGGGGCCAGATATAAAATTACCCCAACCAGACAATGTCAGGCGGCGCAGATTCTAACTGGACGCCGGGAAACGGAATTCCTGTTAGTTTGTGTTTTCAATCAGGGTGGTCGGTGATAGAAAAGGGAAAAGAAACAAAACTTTTAACGTTTTATCAGTGGAGCAGAGTTCAAAAGACGCTTGTTGCTGTAGCTTTAACATGCTTTCGTGTTGTGATGGGAACGATGAGCTGGAGTTTGAGTTCAGTGTGGAGATATTCAATGGGAATCTTGGATCTGGGGGTCAATCTTTCTTGGGTTTGTTGGACCCCGGAAGGAGCTGGTCCTGACTGCACAGGTGGCCAGCTCTGGTCTGGGGAGAGCCCGGGCTTCGGAGGGTGCAGGGCTGGGCTCGGGGCCCGGGTGGACCCTCCAGTGTGTGGGCTCGGCTCTCCACTTTGCCATGAGAGGTTCCAAGGTGACATCCACCCCCTCTCACAGGTGGGAAGCGCCGTGTTGCCCCCTGGAGTCATCCCGATGGCCAAGGGGTCAGGCCACCATGGGAAGAGGTGGCTGGACACGTGTGTGTGTCCACAGCTCCTACTGCCCGGTGACAGCCGCGGGGACGGTGTGTCCTTCCCGCCCACGCCGTCGTTGTAAAGAAACACCTTAGGAACCCTTTTCCTGCCTTGCGGAGGCTCCCGAGGCCGGCAGGCGCTGTGGAATCAGCTGATCGCCGTCTGGAGGCGCACGCTGTTATTTCAGGGCACCTGGACGTGTTTTGTCCTGCTTGCTCTGATAAGCTCAGTGCGCCTTCTAGGCCTTTTCCCTTGTCTTCTGCCCACCCAGGGCTCTGCCCCTGGGCCTTGCCCCTCACTCAGCCGGTCTGGCCTTAGACCAGGGCAGCCAGCACTGAGGGGTCCTCCTCTGTGGGGGGAGGCATCGGCGGTTCCCCCCAGCAGGGGCTGGTCCCACCCCAGCCTCGGGAGCTGCTGAGGACACAGCTCAGCCAAGGGGGCCGAGCGGCTGCGTGCCTAGGGCCGGGGAGGCGGTCCCCGCCTGGCTCGGGAGCAGCAGAGGGAGGCGGGGCTGCTCGTCCTGGGGGGACAGCCTGAGCCCCCCGCCCGCCCCCTGGCTGAGCTGTCACCGCGGCCTGCCCCGGGAGGCCGGGTGGAAGGGGGGCTGCGTGGGAAGGGCTCAAGGCTCGCAGCCTCGGAGAAAGGAGGAGCGGAGCCGCGAATCAGCAGGTCCGGTTTTAGTTGGGGGGTCACCTTTCGGCTTTTCGTTTTCGTTTCTGAGGAGGGGCATTTGGGGTTTTATTTAAGATGTGTGGCTACAACTGAGAGTCCCTTTCGAGCACGGGGCTCCCCTGTGCACCCCACGAGGGCTTGATGCCGCCCCCCAAGGGCTCCCGTAGGCTGGGATGCTGACCTGCAGGCCACACCTTGTAACTAATTCACCATGGCATTAAAATAGTCACATTCCAAAAAAGTCCAGTACGCTGTGTCCCCCGAAAGTCCAGATGGCGAGACCTCGAAGAAGCTGATTCGTTGTTGACTTTGTGTGCTAAAGCTGGCATGTTGAAGTTGAATAACAGATGCTCTGATTCTAACAGGTTTTTCTTATTTTGTAGGATGGACTTCCTTTTAAGACTTGACCTGTTCATTTAAATCGTATTTTTCAAAAGAAATTTGACTTAGAATAACTGAATCATCAATTCTATGCATATACTATATTAAACATTTACTATATCTTGACCAATAAAAATAAATTGCAGGGATAAAAACTGCTGGGTCTAGTGTTAAAAACATCCCAGTTTATTAGAAATTATTGGCACCTGTGGCCGGGTCCAGCCCAGGAGATGTATGTTGTGGTACTGATGCGGCTTTTTTTCCTTCTTTTTTTCGTAATGTTTCCAGTGTTGCGTTGTCATCTTCCATGACGACCCCCAATGACTGGCCACTCTCGTTTTATTTTAATTTCTTTATTTCTTTTGATACCAGAGCCATTATAGCAAGCACAGAGGCAGTCTAGCTTCTCTTCTAGCTATTGTTGAAACTTATGTGATGCACAAAGGTTTCACTCTGCTTTATTGTCACTTTACAGTAAGGCAGTAGGGTTGCTCTTGTTGTCACGGTTAGATCCAAATCAACCGGGAGACTGATGTTAAACGTCCTGGTAATAAAGTGTTGAGCTGCACCCCACCACCGGGGCCTGGGGAGCCCCTCAATCCCAGGAGGCAAACTTAGATGATGACTTTTGCGTACTTGAAGTTAATATTAAAATTAGCTGCTATGTACATTCTCTTTTAGCACCAACTTTACGGTAATTCAAAAGAGAAAAAATACATTCAATCTACTTTTTCCTCTGTCTAGATGTCATGTGCTAGAACTTATCTATTTGTGCTAGTATTTTAGAAGGAGATAGCCGTCTATATTTATGACTGGATGTAATAAGTCATGAAGTTTTAAGGTTTCACCTGATTTCTTTTACCAAGCTTTTTGGTGTGTATGTAATTTAGCAACGAATGGCTTTTCAATATATATTTATTTCTTTATAAGTCTAAATGTATACATGAAAAGCGTGGAAATTACCTAGGAGGTGCAATCTCAAAATCTGTCTTTAATCAGATGACATGAAAGTCAACTGCTTTTAAAAGTAATTGCTTCACTGAAGTACTTGAAGCTAAAGCATTAACAGAGTGAAATGTGAGATTTCACATGCAATATTCACCTTATCTCTACATTGAATACAAAACGTTTTATGTGTGTTGTCATGAAACAAGCCATAAAATACTTAAAAATACTCTTTTAAGTAGCAACATAATTTTATATCTGAAGAACAAATCTAATAATAAATATGTAGAATCTAACTGGAGACAATTAGAAAAATTAGAGATATACAGAAATATAAAGATTCATGGCAAGGCTATGCCATTTAATGGGATGCTTCAATTGTATAAATAGATACTTTTTTACTGAATAGATTTATGCTAATTGAATGAACAGAAAATCTAACCAGAGTAATTTGTAAAATTTGATCAAGTGATTTGCAAATGCTTCTAGAAAAATAGTGAGAATAGTCAGCCAGAAAAGGAAAGAATAAAAGAAGAATAAGGAGGAACTGTCATTAATAGGTTTACAGTCGTACAATTATAAACAAACACAGTGAAAGTTTACAATGAGAAAAGAATATGGCAATGTGCTGATATTAGGGTAGGATATGGGAATCCTGTACTTTATACATGATTGTTCTGTAAACCCACAAGTGTTCTAGTAAAAATTGAAAAGAATATGACTATTAAAAACGGTAAGCATCCCAGATCAGCTGGGAATGACATAGTTAGAGAATGATAATTCTAGCTGGTCTTTACGCAGTGCTTACTATATTTCAGACACTGTTAAGCAATTCTTGTCCAGGCTCTCATTTACTCTTCACCAAATTCTAAGCTAGCAGGCTCTGCTGTTGTTCCATGTACACTTTAGAAAAATGAGGCTCAGATTAGGTGAAATAAAGTGTCAAAGGACTCAGCGCTCTTCTGTGCAGGAGCTGGAGTTCGCCGCCACCTATAAGTCTAGAACCCTTGCTATTAATTCCATGAAGGGTGGACTGTATTTATTAAATGCAGCACGTGAAACTGAGGCAAATTCATGAAATAAGTTCCCTATCAACTTCACAGATGTAATAATTCTGAGGGATGACACATTAAATATTAAAAATGAAGTCATAGTCTTTATTCCTCTTGAATCTAAGTTTTGAAAAGTCGGGGAAAGTTTCTTTTGCTTTGAAGTATAATAAATCCTCCTTATATGTTTGTTGAATAGTGATGTTGATTAAATACTGGGGTGGGGAAGGTCATTTTTATGTTCTAAAGGACAACAGATAAATGAAAAGAAAATATGAGTAAATTAGGATATATAAATTAAAAGTTTCAGGTATCAAATCATCATAAGTAAAATGAGAAGGCGATCTGTCCACAGGTGTGCTGGCCTGTCAGTGCAGGTGCATCTGCAAAGGGGCCTGTCCACAGGTGTGCTGGCCTGTCAGTGCCCATTAGTGCGGGTGCTACAATCAGCCTCAGCGATAGGCTGACTCGAAGGGAAGGCAATGCAGAACTTTATGAAATGAAGGTCAAAGAGAGAGACACACAAGAGAGGAGATAAAGCTGGGACCAGGGAACTCACAGCTTTTGGACCTGAGAGCCTCGACCCTAGTTTCCACCTCGTAATTATTGGAAACTACCAAGCAGCTGTTTGCTATCTGAATTGCAGCAGCATCTATAGTAGGGGACAACTGCAACATCTAAATAGAACAGGTGTAACAGATAAGCCAGGCCCACAACATGTGGGTACACCTGAGGTGACCTGTCACCAAGTGTGTTGGCTGTGGGTGCCAGTAGGTGTATTGTCCCATCAATGCCTTTTGGTTTTGGAGCATCTGAGAAGTCAACCTGTCCTCAGGTGTGTTGGCCCATTGGTACCTGTTGGTACAGGTATATCTGAGTAGGTGACCTGAATTTGATCTTGACCCGTAAGTGCAGGTTCAGGTGTGTTTTGAAAAGGTGTGTTGGCTTGCAGGTGCAGGTGTGTTTGAGAAGGTGTGTTGGCTTGCAGGTGCAGGTGTGTTTGAAGGTGTGCACTGGTCTCTGTGGCTCAGTAGGGGCCTGCCCTCTTACAAGGCCAGTAGCTTTGCATGTGGCTTGGCTGAGGTCAGAGCTTCTTTCTCTCCCTCTCCTTTGGTCCCCAGAGCTGGTCCATCCAGCTCTAATCCTACTGCATTAGGTACCTGCCCTGCTTCATTCAGACCTGCCTTCAGCTTATTCAAAAACTGGTTTTTAGCCATAATTAAACGGTGCTTCACTTTGCACCCTCATTATCATGTCTCTCATTTTCCTAGGGCAGTGACCAAGGGAGGGGTCACATCTAAGGAAGTGAAGAAAAGAGATTTGTCCCAGGATGCTCCACCCTGAAGGTTCTGAAGGGGCCGAAGCAGCCCTGATGCCGTGCACGTGGACGTCTGGGCTGTCCCCCGATGTAGACAGGAGCTCTTGAAGAACGCAACTGAGGTTAAGGTTAAGGCAAAACCTTAGGAATTAAGGGGGGAAGAAATTTCAAAAAAGCTTGAGTCACAAAACCTAAAGGGCCTTGAATATTTTAACAGGAAATGTACCTCTTCTTAAGCAAAGAAAATGAATTTATGGAATGCTTGTTGAATCTTTTATGGAGGAGAGCCTGGAATTTTTTCCAGTGAGCAAAGGATAGCAAAAGGAAATTACACGTACGTACTTTCACTAATAATAGAAGGGCATGCATGTCTTCATTTAGACTTCTGTTATTTAGTTAAAATACACACGTTTAAAGAGCTGTTATCATTTCCATGTTCACCTTACTCTTTCCTCGACTAATTTTTCCCGTAGGAGACACCATCTCCTTCCCAGGGCTGGCACAGGCTGGTGTGTGTCTGTTCGATTCCCTTCCTGTGAGGTTGGAAGCCGTCCTCGTAAAGCACTTTTCATGTCAGATGACTCGATTAGGCACTGCTCCCCGGGGCAGTCCCTGGGTGACTTGGCTTCCTACAGTCATGTAACACACAGCATTTCCTAAATATTTTTGGGTGTTGGGAGTGGCTCACAGTGAGGACGTGGAGATGTCAAAGAAGCGATGAGCCGCTGCAGTTTGGATTGCTCGTTCGTCTCTGAGAACGAGAGCAAAGCGGCAGTGCCCTTGTCTGTGGAGACGCGGAGACGCTCTCCCCCACTGGGGACGCTGGCTGGCTGCAGGGCATCTTCACACCGGAGAGCCCACTACTGGCCTGGAATCTGATCTTGACCCATAACTGCAACACCAGGGAGCACGTGGTAGAGCCATGCACCTGGGAGTGCTTTGTGACTTTAAGTGAAACAATAGCAATAATAATAACGATCAGGTGTGCCTCTGTCAGGTGATGTCCTTCTCTCCAGAGCTGCACACAGTTCTTTTACTATCTGAAGGTGGTCAAGGAAAGCAACGCTGGCAGTTCCACCAGTGCCAGAGCTCTACCCGGTTCTCCCCACGTCCTGGAAGATGGATTACCCCTAAAGATTACAGATGCAGACCGCCGGGCTGGCTGCTAGCACGGGCTGGCCAAACGGATGACTGGGGCAACTGCCAGCTTCCCTTTTTCATTTCACCACGGAATTGGAAAAAAAACCCGACTCCTTCTGTTCCTATTATTTTTCCCTCAAGTGTGCAAATTGATATCGTCAACAAAGAAGGACTTTCTGCTTGGAAGCTCCCGTTGAAAGTTTCGTGCTCCTGCTGTGGTAGAGCCAATCCTGTGCCCCCAGAAGGCATGTTCCTCATCTCCATCCCCTTCCTGGGGGTCTGAAATGTTCTCAGGCAAGGAGGGCACTCATTTGTGAGGAGGGTCTTCCAGATCCCATCTGTGTGTCGCCAAGCTGACGAAGGCAGGACGTAGTCACACGACCAGAGGCCTGAGCAACGGAGGGAACTTGGACTCCACCAGTGGAGCCGGAATCGGGAGGCCAGATGAGCTGGAGAGCGGACGGAGGAGAGCGGCGGGCGAGGCAGGCCGAGACGCAAGCCAAGGAGGCCAGGGACGGCGGGGGCAGCGCCAGCGCGGGAGGAAGCCCGGCCTGCCCGACGCCCGTGCGCGCTCGTCTCTGGAACTGCGAGCCAGTAAATTCCTGTTGGGAGGCCAGTCAGCGTGTGGTATTTGTTGTAGCAGCTTGGCAGCCTTGGCCACCTGGAACATCAAAGGGTGAGCTGCTTCTCCCCACGAGCAGAATGTCCCCAGAAACCGCTCTCTGGTCGTAGAGTTCCTGTCATGCTGCGCTCGCCATCACCTTTTGTAGGTATTGTCAACAATGTCCTCTCTGCACGACTGTGCTGGAAAGAAGAGCTTGGCAAGGAATTCTGAGAGACGGTTTGCATTCTGCTGTGAAAGACATCAAATTTATCAAGGCAAAGGATTTTGCTTCCCAGCTTTTACGAGCGTTTCCCTAAAAGAAATTGGAAAGAAATATAATGTTCTGAACTATTTAGAAATTACTGTGACTTTCAGTGGATAAGTCTTGAAATGCTTGACTGAATTTGAGAGGGAAATTTTACTCATGTTGAGAGAAATTCAAATCTTGTTTGGGTAAAAAATGATAGGCGTTCGTTTTGTTCATGAAATGGTTTTCTTACTGGAAAGATTGTCCATGCAAGAGATACGACTTTCTCTTCAGGACACTACATTCACCATTACAGAAGCTGCTGGAAACCCTCAGCTCTTCTGGCCAAGCTGCTTCTCGGGAAGAGAGAGTTATATGTCACCAGCGTGTAATGTATATCATACAAACGTGAGCGTGCCTTATGCTGGGCCAAATGCCAGTGCCTTGCCAAACCTCTCTGCAGAGGCCACCAGACAGCGGGAAAGCCTGGAGGCCGCCTCTGAGGCCACTGCTCCTCAGACGAGGCAAGGTTGAAACATGGTTTGGTAGTCCTTTTCTCACTGGCAAAGCTACCATCAGTGAGACAAATCTTGCCAAAGATGGTCTCAGGGACTTGGGGTTAAAGGCAACGAGATGAGGTGAATAAGTCAGTAATCTGTGAGAATCCTTGTGTGAGCTGTGGTAGTTCTAGGCTTACTCACTATTTTAGACCTTTGTGAATCAGGGTTTTTCCTGGATCTGTCTCAATAAAAATATTAAAGCAATACTTTCGAACAGCAGAGCCAAATAATAGCAGTCTTTCATTGAAATTTACTTTTGAGCATGTATTAGTCAGCCAAAGGGGCGTTGATGCAAAATACCAGAAATGGGTTGGTTTTTATAAAGGGTATTTATCTGGGGCAGGAGCTTACAGATACCAGGCCATAAAGCATAAGTGACATCCCTCAACAAAGTCCATTTCCATGTGTTGGAGCAAGATGGCAGGCAACATTTGCCAGGTTCCTCTCTTCCCAGGCCTTGCTTCTCTCTGGGCTCAGGTCCTTTGTTTCCTCCACAAGGCCAGCTCTAGAGGGGAATGGCTCTGTCTCTTGGGAGTTTCTGCTGTGTCTAAGGAGCTGTGTCTAATCCTCTGGGTTCTTTTCCTGGCTCCAGCTCAAGACTCCAGCATCAAACTCCAAATCAAAACTCCAACAAAAAATGCCTCCCACTCTGTCCTTTTATCTGAGTCTCCCACCCACCAAGGGGTGGGGACTCAGTGCCCTAATGACGTGGCCCAATCAAAGCCCTAATCACGCCCAGGTACAGACAAGATTACAAACACAATCCAATATCTATTTTTGGAATTCATAACCTCATCAAACTGCTACAGAGCATAATTAAAATTTACCTTTATTTAATTTGACTATTTTGGATTCATTTCACCCTTTTCAGGAACTGACCACTAAAATTTACAGGGAAAATGAGATTAAGGGATACAATTCTTTATGAAGATACATATTATCAATGCGAAGGGAAGAACTTTCCAAAGCAATACAATGCATTGAGATTTTTGTGGTGATGGGACACACAGCTTTCCTCAGGAAGGGCAGGATTCAGTTATTACGGAGAGGCTACCGTGTGCCTCATGGGACTTTTCGGCGGGTGACGTTGTGAAATGCGTGGCTGTCTCGGCATGTCCTGCCTCCCCTTCCGCTTCGTAGATGGTCCCCGGCTTGCTCTGCCTCCCGAGACCCTCGCTCTGTGGTGCTGCACGCGCTACCCTTGCCTGAGGTGACCCTGGCCCTGCCTGAGGCGACCCTGGCCCTGCTCCTGGGGCCGCACCCACCGCCCTTGCCTGAGGCGACCCTGGCCCTGCCTGAGGCGACCCTGGCCCTGCTCGTCACTGCCACCACGCCTGAGACCGTGGCCCATCCTCCCCCTTTCCTCAGCGGCCTGCCCTGAGCTGATTACCGCCCTGGGAGTTAATTGAGTGTTTTTCTTTCATTACGGTGTTAGTGAGTCGGTGAGGGGCTCTTCAGTGGATGCTGAATGAGTCCGGCCCTGCAGAAGCCGATTCGGGATGTAACTGGCCCTTCCAGGCAACCCTCAGCCACGGCCTTGCGCCTTTCTTGCTCTTAGACTACGGTAGTCTGACTTGGGGTATCATAAAGTTGTAATCGAGTGATGTGTTCCCCAAGCTCAACGATCCCGGGACCGTGGGCTCTGCTGGCCGTTCCCCGTGCCCTCCTCGTGCTCGATCTACCCACCCACGCGAAGTCCTCGAGGGTTTGTGGCTGGCTGGGCCAGCAGGAATCTGCAGGGGGACAGATTTCATTATGGCAAGTAGCTTCGGTCTGGAGGCATAGGAAAGTGAAGGCAAGCCAGCCACAACTCAAGAGAAGTTGTTTGAATGGCTTTACAATGAAACTCTCAACTGAGGGAAAAACGAATACTGAGAAAACTTTCTCATGCATTTTTTTTTTAAGATTTTATTTTTTATTCCCCCCCACCCCCGCTCCATTGTCTGCTCTCTGTGTCCATTCACTGTGTGTTCTTCTGTGACTGCTTCTATCATCAGCGGCACGGGAATCTGTGTCTCTTTTTGTTGCGTCATCTTATTGTGTCAGCTCTCCGTGTGTGCGGCGCCATTCCTGGGCAGGCTGCACTTTCTTTTGCACTGGGCGGCTCTCCTCACGGGGCGCACTCCTTGCGCGTGGGGCTCCCCTACGTGGGGGACACCTCTGCGTGGCAGGGCACTCCTTGCGCGCATCAGCACTGTGCGTGGGCCAGCTCCACACGGGTCAAGGAGGCCCGGGGTTTGAACCGCGGACCTCCCGTGTGGTAGGCGGACGCCCTAACCACTGGGCCAAGTCTGCTTCCCTCTCCTGCACTTTTGAGTAATCCAGCAATTACTGAAGTTTGTGGTTGCGTCTTTGTAAGAATTAGCTGAAAATGGATGCTCACTGGACTCATTTCATAAGAAAAAGGACTCTTGTTGAGGCTGTTTAGAAGGGAAAATGCTCCATTTAGCTATTTTTCTAGTTATAACATTTCCAGAAATCATCATCTTTCTATATAAAAAGAACAAATGACTTTGCAAATGGATGTCAATTAGTCAGTTAAGCAATTGGACTGCAAGGTAATGTCTTGGTATTTAGAAAACTATTTAACATCTGTGTGAGAATGTGTGTGCATTTTCATATACATACTTGCTAAAATGTACTGATAAGATATTTTAGGAGATACTTCATTTTATAATCAGAAATAGATCATTTGTAGAAATTTCTGGGAACTAAAGGAAACTTGAAAATGGATAGTTATGTAGATAGATGCACAGTTAATGGAATGACAGTTTTGACTCTATGATTTAGTTCATTTTTTGTCAGCTGGATTCCCAGGTAATCACTGGGTTGTTCCAGCTATTCTGAATATTTCAAAAAGCTTTATGGAAATTGTAAACTTAACCATGGTACGATTCATAGTCTCATCCGATTTATTTGCTTTTGGATGGAATGATGCAAGCCTGGCAGTTCAGACTGACGAGAAGCCCTGATGGAACTAATTCCAGGTCCCCAATAAAAATGGGGCAGTGTATTAACAATCGGCCTCAGAGCAAAGCTCAAGAGTCCACGCTCTGGGGTCAGAAAACCTGGAGCCCTGGCACCTGCTGCCTTGGACAAGGTCTCTGTTTCTAAGATCTCTTCTGTGGTCCTTAAAAGTTAAAATGTAGCAAAATGCCTGCCCCTTGCAGCTGTCATGAGGAGTAAGTAAATGATTGCAAGTAGCATGTCTCATATGCAACAAGCTCAATAAATTGTAGCGAGGAGAGTTTTCACTATTATTACAGGATACAGCTGACTGGCAAAATTTTTAAAATGAATGATCTAAAAGGAATACTAGAAAGCAAGTTTAGCTAATGTTGTTTAAAAGTAATATTTCTAAATTACTGTTTAGTGCCCATATGCATAATCTAAGGGTCATCTAGAGCTATTGTTATTACATAATATTTTTTAACCAAAAAAGTGTGATAAAATTAAATTCATGTTCTCGCAATTAGGCTGCCATGCACTAACTAATAACCAGCACATTTACTCCCACTATGGCTAATTCGACCTGAATTTAGGGCAAGAAGGAACCTGTTGAAGAGGGATCCTCTCAGTGTCCACAGACTAGATCCCAGCAGGGGCTGTTTCTGGCAGAAATCACCCATTTTCTAGAGAGTGACGCTGGCAGTTGTTGAATATGTTGAATTATGGACTAGCCTGGGCTGGTGGTGGCAAATGTCCTTCTGCTTCTCCCAAAGCTCTTGGATCCCTTGTGCCCGGTTTATAATAAAAGAAGAGCCAATGAAAATGCCCTTGTGTGGTAACAGAGCCGAGTGTCTGGGGACCGGCGTGATTAACTCTGGGGGTACAGGATCACCGTGGATGAGAGGGGCTCTGCGATCCCAAGGGTCTCATCCCGAGGAAGAGCAGAAGGCGCCCTGGGTAGTACTTCCTAGCGTGCTGTGGTGCCGGGGACCCAGCAGCGTGTCAGGTACTTGATAGAGGTGCACGTTAGGGCCTCGACAACCACCCGCGGTGGATGGGGGGGACGCTCAGCTCTGGTCTCTCGGAGTAGAGACGTCTCTCCAGGATGCTGTGGCTCCTGGTGGCCCGAGAAGCAACACCAGGAGCAGGTCCTCCGCCTCTGACCCCGAGACCTCTTTCTCCTTGGCCACACGGGGTGGTGTTGTTTATTAGAATGTCATATGCGCACAAGCTTTGCATTAACCGAGTAAACTTAAAATGTGAAGAATAATCGTTAGGTTAACCTGAATTTGCCCTTTATTGCTAAGCTTTCTGTTTCCCTATTGTCTTAAGGATGCCAAATGGGATTGTGAAAACGAATAATTTCTTTTTTCTCTTCTTAGGCTCGAATTATGAGAGGTGTGATTTTGAGGAAGGGTTCTGTATGCTGACCCAGGACCGGAGCCTGCATCTTGGGTGGACAAAGAGAAACGGCATGACCGGCCCGTCCCCTCCATTTTGTGATCACCATGGCAATAAGACTGGTAAACCCTTGGACTATCTTTTCATTTCTTTTCTTTCTTTCTTTTACTTAATTCTCAAGTTGTTGATTAGGGGAGTAGAATCTTGGGTGATATTTACATATTAACAGTTCTAACATTTAATTTTATTCATTCCCTACGCATTTTCAGAACAGTCATAATTCTAAAATATCATGAGATGAAACGGCGCAATTCATATGAAAACTGAAAACTGAGATGTTTTACAAGCGGACACCATGTGCCATCTGATTTGATTTAGATCTCTGGAGTCAGACTAGATGGCTTTGTGTCCTGGCAGCCAGCTAATGTCACCCGGCTCGCCGTGTGGTCTCAGTGTTCCCATGGGTAAAGTGGGGATGTTATAATAGAACCAGCCACAGAGGGAAAAAGATAAAATATTGCCTGGCATAGCTGTTTGAAAGCTGACGATTTTAATCAGTGATGGATCCTGCTCATAAATACAGTTAACTAGTAAAATATGAATATTTCTGTACAGATTGTTGAAATAAACAAATGTGCTGCCTTTAGATTTTAGCTGTTTGGAAATGTGTAAATAAATATTTTCTTGGTGAGATCTTGGCCCCATTCAAAAGTCCTTATTTCATTATTATTAATAAAATTTTTGATTGGCTTACTCTTGAAATAATTTACCAGTACTCTAAAATAATATTTTTCACCATGTAATCAATTCCTTGAGAAGTTTTCAGAGTTGAATTTGAAAATCTAGTAGACATGAAAACTCTCTCTGTGTGATATTTTCAGCCTACTGGAGCTCAAAGTGATTAAAGACTGGTGTTAGTTGGTTTTTGTTCTTTTGTTTTTTGTTTTTTGGTTTATTTGAAATACATTTATTTGCTCATAATTCATGAAATGTGGTAATAATTGCTTTGATTTTGAAGAATGAAAATATACACTATGTGCCTGGAAATAAACATGTCATTTCATTCCAAATTACCTTACAGTGTAATACAATTTCAAGTTAAGTCACAAAATGATTTATTCATTTGAAACTTGACCAAATAATTTTAGTATTAAGTTGGAAACAATAAATAAATGAAATAGCCAAGAAAATGTTTATTAAGAAGAGTAAAAAGGGAATATTTATTCTAGAAAATATTAGAGGAAAATATAAAGCTCTAAAATTTAAAAAGTATACTGATATAGAAATAAACAGAAAGTCCAATGAAATGGAAGAGAAAATATACAGATACAGAGGTAGAGTGAGGTCGTGTTGGTTTTTGAAAATATATAGCACGGTAGTGAAATTTGTCTTTAGGTCTCTTTTGCCTGATATTAATATAGAAACTTCTTCCTTTTTTTTTTTTTATGTACAACTTTTGCTTGGTTTTGTTTCCAACCTATCTGTGTCTATGAATCTAAAACGTGTTTCTCGTAGAAAATCTAGAGCTGGATTTTACATTTGCATTCATTCTGGTTATTATTTTAATGGCGTGTTTAATCATTTCTATTTAATATAATTGTTGAAATGGCTAAGTTTATGTTTACATTTTATAATTTGTTTTCTGCTTATCCACTCTGCTTTTGATCCTTCTGTTCCCTTTGCTGCCTTCTTTTGGGTTTCTTGAATTTTTAAAAATCCTATCTCTGTTGCTTTATTAGAGGCATCATCCAACATCTTACCTTTAGGGATTATTAATCCAGGATGACAACGCACATCCTCAAGTTTTTAAAGGTCAGTTAGAATTGATGCTGAAAACTAAACAAATAAGGCAGAAAACGTACAAAGCAAGATGTCCACTTACCCCTTTCTCATCTTCCTTCATGCTTTAGTTGTCAGATTTATTGCATCATTAATCTCAGATCAATGTTATAATTTTACTTTATGCAGCTATATGTATTAGAATAAATTAAGAATAAAATATCCTGTATTTATTCACATATTTGTTATTTGCAGTATACTTTATTCCTTTTGAGGACCCAGGTTTTTCTTTTGCTTCATTCCTTTCCAGCTTGAAAAATTTTGTTTATTATTTCTTGTTCTGAATTTCTGCTGGTGATAAATTATATTAGCTATCCTTTCATGAAAAGGCTTTCATTTTGCCTTCATTCTTGAAGTACATTTACACTGTGTACAGAAGTTTTCACTGCTGTTTTATAATTTTTTAATTTTTTGTTTTGTTGTTGCTTTAAACATATTATTTTACTGTGTTCTATTCTCCCTAGTTTCTAATGCAAACTCCACAGTTATTCAAATTATTATTATTTGTTGTTGTTTGTACTTAAAATATCTTTGTTCTCTTGCTGGCTTCAAGATTTTGTCATTATCTTTGGGTTGCAGCAGTTTGACTATAATGTGCCTAGGCATGAGATTTTTTTTTTTTAACCCCTTGAGTTAACTAAGCTTCCTAAATTTGAAATGTATTATATTTGCCATCAGTTTTGAAAGTATCCTGCCATTATTTATTCAGCTTTTTTCCCCTGCCGCATTATGTCTTTCTTCTCTCAGACATCTTCATTTTGCTGTTAAGCCCATCCAATTATTTTTAAAATTTCAATTATTGCATTTGTACTTATAAAATTATCATTTGGTTGTTTTTAATTTTCTCTTCTGTATTTCTCTGCTAATATTTCTTCCACGTTCATTCATAAGGATATTTTCCACTACCTCACTGAGCATAGTTATAATAGTTTTGAAACCATTAACTGGGTCATCTTAGAGTTGCCTTTTCTTGATTGTCTTTTCCCATGATATGATTACATTTTCCTGGTTCTTTGTCAAATAATTTTAGACTTAACCCTGGACAGGGTGTGGAGACTGGATTATGTTATATTCCTTTAGGAGTGTTGATGACTTGTTTTAACAGATGGATAATTTGCTGAAAGTCAAACTGCACACTCTATCTTGTCTGTGTGGACAGCAGTTCACATCTCAAGCCAGCTCTTTTGGCCTTGGCTGCTTGAAGCACTTCCTTTGCATAGCAGGTTCAGCTTTACCCAGAGGCTTGGGCAAGGATTTTTCAGAGACTACAGGGCACCATTTTCTGGCATTCGTCTTTTTATGATTCTCCTCTTTTTTTCTGGTGGTCTTGGCTGTCCCAGTCTCCTTTCCCTGGTTGCTTAGGCCAATGTAATAAAACCTTCTTCTCATTGTTTAGATGTGTATCACATCTGAGATAAACTGACCACTCTCAGCTTGCCCTCGGACCAAAGTTGCCAACATGGAAATCTTACTACTCTGATCCCTTCATCCAAGTCTCTAGTCCCCTAAAAACATACCTGTTTTGTTGATCTCTAGAGGCCCTGGAAGTCTGGCTTTTCTATTTTTCTTCTTTTTCTCCATTAGCATTGGGTTCTCCACTGCTGACTGAACACCAGCACTGACTAAACTACTCTCCACTGCCCTTTCCAAAGTGCGCTAGACACCATGATCCAGCCCTTGAACAGTAAGCAGCCTGCAGTATACAGACTATGAGTTGGATTATTTTATTAAGAAGAAGAAGACCAAAAGTGGAAAAAAGAATCTCAAATTTTTGCTGTCCAGGTCAAGTTTTTTGCAGGCTTTATAGTTTTAATATTTGTTTATTTTGAAAGCAGTGAAAAAGTAATGCTCGTTTATTCCTTCAGTCTATCCTAGGACTTGCAGATACCATGGTAAATGGGAACACGGTCTTGTCCCCAGTGGATCTGCAGTCCAGTGAAGAAGACACATAAATTGTATTAGTCAGACAAAGGGGTGCTGATGCAAAGGGCCAGAAACCCGTTAGCTTTTATAAAGGGTATTTATTTGGGGTTAAAGCTTATAGTTACAAGGGCCTAAAGAATTCATCTCAAGGCTGCTTCATCAACAAAGTCAACTGCCATGTGTTGAAGCAAGATGGCGGGTGATCCCTGTTTGGTCTCTCCTTCTTTCTTCCTCTTAGGACTCCATGGGCCCAGCTTCTTCTGATCTCAGCTATAGGCTGGAATATGGCTCTTCTCTCAGGGCTTCCTATTTCTTTTTGGCATAGGGCTTGCTCCTTTCTAAGCCGTATCAGCTGCTCAACTGCTCTGTTCTCTTCAGCTACAAACCATCAGGTGAATGGCTCATCTGTCCCCAGGGCCGCAGGACCAAAGTTCTCTCCTCTTCCACTTCTATGGAGCGCTCTCTTCCCGAGTCTCCTTCGTGTGTCTTCTTGAGTGAGTGTCCATTTATATCAGCCCACCGAGGTGGCAGGGACTCAATCAGAGTCATGCCCTGCTGACATGATGGAATCAAAACCCTAATCTTAACATAGTTTAGTCAAAGACATCTCAGCTGAATCTAATACAATCAAAGGGTATCACACACAGAAGAAGAGTTTACAAACATAATCTCTCTTCGAGGGATTCATAAATCATCTCAAACTGCCACACAAACTCTCTCCCTATGATTATATAAGGAGTAAGAAGTCATGCAGCAACCACTCTTATAACTGTGTACATTCTTAAAAGCTCCCAGTGTGACAAGGATAAGGGTTGTGTGAGTATATGCTTTGTGGATGTTTTTTTGGAGCATCTACATTGCTCTTACCTGATTGGTAAAAAATGAATGACTCATCCATTCTAGGCTTTCAGACTGTACTAGTCAGCCAAGGGGGTGCTGATGTGAAATGCCAGAAATCTGTTGGTTTTTATAAAGGTGTTTTTTCCTTTTTTTCCACCTTTTTTAAAATTACTTTTTAAAAAATGATACATAGATCACACAAAATGTTATATTAAAAAATATAAGAGGTTCTCATATACCCCACTCCCAACACCCCCCCCCCCCTACTTCTCCCACATTGACAATTTCTTAAAAAGAGTATTTATTCAGGGTAGAAGCTTACAGTTACCAGGCCATAAAGTGTAAGTTACTTCCTTCACCAAAGGCTCTTGCCACGTGTTGGAGCAAGATGTTTCCAATATTCAGCCTTCCTCTTCCTCCTAAGGCTCTGCGGTCCCAGCTTCTTCCAATATCAGCTGTAGGCTGGGATACGTCTCATCTCTCTCCTGGGGCTCAGGATTGCGTCTCTCCACAAAGTCAGCTGTAGACTAGCAAGCAAATGGCTTGTCACTCTTCCTGGGGACCTCTGCCATGTCTAAGGAGCCGTCTCTATTCCTGTGTTCTTCTCCTGTGTTTTCCTTCCTGGGCTCCATCTCAAAACTCCAGCCTCCCTTCTCTGCCATGTGGTTTTCTCCGTGAGCCCTGCCCACCAAGGGGGTGGGAACTTGACATCCTACTGTCTTGGTCCAATCACAGCCTTTATCCTTATTTAATCAAGTAAAAGTGAAGCCTCTGAATCCAATATAATCTAATATGCCCAGAGGGACAGACCAATTTACAAACATAAACCAATGTCTGTTTTTGGAATTCATAAACAATATCAAACTGCCACATACACTTTTTCAATATAGGGCTGGATAATACATATCTTGTTTTTTTGGGCCATTGTAGTACAAGAGCAGCCACAAAGAAGACATAAAGGCTAAACATGGCCGTGTTATAACAAAAGTTTATTCACGCGCACTGAAATTTAATTTCATAGAATTTTCATGTGTCATAAAATATTATTATTCTTTTGAATTTTCCAGCCATTTAAATATGTAAAAACCATTCCTAACATACAGGATGTGCAAAATCAGGTGGGAGGTGGAATTTGTCCCTGATCCACATTTTTCCATTCTATAGTCTGTTCAGTAGATGCTAACTGGGCATGTTGGGGTTGGGTACCATGTGGTATTGGGCATACATGAGTAAAGGATTCCTTGTTTAAGAGTTTACTGATAAGTTATGACCTTAATTTTACTGGGTATTCTTCAATTTTGTAGAAAATATAGGTAAAGCACACTCTGATGTATAAGAATCAGGTGTTTATGCTGTTATTGAAAACTTTGCCTGAATTTTCAATTAGGGAGATTTGGTAATGGTAGTTAAGCCTGTTTCTTAGAATAAAAATACAAATAGAGCCTGTGCTAGTACAGTGGAATCATGGTATATTTCTTGTTGCTTTTTGCTATTGTACTTATATTACTTTTAAAGTTAGAAAATTAAAATAAAATTATATATAATAGATTTATATACAGTGGTGATTATTGTTAATTTCAATTCAAAAATTTTATTCAGCCTACTGTCGTAAGAAAGGCCATAAGGATTATAAAGACTTTTATGGTGTAGGCAGGCCCAATATCAAGGCATTTACCATCTCTTTGGGAAGCACGCCTGAAAGGAGCACAATTAATTATGAAACAAGGGAGAAATAAAAAGAGTGCTGTAATGTAGCTCTAAGCAAATTTCTCTGGGACTCCGGGTACATTCTGGCTCTGGAAAAGGAGGTGTTTGAGAAAGGACTCCAAAGATGAATAGCATTTCAGTGGATGGCAAACATGAGAGAAGTGGTGTTTTAAGCACCAGGCAGAGATACCTGGAGGGCTCAGGTATGGAGAAGAGTCCTCCATGACTAGAGGGCACTGTTATGGGTTGAGCCGTGTCCCCCACAGGGACCTGTTCGAGTCCACCTGGTCCTGCAGCTATGAACCCATTTGTAAATCGGATCTTTGAAGATGTGGTTGATTAAGGTGGGGCCAAACAGAGTAGGGTGGACCTGAAGCCACCTCCTGGCTGGAGTCTTTGTAAGGAGAGGAACATTGGACAGAGAGAAAGACAGAGAGAGGAGCTGGCCATACGACGGAGGCAGATTTGAATTATGGATCACCGGCAGCTACCACCAGATAACCCTGTAGACTTCGGAGCAAGCCTGACCTACCACTACCTCAATTCTGGACTGCTAGTCCCCAGAACTGGGAGACAATGAACTCCCATTGTGGATGCTACCCAGGCTGTGGTATTTGTCACAGCAATTGGGCAGACTGAGATGGGCACCCACTGTGGAGATGCAGGGGATCAGGCTGGAAGGATAATGGAGATATAAGGCTATGTAACCAGAGGTCCCCGACTCGCCCATCAGCATCACTTCCTTCCCTTTTTTTCCCTCCTTTCCCCCACATACTTCACATCTGACAATCCCATGTCTGACCCTGTCCAACCAGCAGCAGGTATCAGACTCTTTGATGGACGCATGCCAGTAGCGTGATGAATTTCCAGTGCCTGCATAGTTGGTGCTTAACAATTCATTCTGCCTCAAACAGTACTTGCAGAGGTCTTTAGTTTCTTCTAAAAATTCTTTGATCATGAAGCTAATAGTGTCACAGACTTTAATGTGTGCCTTTGTGGGTGTATTTTAAATGAGTTAGCCACATGAGATATTCATATGTCCTCAAGAAACTTGATCCCTATTGTGCATTGGATAACACAATATATGTTTATTGCCCCATTTCTGGCATTTCAAATTCGTAGTAATACATCATTCAAGGAACTGTGGTTGACAACGTAGATGTTTATTTGGATTAGCCGGTATCACATCAATGAAATTTCATCACATAACTTCATTTGTCAAGCTAGGAAATGTCTTAAAATAAACACTATTATTCCATTATGAGAACTAAACAACAATACATTCTGTAATGTCTCTATAGAAACACAGAAATATTTTCCTCTGCATCATTTACCTTCTACATGGCAGTATTTTATATCTTTATAGGCAGATGGCTTGTTTTTTTGTAAATTTATATATCATATAGTATTCAAAATTAATTCAGCCACCGTGCAGAAAGTCATACTCAACAGAAATAGAGAAAAACAAGTAACAGTTTGTTGAAATATATGTAACTCATTTTTCAAAGGTCCCTTTGTACCATGGTTGGAGGCCTGTAGACTGTGATCTGCCCAGCGAGGAGGGTGGGGGAACTGACCAGTTAAAGGGGATGGGAAGCACCTGGCAGCGCTGTGTTCTGCAGGTGAACTCCACAAACCTCGATGAGCGCTGTCCGGCAAGTAAATTAGAACATTCAGGGACTTAAACTACTTCAGGCTTTATAGCTTTGGTTAATACTTTGAAATGTCATCAATGAAGTGATAGAACCAGATTAGCACCTTCCTCGTGGTGTAGACTGTTATAAAGATGCCCCCGAGATTCCTATCCCCTGGTTCATCAATCAAATGCTAACATAGGTACTGCTGTGAAGCAACTTTGTAGATGGAATGAAGGTTACTATGTGAGTGACTTTATGATTTAGTTTGCTGAAGGCTGCTGGGAGCCATATGCCAAAATAGGTTGTTTTTTAAAATGGGAATTTCTTAGGTTAAAAGCTTACAGTTCTGAGGCTGTGAACAGGTCCAAGTTAAGGCACCTGCAGAGATGCCCTCTTACCCAAGGTTGGCTGCTGGCGATCCTGGGCTCCTGCGCATGGCAAAACAAAATGGTGGCTCTGCGTGGCCTCTGCCTCACCTCCCTCTCAACCTCCCAGGGTCTCTCTGTCTCGGGGGCTTTTCTGTGTGTCTCTGCTCTCAGTCCTCCATTTTTAAAAGACTTCAGCAAAAGGACCAAGACCCACTCTGGGCCATGCCTCCCCAAAGCAATCCGATCAGAGGTGCACTGGAATCTAATCCAATCAAAGGGTCCTATGCCCACAGGAATGGATTAACTTCAAGATTGTGATCTTTTCTGGGATCCACAAAAAGCTCCAAACTGTCACACCTTAAAATAGTGTGATTATCCTGGATTATTCCAATGGGCCCCATGTAATCACATAGAAGAGGAAGGTAGAAGAGCCCCCTAGAGAACTGCAGGGGACAAGGAGGGCAGTAGAGATGAGGCAGAGAAGGCCAGAAGATTCCAAGTCTGTGGATGGGGCCCGCTGTTGGTTGGCTTTGAAGGTGGAGAAAAGGGGCCCAAACCGACGAATGTGGGGGGCCGTGAGAGGCTGACAGTGACTCCCAGTTGATGATTAGCAAGGAAAAGCCGGCTTCGGTCCTAAAACTGCATGACCTTGAACCCTGCCGAAGACCTGAGTGAGCTTGGTAGAGGTTTCAACCCAGAGTCTTCAGAAAGGAGAAGGCGGCAGTGCTTTGGTTTCCCTTGAGAGGCTCTACGCAAAGAACGAGCCAGGCCTCGCTCTGCCTGGACTTCTACCTGCAGTAGCTGGGCAGTAACAAACGGGTGTTCAGGCTGGAAGTGGGTGGTAATTTATTATGGCAGTGCCAGAAAGTGAACAGCCTTGTCGAAAGTTTTCTGGAAAGTTTCATAAGTTCTTGATTAAAGTCATCCTTCTAATCAACATTTGCAATGAAAGAAAATCTCCCTTTTACTTGGTGAAGTGGCAGAAAGTCTAAATTCGAAACCCTGAGCCCTGGTCTACTTGACCACTAATTAGTAGCTTGAACTGGGGGCAAACTCCAGGGCTTTCTCTTTTCTAAATTAAATGATACAATCTCCTCTAACTTTTTGTGTCTATGGTTAATTTTTTTTTATCAGAATTTTTCATTATTTTCATTGCTTTCCTACAGAGCATGCTGAAAGTTCAGCATGTGCCCTCGTCGTGCCCCGCCCACTCCCGCCTACCTGTGCACGTTGTCTACACCCACACCTGCTTATAGAAGAGCAGACTCTTCTCTGTTTGCCAGGAGCTGCCTGAGACCTGAGACGGGACGTGCAGCTAGGGGTGGCTGGGTACTGCGGAAACAGTGTTCCTGCTGTTTCAGGTTTTTCCTCCTGGTGTGTTTGTCTGTGTGGTCCATGGGCTTCTATACCTAGGATGTAGGTAAAGGTTGGAGGTTTACCAGGGCAGCCCATTAGCTGAGGACCCAAACGGCCAAAAAGTGATTTGTAATCTCTACTCTGAAAAAGCAACAGGGTTTTTGACTTCTCATCTGGATTGATACAGTACAGTTTTTTTGTGTGGACAGAAATGTTGATGGCTTTGTGATAAGATGTGAGGCTATTTGAAGGTACCCCTGTTAGAAAATCTTTAATTTAGTAACTTTTAGCTCCTGTCTACTATTTCAACAACAGGTATTCTGTATTCAAAGCTGTCACTCCTTGCTAGTTAGAAAACAAAAGAATTCAAATACAGCAAGCCCAGCAGACTTTTTCACTCCCCCGCACCCTAGGTGTGAATTTTTCTTTGAGAATTTCATAGTGTCCTGGAGCTGAGCCTCATGTAGCTCCCATTAGGCATAAAACTCGAGCAGATACTGTTCGCTGGGAAGCAGATGCAGACCTGGAGAGCCCAGGGAGCAGCGTGGAGCAGGACCCGGATTCCAGGGGACCCCAGGCCAGGGCTTCGGTGGACCTGGACGCATGTGCAGTCATGTGGGCAGGTGGCTAAAGAGGGCTGCGCCAGCTCCTTACCTGCCCCCAGGCCGACCCTGCTTCGAGGAATGCCAAGTGCCAAATTCCTCCCTTGAACTTTGTGTGGAATCCGAGACCGTGCCCCCTGGCCAGCAGCGCCTCTTCAGAGGTCAGGCCACGCACAGCCACCTCCTCTCTGAGGACGTGCTCAGCTCCCAGCAGAAGTAACTGCCCCCCATGTACCTCTGTGCCGTGTGACCCATCTTAATCGTGGAAGTTTCACGTCTCCCCATAACTCTGACGGGTTTCTTTCTTTTTAAAACCTGAATTCCACGAGGGCAAATACAAGTGTGCCACAGTCTCTGGTACATCACAGATGTGCAGTAAAAGTCTGTTAAATGCTTAAATGATATGATCTTGCCTGAGGGAGTCAAAGTGATCAATGCAAATACAAAAATTTCGCAAGCAGTAATTTTCTTAGCGTTTCAGAAAAAAGAGAATAGAATCAAAGGGTACAAAAGACTTTTTAATGAAAAGGAAACAGTGCCATTTAATAACACGAAATAACCAGGCTCTCCTGCAGGTGTCTAAAGATGTCAATGGGATGAATCATGAAATTAAAAAAAAAATAAGTCATTTCAGATGATTTTTTGAAATCACACTTTTGTTAAATATTACATTCTACGTATATACTCTCATTTGATAAGATACTTTGATAGAGGACAGAGAATATACTCATGTGCACTCACAATATATTTAGATTAAAATATTTATCTTAATTTATAAGGCCTATCTCAGAGCCTAATTATTTATTTTTATTGAGACATAATTCACATTCTATAAATTTTACCATTTTAAAGTGTGCAATTCAGTGGTTTTAGAATATTCACAAATTTCTGTAACCATCATCATTTTCTAATTCTATAACATTTGCATCACAGCCAAAGAAACTCATAACCATTACAATTCACTCCTCTTTCTCCCCTCCCTGCAGCCCATGGAAACTACTAATGTACTTTTTCTTCTAAGGATTTTCCTGTCCTGTACATTTCACAAGCATATATGATATGTAGCCTTTTGCGTCTAGCTTCTTTCACTTAGCATAATGTTTTCAAGATTCAGCCATGCTGTAATATGTGCCAATACTTCATTCCATTTTATGGCTGACTCCTATTCTAACACATAGACATGGTGCATTTTATTTATCCATTCATCAGTGATGGACCTTCCTTTGGTATGCTTCTCCTTTTTGGCTACTATGAATAATGCTGCTATGAACATGCATTGACAAGTTTTTTTCCTGAACAGATATCGTCAGTTCTCTATGAACATAATCACTGGGTTATGAAGTACCTCTATGTTAACTCTTTGAGAAACCGCCAAACTGTTTTCCACAATGGATTAACCATTGTGCATTCATGTCAGCAATGTATACCTGTCTCAGTTTCCCCATATCCTTGCCAACAGTTGTTACTTTCCATTAAAAATATTATCATTATAGGCATCCTGGTGGGTTTGAAGTGTTATCTCATTATGGTTTCAGTGTGCATTTCTCTAAGAGCTAATGATGTTGAACATCATTTCATGTGCTTGTTGGCCATTTACATATCTTCTTTGGAGAAATGTATATTCAAATCCTTTGCCCATTTTTAATTTTTATTGTTGAATTGCAGATGTTGTCATTATATCCTGGATAGTAGCACACTATGAGATATATAATTTGCAAATGTTTTCTTCCATCCTGTAAGTTGTCTTTCCTTTCAATTTCTTGATAGTGTCCTTTGATGCAGAAACGTTTTTAATTTTGATGGAGTCCAATTTACTTTTTCCTTTGGTTATTTTTACTTTAAGTATCATATCTAAGAAATTATTGTCTAAACCAAGGTTAAAAGACTTGTACTTATGATTTATTCTACAGGTTTTATAGTTTTAGCTCTTCCATTTTGGACTTTGATCCATTTTAAATTTTCGGATATGGTGTCAAGCATCCACATTATTTTGCATATGACTATCAAGCTATTTAAGCACCATTTGTTGAAAAGCCTGTTTTTATTGAACTGGCTACTGGTTGAAAATCAATTTACAGTAGATGTATGGGTTTATTACCAGACTTTCCATTTTATTCCATGGTTATATATGTTTATCCTTATGCCAGTAACTCACTGTCTTTATTATTGTAGCTTTGTAGTAAGTTTTGAAATAGAAAAGTGTGAGTCTTCCAATTTTGTTCTTTTTCAAGATTTTTTGGGGGACTATTATGGGTTTCTTTCATTTCCAGGTGAATTTTAGGATTTTCTTGTCAATTTCTGCAAAAATGGCAGTTGGAATTTTGAATGAGATTGCACTGAATCTGTAGATCAATTTGTTAACTATTGCCATCTTTCAATATTACGTTTTCTAATTGGTGTACAAATGATATTTTTCCCATTTATTTAGGTCTCCTTCAATTCCTTTCCATAACACTTTGTAGTTTTAAGTATATAAATCTTTTATTTCTGGGGTTAAATGTTTTCCCACATATTTTATTCTTTTTGATGCCATTGTAAATGGAATCACTATCTTAATTTCATTTTTGGATTGTTCATTGCAAGTGTATAGAAATATTAATTATTTTTGCACATCTGTGTTCATAGCAGCATCATTCATAATGGCCAAAAGATGGAAGCAACCCAAGTGTCCATTAAGAGATAAACAAAACATGGTATACACACATAACAGAACACTACTCAGCTGTAAAAATGAATGACATGCTGGTACATTCAACAACATTGGTGAACCTTAAAGACATCGTGCCAAGTGAAACAAGCCAAACACAAAATGATCAATATTGTATGATCTCACTGATATGAAATAATAGGAATAAGCAGACACATAGTCAGAATCTAGAATATAGTCACCAGGGGATGGAAGTGACGATAGGGAATAGGGAGTTAAGGCTTAAAATATAGTTTTGGAACGATGCAAATATTTTGGTAATGGATGGTGGTGATGGTAGCACAACATTGCGAATGTCATTAATGGTACTGAAATGTTTATCTGAACATGGCTAAACGGGAAAAGACATGATACTAGAATAAAAAATTTTTAAATCCATGGAACTGCATGACCCAGTGATTTATAAGTTAAACCATGGGCTAAAGTTAGTAGCACAATTATGAAAATGTGATTTCATCAATTGGAACAAAAGTACCACGTCAGTGCATGATGCTAATACAAGGGTGGTATTTTGGAATCCTGTATTTTATGCGTATTTATTCTGTAAACACATAACTCCTCCAATTAAAAGAAAAGATTTGAAAAATTAAACCAAACCAAAACCTTGAAGTCTTTTTGGGGAGACAGCTGTGCATGTGTGCTACACCGTAGTGTTAGTCCAGCCCAGAGCGAAGACTAAATGAGCACAGAGAGAAGCCGCTCACGCAGGGTGTGCGGGGAAGGGAGGGTTTGCATTAGTCATGGAGCCATTGCGGTCACTCACCAGGTCGCAGCTCCTGCGCCTCCCCACAAGGTGCTACGGTGAACACCTGAGAATTCCTACCTAGGGGCTTTTCCGGTCAAGAGAGCCAGATGTGCTGGAGAGTTAGTGTCCCTGGGGGGCCTCAGCCAGGGACGGGGGCAAGGAGGTGGGAAGACACCCCCTCCTCACCCCTGCAGGTAACCCCGTGTGCTTCACACTGTCTCCCAAGGACCCCCAGCAGGAGTGAGCTCCAGGTGGAAATACCTGCTTGGCCACACACCCTGTGCTGGACTCTTCCCTGTCTTTTTCCACTTCCCACTCCCTTACTGACATTTTCTAGGTCACCTCGGGAATAGAACCCTTGCCCTCGAACTCCTTTCTAAAGGTTCTGGGGGAAGCCAAACTAGCTCAGTAACGTTTATTAAAAGTCAAGTATCCCAGGCACTGTGCTGGGTTTTAGATTTTATTTTACAACCATCCTGAAAGTTAGGAATTATTGTTATAATTTTACGGTTAAAGAAACTGAGCCCAGAAAGTGAAAGTGACTTTTTCAAAGTCACAAGAAAAAGTTAGAGAGCTTCTACACCCAGAGCCCTAAAGCTCTATCAGTGATGGTTCCTTCCTCCTCTCCTGCCAAAAAGCGTGACCAACACAAAGCCCCCTCTCTTCCCCCTCCGCCCCCTTCTCTGGGAAAAAACGCACATGTGCATACACACGTGGGATTGTCTTTATAATTTCAAGTCAGTCATAACCCCCTTAGAATCATCTATGGGCTCAGATTCTAAAAGAAACATTTTAAAAGGAGTTAGGTTTTTAAAAAGAGGGAGCGATGTAAGTTTCTGGAGATTTGGGAAGGAAGGAAAACTATGAAGGGTATAGAGTTCAGGAAAGGGTGGCAGGGGCGCAGAAGACAAATGTATCAAAATATACAGTATAATGTTAGAGTATATAGTGTGTTACGTGTAGTACAGAGCGAGTATATCACAGCATACAGTGTAATATGTATTTACACTCAGTGGAACCAGTGGGTATAAGGGTGTTACCTTGGGGAGCTGTGGGAGAAGGAGCATGCTCCGTTGAAAGCAAGCTGGGAAGGAACGCTGGGGAAATAGCCTAATGCGCCGGGAGAACCGAGACCCTGCTCAGAATGTGGATGTTCCCACCTGGCTCAACGATGGAGTCTTACTCTGCACCTCCCTGGTCTCTCGCTTCTTCGACCTCTGTAACCTGCGTCCCCAAGGTCTTCGTCTCCTCCCCACTTCAATCATAATGCACCCTGCCACATCTGGGCTTTGACGTCGGGTAAAGGGGAGTTTGTATCAAAGGTCTTGGTTGGATTGAAGAAGCACAGGAGAAGGTGCTATTTCTCAGGGGTAGGTAATTGCAGGAAGCCACTACTGCCTGGAGGACTGAAGGAGCAAAATGCCAGGTTCCAGGGTCTTGTTTAATTTCCATGTACTTCAGAATTTCCCCAATTTTCTTCTGTTTTTGATTCTAATCACTCTTTTGTGTTGGAGAACATTCTTTGTATGATTAAATCCTTTTAAATGTATTGAGACTTCTTTTGCCTAAAATATGGTTTTCCCTGGAGAATGTTCCATGTGAACTATAGAATATGGATTCTGCTCTTGTTAGGTAGAGAGTTCCACAGATGTCTGCTATGTCTAGTTGGTTTATAATGTTGTCCAAGTCTTCTATTTCCTTGCTGAACTTCTGCTTAGTTTTTCCATCAATTTTTGTAATTGAAGTATTGAAATCTCCAATTACTATTGTTGAATTGTCTGCTTCTCTTTTGATTGTCAGCTTTTGCCTCATATATTTTGGGGCTCTGTTGTTAGGTATATATATGTATATAATTGTTATATCTTCCTGATGGATTGGTTCTTTTATAATTATAAAATATACTTTGTTGTCTCTATAAGTTTTTGTCTTAAAATTTTCTCAAAATATTTTTTTGATATTTGTATATGCAGCTTTTTGTTACAAATTTCTTTTTATATTCCTATATTCAGCTCTCTTTCTATTACTGTTTGTATGGTATGTATTTTTCCATCCTTTTACTATAACCCTATTTGCATCTTTGAATCTAAATTGTGTTTCTTATGGACAATATAGAGTTGGATTTTTAAAAATCCGTTATGCCAACCTCTGCCTTTTGATTGTAGACTTTGATCCATTTAAATATAATTATTGTTAGGTAGGACTTACACTTGCCATTTTTCTCATTGTGTTCTGAATGCATTATGCCTTCTGTTCCCTTACTCAATATTGCCTTCTTTTTTTGTTAAAAGGATATCTTTTTGTGCATCATATTAATTCCTCTGTTATTTTTTTTTCTATAAAATTTTGAGATAATTTTCTTAGTATTTCCTCTGGAGATTACATTCAAAATATTTATTTTAAACTATCTAGATTTAGTTTAAAAACACTAGTATACAATAACATTTATCCTATGTAACTGTGATTTATCTTTATACATTATGTGCCCATCAACATTTAATTATAATTATAATTATTAATATTTGCTGTTGTCTTTTAAATTAGATTGAAGAAAAAGTCCTTAAAAGTAAAAACATATTTTTGTTCTCTTTTATATTTACCTCTATACTTACCTTTTCCAGGGATCTTTATTGCTTCATGTGGATTCGAGTTATTATCTGTTGCTTTATTATTTAAGCCTAAAGGACTCTCTTTAGTAGAGATGTTCTATGAACAAAAAATTCTATCAGTTGTTATTTGACTTGGAAAGTCTTAACTTCTCCATTTTTGAAGGATAGCTTTGTGTGTTATAGAAGTTTTGCTTGGCAGGTTTTTTTCCTTTCAGTACTTTGAATAGGTCAAACTACTACCTTCTAGCTCCATGGATTCTAATGAGAAATCAGATTTTAATCTCATTGAGGAAAACTTGTATGTGATTATTCATTTCTCTTTTACTGATTTCAGGATTCTCTTTTGTTTTTGCATTCTGATAGTTTTTTATGATGTGTCTCATTGAATTTTTCCTACTTGGAGTCTGTTGAGTTTCTTGGTATGTAGAACTGTATTTCATTGATTTTGGAACGTGCTCAGGCAATATTTCATCAAGTACTCTTTCTGACTCTTCTTTCCTTCTTCTCCTTGTAGGACTCCAGCTGTTCTCTATTGGTTCACTTCATGCTGTCCCACAGGCTAAGGTTCTACTCCCTTTTCTTCATTCCTTTTCTCCCTCTGTTCCTCACATTGGGTAATCTCACCTGAACTATCTTCCATTTTGTGGATTCTATCTTCTTCTAGTTCAAATATGCTATTGAGCCCCTCTAGAGGATTTTTATTTTTATTTATTGTGATTTTCAACTTCAGAATTTCTATTTGGTACCATTTCATAAGTTCTATTTCTTTACTGATATTTTCTTTCTGGTGAAGCATCATTCTCATGGGTACTTTAAAATTTTAGACACATTTTCCTTTAGAAATTGAACATATTTAAAATAGCTGATTTAATGTCTTTGCCTAGTAAGTCAAATATCTGGGTTTCCTCAGGGACTATTTCTATTGATTCTTTTTATTTCTTTGCTATTTGTATCTCACACTTTCTTGTTTGCATGTTTGGTAATTTTTTGTTTAAACCTGAACATTTTTAATACTACACTGTTATGATTCTGGAACCCCAACCCCCTCCCCCAGGGTTTATTGTTGTTGCCATTTTAAAAATTAATTAACTAATTAATTAATTTTCATTCATTCATTTCATATCTTTTCAGTAAAATCTTCATTTTTTGTAGTGGGTAACCACTGAAGTCTCTCCTTTGTTAGCTTAGTGGTACGGTATGATTCAAAAGATATTTCCTTAATACCTGGAACCAAAACATCTCATCTTTTCTGAGTGGTTCTCTGTGTTGTTGGGGTGCTCCTTCAATACTCAGCCAGGAGTTGACAACTCTACCTTAGCCGTCACTTCCTGCCTGCGCAGTGCCTAAGGTCCTCCAGAGGTGAGTGGTCAGGGCCTTCTCTGGTCTTTATTGGGCTTGTCCACAGCCCTCACATGCTCACAGCCTTCCATATTCACATGAATATTTCAGAGTTTTGCAAAGCCCCTGTGGATATCTCATTCCCTAGCTTTCACTTTAAGTTTCACAGCTAATCTAATTTTTATTCCAACTGTTACACAGCACTCAGGCAGCTGCACAGTTAAAGCACTTGACAACACTTTTCTTTTTTTTACAATCGCCAACAGTGGAGGAGACTCCTCACACTGGGTGAGCTCCTTGTCAGGTCAATTTCAGACAGTTTTGTCAGTGGGGTCTTCCAGAGAATCCCCAGACAAGTCAAATAAAGACAAGTGCTTGGGAATGAGGCTTTGCAAGAGACCCACCTCCGTTTTGTTTACTCTGATGGCTGCCAAGCTGTACGGGGACGGTGGGATTCTACTCTTCAAGGCTACCGTGGAGCTGGAGAACAGGTGTAGAGCAAATTAAAGCACCATAACACTTGCCATATTGACTGAAATTCAGTCATTTTTCTTGAACAGATGCGCCCCTTGGTTCATTTCCAGAATTCTGAAAAAGTGGATTCTGACAAATTTGCTAGTTTTTTTTGTTGTGGTGGTTGCTTTTATGGAGGAGAGAAATTTGTAGGTCTTTACATCTTCAGTGACATCCTCCTTATGATTTATTGCATATTTTCTGCTCTCCTAATGTGACTCACTTAGCCCTTTGTCACTGAAGCTAGGAAAAAGTGACATGGCAGCATTCACTTCCAAACTGCCAGCAATTATGAGGGAATGGCATTAGCAAATATTGTAATTATGAGGTACAGATTTAGCAGACATTATTTGGCTGTGTTGAGCTTGTTAGTTTAATGAATGTGTAGGAGACAAAACTTATTTATTGGAAACAGAATTTAGTAAATAGAAACTCTTACAAGTTTATAATTGTTATCTAAGACTGCTGTTTCCTCTCTCTTATCTGAACAGTGCTGTATTTTTATCATAGATGAAAACATTCTTCTCTTTCCAAATGTTTTGACATTTTAACCCTTGCTTCAGGCCTTGGACCTTGTGATGATCCATTTCTATGTACCCAGTGCTGGCAGCTAGATTTTTTTGGAAATGTCCTTGAAAACTGATATTACCTCACTGCTAAAGTTCTCCTTTCTTCAATTCCTTTAAGCCAACTGGTTAGCATGCAGTAGGATTTATATTTTTTCTCATATTTAGTCCCATAAATCATGTAGAACTTGGGCAATGGAGGACCTGCAAGACTTTCTATCAATAGCTGAGGAAAGTGAGGATGAAAATTCCACCTTATCTTTCCTGAGGATCAAGGTTCATTGCCAAAGTTTTTGGATGTAGCCCTCAAAACATGATTCATGGTTTTTGTTGCTCTCATGCTTCATGGGCTTTTCATTTTTTTGTCAACAAACTTGGTTTATATTGGGATTTTCCTCCAATGCTTACCCAGTGCCACAGAAAAGTATTTTAAAAGTCCTCTAACATATTTAAGATTATATTATAGGTGACAGAATACTCTTTGTCTTATTCTTCAGTCATTTTGCTAATTAACACTAACAATCTCAGTTCTATGCTATCCTGCCAGCATTTGCCTTTGTGAATGCAGACAATGGGAATCTGGTTCATGTAAATGCACTGATGTGAATGTGGTGTAGTCAACAGTAGGAGATACACGGTGTGGGTGTGAGCGAGTGTGGCTGTGTGTGTGTCAGGTAGTAAGAGGGGGTGGAGAGAGAATGCTGGCTCTGTCTTCTGCTGTAATAAGCTTCATAAACTCTCTTGGGATGACTGAAGCCAACAGGAGGCACTGTCAGATGAGGGAATGGCCAAATGGGAAAAAGCCATGCTGCCCAAGATCTTCTTTTCTCCTGTTCATAAATAGAGATTTGGAATAAATTCCTCTAGGAAGCAGAGAACCTTCTTAAATGCCATGTTCCTCACTAAGGCTAATTTTCACCTGTACATTAAGAGAGAGCGCTCTGCCACTTTTGATCCTGCCATGTGACAAGGCTCGAACAGCTGAGGCCCCTGGGAGAGATGAGCCATTTGCCTGAGAGCTCACAGCTGACCTTGGGAACAGAGCGGCACAGTTGAGACTGATATAGGAGGCTCTAAGAGACAAGCCCTGTGCCAGCCTACAGCTGAAATCAGGAAGAGGCAGAGCAGCTGAGCCTGAGAGAGGAAGCTTGGAGCGGAAGAAGAGGCCAGGCAGAGCTTGCCCGCCATCTTGCTTCAACACGTGGCAGCTGACTGTGGTGAGAATGCACCTCTTACAGTGCCTTGAGTTAGACATTTCAGGGCCTCAGAACTGTAAGCTTTTACCCTAAATAAATCCCCATTATAAAAGCCAACAGATTTCTGGTACTTTGCGGCCCTTTGGCAAACCAAGTCAGGAGCAATGTAAAATGGAATGTGCATTTAAAAAATGCTTGCTAGAGGTTGGGATTAAAGGTAGAAAATACTTTTCTTCTATTTTAGGGTATATTTTAAATACTTTTTTGCCCAGGAAAAGGTGAAAGTTTATTACTGAAACAAATGTCAAAACATCTCAGGCTATTTCTGAATTTAAAACTGTACTTTCTACAGTAACCTTTCAGTTGAACTTTATACAACTTTTGACAAAATACACAGTAATTTACCATGCTATAACATGTACCAAATGATGTTTATGCTTAAAAAACATATTTAAATAATTTATTTGTGTATCTTAAAAAATATTATTGCAAATGCTACTTTATTGTTTAATATCTTGATGTGTCTTATCAGATTTTTAAGACCAAAATTTAAAAAAATATATATATAATTAATTTCCTTGATGAATGAAAATAATTTTCCTTCATATCTCAGGGATGCTTTTTATTAGCTGAATATTTATAAACAATAACTGAAGGCCTATTGAATGCTATTACTATTTGTATTGTTAATAATATTATTTAAGACATAAATCAATACATCCATACAGGTCATTATGCTTATTTGGTTATTTGCATGATTAACGTTTGTATTACCTGCTGAAAATGCAGCAAGAGCAAACTAATAATAGTCCACTTGTATCACCGTTATGCCAGCTCTTCATCTAAATTATGTTTACACAGTAATTCCAGGGAGCGTTTTCCCAGAATAATTGTCTGTTATCGCAGTGATTTCAATTATGCCTCTGCTTGTATCTATGAGCAACCACTAATGTCACTTCTTTCTCTTTAATTAGGGCAAAATCTTGGAATAGGTTTAGGGAAGAATAGGATTCTTAGGTTTCATAATTTTACTATTGATTCCCTCTATAAAGTGACAATTAGATTTGATTTTGAATCCACCTTTAAAATATCCCTGAATTGCTCAGGTAGATATATCATCCTCCTCCTCAACATAATTTTCCCCATTTCTTTCCACAAATAGGAATGAACCAAGTAAAGCAGACAAAAACAGTTGTTCTCAGATTTTATGCTATTGCCCGTGGAAAGCATGGCAGGAAATCTGTGAAAACCTAACACATATTTCACTGGCTCTGAGACACCCACTGGGGGGGCCTCACTGCAGCATGAGGGAGGGGCAGGGGCTCAGAGTCATCCTCAAGATACAGGGGTGTTGGGGCCCACTTACCCAACTCTTCTGAGCAAAATCACAGCAAGCATGGCCTCTCCTGAGCTTCTCATTGGAGCAATGTCCTCTTTTGAGGTCTTTGTTGGAGCAACAGCATCTCCTGAGTTCCTTGTTGGAGCAATGGCATCTCTTGAGCTTCTCGTTGGAGCAATGGCATCTCTTGAGGTCCTCATTGGAACAATGGTGTCTATTAAGCTCCTTGTTGGAGCAATGGCCTCTCTTGAACTTCTCATTGGAGCAATGGCCTTCTTGAGGTTCTCGTTGGAGCAGTGGTGTCTCTTGGGCTCCTCATTGGAGCAATGGCCTCTCTTGAGCTCTTCATTGCATTGCTTATCTTTGTAGGTAGGCCCAATATAAGGGTTCCTGTGGACATGGTCCTTGCAGGGTTGGCTTTCCACATTGGATGTGATACACTGGGTTGTGCACTGCTTTGGGGAGCATGTTCACAATTAGTCATTGCAGAAACTGTCTGTGAAAAGTATCAGTTTGTAAAAGCAACCAGCGAACTTCAATTTCTCTTTCTTTAGACAAAAGTACACTGACCTACCTTGGATGGGGGTTTGCCTTTGTCAGTGATTCTGCTGAATCTAACATGCTGCCTCTTGTTTTTAACAGCCCATTTCCTCTCACTTGTCCCCAAAATGGATTCTACTCCCTCAAACATAAGAAGCAGAATTTTCCTTCCTACCAATAACCAACAAGCTTGTCAGGTATTAACAAACACCTTCCTTTTTAAATACTTTTTGCTTGGGGGAAATTCTTCATTTTGATGGTTTGGACACTGGTTGTGTTTCACAGGTTACATTTTACCACTTCTTCAGCCGAGTGAATGGAACATTAACTGTGGGCCTCCAGACCGCGTGCGACAGCCCTCTTCAGCATTTATGGCAAAACACAGCTGGGCCCCAAGATCAGTGGGAAAGGGTTGTCATCGAAGTCAAGAGCTCACAGCGGTTTCAGGTATGTGCATTCCTTTACCCTTGGAAGCATTACCCTGTTCTTGAAGGAAAGACAGTGAGATAGACATCTCGAACACGTGGTGAATGCAGGCAGGGCCTCGGCCATCCTGGCTTCCTTGGGCACTTCCCCGTGTGCTGGACTTTCAAGGACTACAACTGGACCGTCCCATGCAAATTGGTGGTCACCCTAAAAGACAATTTTAATAAAAGGTTTTGAATGCGTTTGTCTCAAAATTAAATTTGGCATATTTTAAGATGTATTGATAGTCTCGTAGTATAGGATAACTCAACATGTATTCTGGATTGTAGATTATTGGGTATCAGTGGGAAAGAGCTTCAGCCTCGTCCCCAGCCCGAGAAGGGTTCAAGGCTAAGTGAAGTGTGATGTCGCAGAGCCGCTAATACTAGATTCCTGGAAGCCCATCCATTTTACTCTCTGTCACATTGTTTGACCTCCTCTTTCTTTTCTCTTCTTTTTCCTAAGAATAACTTTCTTTCCAGACTTTCTCATGTTTTTGGGAGAAGATGGTAATGTTGGTAAATGAGGAAAGCAACTGTTTAATTTAAATACTAATTCCAGATGCTGCTGAAGTAGAATAATTGTCATTTATTCCATGGCTAAACCCAAGCTATTCCACACAGTCTTTATTTCCCAAATGATTTTGACAATTAAAACCAACATGAACCTCTAAGACACAAACTTATTTATGCAGCCTAAAAACATTTAAGCTTTAAAATGTACAGGGTTGCTATCCAGAATGATGGAAATGGTCTGGTAATGGATGGTGGTGATAGTAGCACAACATTGTGAATGTAATTAACAGCCCTGAAACATTGATCTGTATGTGATTAAAAGGGGAAATGATAGATTGTATATAGGATAACAGAATAAAATTTTTTAAAATCCCTGCAAGTACACTACACAGCGAACTTGAAGTTAAACCCTGTATTACGGTTAAAAATGTACTATCACCAATTGTAACGAATGTCTCACACCAAGGCAAGATACTAAAAATTGGGTGGAATATGGAAATCCTGTATTTTATGCATGACTGTTTTGTAAAACCACAACTTCTCTAATAAAGAAAAAAATCATACACACAAAATCTTGGCATAGTAGAAATTGTCATCTAATGATTATTTCAACTGTTCTTGGAAAAATATTGCATGTTTAACATTTCAGTCAGCCAGGCAAAATTTTGTGACTGAAAATGGGGTCTTAGCGCATTTCTTTGTTAATGAACTTACTTTCTGATCCTTGTTTTTGGACCAGTTTAGCCCGAATAGTTTTCATTTATTACCTGCTACTAAAGTGGTATAGGAATCAGATTTATAAAGTTGATATGGAGGTGCAAATTATCTGATAGGCGATGGATTTAGCACTTCCTTAAATAGAGGAATTAAATTGGATTGAATTTTAACCAGTTATTTTGGAGGGGCTGAGGGGAAAAGGGTGGCAGAATGCGTGGGATTTTTATTTAAAAAGGAGAATTGGGGCACATTTTCTTAATTGATCTGTCATAAAACCTCTATAATTTGGAAATTCCAGGACTTGGGAAGCCAAGAGGGAGATGCAAAGCAGGTTAAGGGCCATCCCTTAGCGGGTGGAGAAGGTGCACCTGCACGCTGGGGGGGCTGAAGAGGGATCGCTGGATGTCTTCAGCTGCCGGGCACGTACTTCCTTCTGTGATGGATCACCCACCTGGGGAGATTCACCTGGAGCAGGTGGAATGCCCTGGGCAGAGAGCAGGTGTGTGGGGGACAGCCGTGTAGCAGCCACGCCCCAGTCTGCAGGAGACGCTGGCGGAGCCCCCGTCCATCTCTTACCCGCCTCCCCCAACCACCAGAGCAGCACAACGAGCCTGTGAGGGGCCTGAGCCGTGTTCATGGGGCTCTGCAGGTTGGGCCAGCGGGGTCCCCTCCCTGCTCCCTGCTGGGATGCGAGAACCCCTGAGATGGGAGCGTTAGCATCCTCTACATCTACCTTTAAGCCCTAAAACGAGCTGGTGGTGAAGGGCCTTTGGGCCTCTTTCCAGCTCGTGCCTTCTTGGGAAACTGGGCCCCTCTGGCAGGCCCGAGGGGAGGGCGCCCGGCCACGGTCTGGGGTCCCGCAGCTTCATCTCTCCAAATAGCCTTGCTTGCCTCAGCTGCCCGTTCCCCAATGGCGAATCACGGAGGTCGGCAGTTAAATGAGTGCAGCAGCTGAACGTGAAAGTCAAAGCTGCAGCACTGACCATCTGCAGGGCAACTGGGCCGCGGCCCGGGCAGCGAGGCGGCCACGCGGCTGTAAGCGCCGCAGAGGCTCCGCTGAAGCCCACGGATGCGCGTATTCAGTGGTTCCGCCAAATGCTTTACTGCGTGCATGAGGCAGGGTCTCTCCCTAAAGGCTTCCCAGCCCTTCTGAGACCACCGGCTTCTGGGGGCGCCAGCGTCTTTAGGCTGCAGGTCTGCTCGGGTTCCTTGCGGTCAGCAGTGAGCAGGTGCGCGTTTGCTTTTCCCCGGCTGGCCGCAGGGGTGTCCCTGCTTGTCCCACGGCTGCCACCAACTTGAAAAGCTTCTGGGAGACGCTTCTTGGAGAGACTTAGGTGAGCAGCGTCTCCAGGTGCTGTCTGCTGCCTCATCGGCTTACCGGCCTCTGGGGATGGGTCCGATTTCTGCAGTCTCCCCTCCACGCTGACTTCCCACTGTTTCGGCCACCCCTCCTCCCTTAGAAGGAGCTGAATGGAAGCATTAGGGGCCAGCCGAGCCCTCGCTTTCCTATCCCTGGGCTTTTGTGAAAGCCGCTGGACCCAGCGCTCACCTTCACCTGCCAGCTCCCCGCGCAGCCCTTAAGGAAAAGAACCGTGGATTTCTGAGGGGTGCTGCTACCTAAGCAAGAATGTTGGTTAACCACTTAAAGTCAGCAAAAGGGCAGCCTTTCAGACCGTTTCCCAGACGTCTATGGAACGAGCACGACTAGCATCTGACGAGCACTTCCTAGGTGGAGGTGCTTTTGTATACATTATTCAATGGACTCCTAGAGTATTTGGATGTCAGAGCTTGATCACTTAATCACAGAGAATTATATATCATGTTAGATATATATATCATGTTATATATATATCATGTTAGAGCATTGTGGGGATTTATAAGATAAGGGAGGAAAAGAGAAAACCTCCAGATTTGGTCAAATGTGCTGTGTGAGACTCGTTGAATATTCTTTTGTCTGCTGTGTTGGATGAAACAAGTTAGGCTTTGCATAGTGCTGATTACCTGCAATCACAGCTTTCAAAATTGCAACCATAAGCAATTAATTTTTATTCTTGCCCTGAAATGTTCAAGGAGGCAAAGAACAAAACTGGCTAAACTTATTGCAGGAATTCAACTCCAAATTCAAGTAAAAACACCTCCCTGCTCTAGGAGGAAATTCAGGTACTGATTTTCTGGATTTTAACAGGGGTGAGAAGAAATGGATACTATCTTACTAAGTATATAACTGACCATGGCTTTCAAGGTGAATGGATTGTTAAGCTAAATGGACAGTTGATGCGTGCATTTTGAAAAAGGTACTGAAAATTTTGAATATACATATCATCTCTTTAACATGCCATTTAGGAACGCCAGGAAGTTCTCAGCAGCCTCCTATTCAGAATCGACTTTATTCATAAGGATAAAGGACACTTAGTCATAAAAATACAAATTATCTTAACTTAAAAATTCTACCCAGATTCTTTTCAAAATTCTCCTTTGAGGCATTTTCACCTTTACTTAAAGAATATTTACTAATTGACAATATGATGGGGAGAATCAGTTTTATTTTTGGGTTTCAAAATGTTTGCTTGGGAGATAATATATGTGTATTAGTAATTAAGAAAATTCTAGTACAATAAGTGTAGCGACATGTTTCTGTTTGCGTTGTTCCCAAAGTCACCCAAGCGGCTCCCTGCCCTTTATCCACGTGAAGTCCAGTTCCCTCTGATCTTTCAGGCAGGTTACTCCCCTCTCTTCAGGCCCACGCAGGCATCTGGGACTTCTGGTTGCTGCCAAACTCCTAACGTCAACTCCGTTCTCTGCCTTGTGGTCTGCTCTTACTTTGCTACTTTGGTACCCTTTCCATGTTTTCCCCAGTGCAGTCAAAATGAGTTGGCTGCATGGAAATCCTCTTTGCCAAAGTGTTGGCGCAAACAAGGACATCCACCATTGCCCTTTTCATCCTGCGCCCACCGCCTCTGGGCGGGCCCTCCCTCTGGGGTTCCACTTTCTTTAGCTAATACAAACCACCCTTTTCTTTAGGATCCCACCCCAAATCCCCAGATCTTTATTACAGAGAACTAAACCTCTTTGTTAGCCCCTCGAGTGAAGCCTGAGGCCTCTTGAACTTTGTAGCCCCACAGGCCAATTAACGACTTTCCCCACTCTTGAAGAAATAGGTCTATCCCTAAGAAGAATGTTGCCTTCTTGCTGGGCCAGTGGGCTCAAATGGCAGCCAATTTTCACAGCTTCTCTTTGGGCATATCAAGTCAATGTTTAATTTAAATAAGTCAGATGGAGACATGTGTATTAGCCAGCCAAAGGGTTGCTGATGCAAAATACCAGAATTTGGTTGGTTTTTATAAAGGGTATTTATTTGGGGCAGGAGCTTACAGATATCAGGCCATAAAGCATAAGTTACTTCCCTCATCAAAGTCTATTTGGAGCAAGAAGGCTGCTGATGTCTGTGAGGGTTCAGGCTTCTTGGATTTCTATGTTCCTGGGGCTTGCTTTGCTCTGGCTTCAAGATTCCTTTCTTCCCAGGGCTTGCTTCTTCCTGGGCTCAGGGTCCTTTCTTCCTGGACCTGGATTCTCTTTCCTCTGCGTGCTGACTTCTTGGGGCTCCACCTTAAGGCTTCAGCATCAAATTCCAACATCAAAACTCCAACCTCAGAAACCCTTGCATCAAAAGCTCCAACTCTGTCCTTTGCCATGCCTTCTATCTGCAAGTCCCCACCCACCAAGGAGTGATAACTCAGTCATGCCCAGGTACAGATCAGATTACAAACATAATCCAATATTGCTTTTTGGAATTCATCAATTATATCAAACTACTACAATGTGTAATACTTATCGCAAGCTCTGAAGGGGAGAAGGTAATGTACAAGTTACATCGCCAGATCAGGTGTGAGGACATACGAGTGGAAACAGAATTGGAAGGAAAAGAGGGTGGTGGGTCATGAGCCTGAAGAATAAAGTGGTTTCAAAGGTGATTTTGGAGTTTTGAGCATTGGAGATTGAAATCTTCTGGTATCAGAAAAAGAAAGGCAAGAGGCGCAACTTGAGGGAGAAGAAAAGCATGCAGTAAATTAGAAGTCACTTTTCTAACCGGGGTGAAAATGCCATGTCCAGCATCCTGCAGTGTTATGTGGGAGAGCTCGGGAGAGAGTTAACATTTGTGATTTGAGTTTTAATTGGGGACAGTTTGGGGCGGGGGGGAGAGAAGAGAGAGAGAGAGAGAGAGAGAGAGAGAGAGAGAGAGAGAGAGAGAGAGAGAGAGAGAGAGACTGGTGATGAAGTGATGAAGTTAATACTTATTCCTTCTCCAATTATATATTGTTACTATAGACATTTGCTGAGATCAGCAAGAATTAAGGAATACCTATGTGAAAAACTTCCAAGGAAAATAAAATGTTAATCTGTAGAGAATTGTTTCCTCTACAAACACACTTACATATAATAGCTTAAATAGTTTAGTAACTGAGTTATTATAATATTTATTGCATGCTTGCTATGTGGTAGGTACTTTTTTTTCATGAAGTAAGTCATTTATCCTTGCATAAACCTTTCAAGAAGGTTATTCTTGGGAAAGGTATTTGGCTCAATGGATAGAGTGTTCACCTACCATGTGGGAGGTCCAGGGTTCAAACTCAGGGCCTCCTGGCCCATGTGGTAAGCCGGCCCACATGCAGTGCTGATGCGCACAAGGAGTTCCGTGCCATGTAGGGGTGTTCTTCCCATAGGGGAGCCCCTCATGCAAGGAGTGCGCCCTGTAAGGAGAGCCACTCCGCATTAGAAAAATGCAGCCTACACAGGAGTGGGGCTGTACACACGGAGAGCTGATGCAGCAAGATGACGCAACAAAAAAGAGATGTAGTTTCCCAATACCGCTGACAAGAATACAAGTGGACACAGAAGAACACACAGCAAATGGACACAGAGAGCAGACAACTGGGGGGAGGGGGAGGAGGGGAGAGAAATAAATAAAAAATAAATCTTAAAAAGAAAAAAAGTTATTTTTATCATTATCATCTTACCGAAAAAGAAATGAGGTACCAAGATGCTAAGTAACTTCTCCACAACCCTGTGGCTACAGATTGGTGGAGCTTGGGTCTGAATCCAAGTAATCTTGCTCCAAATACACATTTGAACCGCTCTGCTTTTTTACATTCATTTAAACCATTCCTGCATGACATTTTAACAAGCCGTGGCCAGCATGGCCCTGCTTCTATGTATCCCACAGCCCCTCTGATTTCTGTGAAGGAAGCTTGGCTTTCCTAGGGCTACACGTTGACAGGTTGCTCCGTAGGTTGTGGCTAAGCCTCTCTGGAGAGCCTCTGGAGTGGTGGATAGCATCTGGTCTGAAAGGAAATATATCAGTCCAGCGTGTTACCCGGGGACAAAAGAGAACACTGCAAGATGGTCTGCTGCAGCTGACTGCTTCCAGACCAATTGTAAGCTGAAAAGCAGTGCAGGCTTTTTGAAATAATAATGTGTTCATAATACAGGCAAGGCTGAGCCACGTACACATGAGGGCGACGGGTCCAGCAGTCAAGCCACGAAGGCCACTGGCATTCATTAGTGAGGCGGGATAACGCTCTACCAACACCCGAATTTTCTATTATTCTAGCTAATTAGGAAATCGGAGACTGGCTTCTTTCTAAGTTTCTCAGGTTCACCATACCAGGGCATTTCAGTTATTTTAACCTAAGTCACTGGACAAGCTCTTCCAGTTACAGTGTCAGGCTGCAATTTAGGTAACGGTGGGAAATGGGCAAGAGGACAGCAAAGGGGCATTAGAGACAGGACTGTGAAAACCATGTAAAGAGCTAGAGATGGACAGGGGTGTGGTCGGCAATGCCAATACCACAGGTCAAGGTGGAGCGTGGCTCCAAACGCTGCTGAGATCCCCTTGTCTGAACACGTAGGAGCTAAACTAAGAAGGCAGCTGGGACACGGAAGCCTCAATGGCTGCGCTAACCTGAGCCACGCGTTGAGACGGTGACCTGCATTCCCTCAGCAGAGTTGTGCTAACTAATCTCTGTCTACCGGGATGTGACATGTCACCCACGTGCTTCTAAAAGGAGATGCGTTTCCTACCCCTCAGCCCTCCTCTATCCTGCCACAAGACCACGACGCTCTGCTTTATGTCTGTGTTTTGTTTCTCTCTCACAGGTTGTCATTCAAGGTCAAATGATTTCAGCTCATGAGCGGGATGAAGCCATGGCTGTGGATGATGTAGCTTTCAGTGCAGGCTGCCAGCCTGCCAATGGTAAGAAATTTTTCTCTCATTTTGATCCACAAAAATTTATTTTGTGTGTAAGAAACTAGTCCAATTTAAACAGTGAGATGACCAATTTGGTCCTTATATGTGCTGGACATTTTAGCATGGGTTATTTTCCATTGTTCTATTCCATTTTCCAGTAGGGACTGGCTCTGTGTGGGGAATGAAGAGTGACTATTTTTTATGGACTCTAATGCTGTATAGGGTAAAAGCTGAATAGAGTAATTCAGTCTCAGATTTGAATCCATGTAGCAGTGTTTACACTGGCTGGTTAAATCTTACCAAGAGGACTCTGTACTTTCTAATTGTCTGGAAGAAAACTGGACTTCATAGACTTGAATATGTCTTTTTGGAGAATCGGTTTCATTATGTTAAAGAAAAAGACCAAAACGGAGAAATATATTGGTTATTACTCTTTTAGACTGAAAAGACTAGATAGACAAACCACATGTAATTAGATCTAAATAATTTTCCATATTAGTCCTTTGATTTTCTTGACTGAATAAATTTCAACTCCTCATTCCCCTTGTTCTCAATAAATAAGCTCAATGTTAAAGTTATAATTTTTGCTTGTTTTTTGGGGTTTTTACCAATTTTCTTCCTTTTAAAATTATAGTTTGCTTAGGATAAAATATCAGATTAAATCTAATAACCAAGCATAATCAGGCACACACACATATACATGTACACACATATATATAGTTGATAGATTTCTTTTTCCTTTTAAAGTTTTATTATGCAGTGCTATGATACAGGAGAATAAATAAATCTATTTTATACAGAGGAGTTCCAACTTCTAATCTGGCATCAAGATATGGTAGGTGTGGTAGTGTACTGTGTATTGCATGAAATAATCTGGTAATTAAAAGTTCAAGGTCAGAGACAAGGTGGCTCCACCACCTTGACCAACCCACCTTGGCAAGGGGTGAGTGGGCTGGATTGGGTTTTCAGCAGCACCCCTGCTGGCCGTGCTGAGGGCTGCCAGGGATGCAGCTCGTCACCCAGACACAGCAGGAGCCATGGACAGCTCCTTCCAGCACGCGTGCATCGTCGTTTCTATCGCCCTGCTTAGCATACAGTAGGTCGATAGTAGGTAAGAAATCCCTATGTGGTGAACTGAATTGTGGAGGATTGGAGAGCTTTAAGAGAACACACTGCAAATTCACCCACCCTCCATTCCTGCAGGTGAGCAATTGGCCGTCTACGTACACAGTTGAACCATTTTGAACTAAACTGACGGCCATCCGAGTCGAAGAATTAAACAATTAGTCTTTTCTGGTCTAATGACTGCTCCTTCCCTTTCTTCACTGAGTGTTGAGTTCCCTCTGCACTGAGCTGTTGGAAATGCCGGGCGTCCTCGCTGTCTGCCCTCGCCCCTCTGGGCGCCCACGCCCGGCCTCTCTTGGGGTGCCCGCCAAGCACCACCGAGGCTGGCAGGGCCGCAGCAGTGCAAGCCCACCCTCAGGAGTTTTTGATGGTTTGTCCTGAACCTAAGAGATGAGTTGAAGGAGATCCCCCTGCTGCGGCATTTAGCGGAACACCTGGGAAAGGTGTGGCCGGGACCCTTCTCCAAACCACACAAGGCCTGTTTGACAAGGTTGAAAAGTGACCGAGGAGTCCACGTGCACATGCTAGCTACTAGTACACGTCCACATATGTACACACATCTGCTCCCAACAATTAAAACGATGGCCATCCTGTTTGCCTCTTTGGGTTGAAGATTACGCCCCCCAGCTCTCCCTGACTTGCCACCTTAGTGTCTGGTACTAATAATCTTGGTCGACATTATTGACAGTGTAGAGGTTTTTCTAAAATGTGGAGCACAGCAGTGGCTCTGGAGTATGAAGGTTTCCCTGCTGCCTTGTCGTGAGGACTTCCAGCAAAATTCACCCTTGGGTGTTTTCTCTGCCGCTTCCCTCTTCAGACAGGAGCGTCCCTGACGGCCGCCCGCGGTCCTGCCGTGCTCACCTCCACCTGCGTTCCCACCGCTCCCTCTTGCGGGGACCTCGCTTCAGCAGCCCCTCTCGTCCCTTCTTGTGTCTTCAGCCATTCTTCCTGTTGATATTTTTCTTGAAGTTCAAGTTTGTGCAGCTGCAGAGAAAGAAAAGCAATTAAAACTGTCTTTCTCACTATAGTAGCTTTCTAAGGTCCCTTCACGAAACCTGAGACCATTATTGCTTGATAGGACTCTAATCGAGCCACAGCCATAATTATAAATCTTCTAGTTGCCACATTAGAGTATGAAGAAATAGGTGAAATTAATTTCAATTATTTTATTTAAACCAAAACCTTAAATAGTATCCTTCTGATAGTCACTAGAAAGCATTGCTAAAGCGCTGGTTGCATTTATTGGGTAAAGAGTCTTTGAAGGTCTCGGTGTGCTGTACGGTGACAGCACAGCTCAGTTCCTACAGGCACATTTCAAGTGCTCAGGAGCCGCACTGGGCGGTGCAGTTCTGCCCCGTTATTCCCATCACTTCCCAACCTGGCACCGGCAGCTGCCCGTCTTACTATCTCCAGGCCACGGTGCAGAAGGGGGAGTCCAGGCAGAGCCCACACATTCCCTGAACTGGGGAGACAGCTGGGAGTCTGCAGATTTAGGGGGCAGAACTGGCTGGAGAGAGCACCTGAGAAGAGAGAGCGCCCCAAAGGAAAGCGCCCGGCCTGCGGTGTGCTGGCTGGTTACGCAGCTGGGGGCTTAGCAGGGAGGGTGCCTGATCCCCATCAGACCACAGAGCATCAAGGCACAGGAGCCCCGGGCAAGGCTGACCAGTGCCTCATCTCAGGAGAGGGAAGAGTCAGCCCCCTGCTGAGCCATGCTTCACTCCTGCCCCCACATTCCTAAAAGCATAGCAAATAGGACCCAATTGTTAACCAAAACAAAACTCAAAATATTTATAAGGAGTGCAAAAATATCTAGCATCCCCACATGGTAAAACTCACATCTGCAATGCAGTAGAAAGGACCAGGCATGTAAAACCTGGAACACATGTCCCATCATACAGAGAAAAATCAATCAGTTGAGACTAACCCAGAACTAAAACATGCAAGAATTAGCAGATAAAAACAGTGAAACAGCACAACTGTATTTCATATGTTATATGAATATTTGTACATTTTTTGATGTACAAATGTAATAGCCACTATGTACATTTGTGGAAAACTTTAAAAAGAAAAAACTTCTAAAGATGAAAGCTATAATATGGCAGATGAAAAATATATTGTATGAGATAAACGGTAGTTTATACATTGCATATAAAGATTGGTGAACTCAAAGTCATAGCTATGGAAACTGTAAAAAAATACAAAAAATGAGCAGAATGTCAGTGAATTGTGCAATTTCAGATGGCCTTATAAACATGTAATTGGAGCCACCAAAAAAGAGGAGTAAGAGATAGGGTCAGAAAAATATATTAGAAGAAATACTGGGAAAATAGTTTCAATACTGTCAAAAAATCTAAGCTTAGATCCAAGTATTCACAAAACTCAATAAGAAAAGCAGACTGCCCATTACAAAATAGGTAAAAGAAAAGAGGGCAGGCATTTCCCCTAAGAAGGGAAGATAAGTTGATAATTAATAAGCATGTGAGAAGATGCTCAACGTCATTAAAGCTTAGAAAACGCAAATCAAAGCCACAGTGAATACTAGCATACACTTGTCACGGCTGAGTAATTTGCACACAGAGGCAATCCATGCCCTGACCTGGGACCCACGAACTTGACCTTATATAGAAAAAGAAGCCTTCATAGTTGTGATTAAGTTGCTGATCTTGAGATGCCTTATTATCCTAGTCGCTCAAAGAGGCCCGAAGTATAGTCACGTGTCTTAACATGAGAGAGGTGAAGGGAGACTTGTCACCCCCACAAGAGGGAAGGTGGGGTGACCCCAAGGCAGAGGCAGGGTGACGCTGCCACGTCGAGGCTTGCTGGCAGCCAACTGTAGCTGGAAGAGGCCGGGAAGGATTGTCCCCAGAGCCTCCCACGGGAGTGAGGCCCGGCTGACTCCTGACTGGCCCAGTGATACTGATTTCGGGCATCTGGCCCCACAACTGTGAGAGGATAAATTTCTGTTGGTTTAAGCCAGCAAGTTTGTGGTAATCCATTACAGCAGCAATCAGAAATCAATACAACTCCGATCAGCGTGGCTAAAGGTGACAGACTGGCCACACCCAGCATGGGCAAGACCACGGAGCAAGCAGAACCCTTAGCCACTGCTGGTGGGAATGAACGAAGGAGCAGCCACTTTGACCAGTAGTTTTACTCTTTCTCAAAATGTTAACCGTACGCCTACCCTCTGACCCTCCTACTTACCCAAGAGAAACGAATGCGTGTGTCCACACAGAGACTTACACAAGAAGGTTCACAGTGGCTTTCTTCATAAGAGCCCAAAATTGGGAACCCTGCAACTCTCCATCAAGCATTAGATACATAAACAATCTGTTGTTTATCTATTCAATGGAATATTGAGATACTCGACAATATGGATGACTCTCAAAATCCTCATGGGAGTGAAAGAAGCCAGTCGAGAAGAGAGTCCGTGCTCTTTAAGTCTATGAATAAACTCTGCAGTGACAGAAGCAGACCAGGCTTTGCCCAGGAATGGGGACAAGGGTGGTGGGGGGCAGGAGACAGCAATTGCTAAGGGGCACGAGGGGGTTTGGGGGTGCTTGCGATGCTAGTGGTCTTGATTGTGGAGGTAGTTTCGTGGGTGTCCACATGTCAAAACGTTAACAGTTTGCATCCTTTAAAAACCAATAGCTTATTGCCATTTCTACCTCAAGTCATTAAAGATGTCCATGTGAAGAAGAGAAGGGGCAGAAAGCCTCTGAAAACCCAGGCTGGTGCCGATGGGCAGCCGTGTGTGCCGGGATAGAGTGAGGGGTTCTCGCAGGGCTCTGCACGACGGTGAGACGTGATCAGGCAGTTCATGAGCTGCAGCGGTAGAAACGGGGAGGGGGCAATTTCAAGTACTGAGGTCAGTGGGTGAGTGTGTGGAGCGGTGTGTGGAGGGCTCCTCCCTCGTTCCCCGGTGGTGAGCTCGGGAACTCAGGGACTTAAGCATGGTTCTTCCCCGGCTCTGCTGAGGTGGAGGGACTGGGGGGCGGGCCTGCTCGTAGGAAGTTCGAGGGGCCTCGTGGAGAGAGGGGTCCCTCTAGGAACTCTGTGATCGAAGTCACATCCCTTCAAGTTGCCTTCTGCAAAGGCAGAAGGAGGAGGCTCAGTGCCGTTTCACTGAAAGAAGAGGACGTTGACAGGCTCCTCGGGGCGATGCGGCGTCGCAGGAGAGAACTGTGGCTGCCTCGGGCTGAGCCTGCTCCTGCTCGCTGCTCTGCTCCTCCAGCCCAGAGCTCCCCGTCTGGACCCAGGTCGGTTTCCCTGGGTCCCAGGCACAGCCAGCTTGTAATCCAGTTTTGAGACACCCACTTCCTGATGCTTATCACTCCGGCAGTGCCTTTGAGTAGCTCGATTTGACAATTTCTCCAGAAATTGCAGCCTGCCAAACAAACTGTTCTGTACTTAGTTGTGTTCATTGGCCCATCTGGAAATTCACCCCCAAAGGAGAAGAAGTCAGTGTGTCAGCTCCTGGCTGGATTTCAGTGCTGTCAGGAGGTCAGGAATTGTCTATCGCCCTTGACCTTGCTTTGCATTACAAATTGACGCAGGAGCAGGCTCCGGTGGTAATAGGGAGTCGAGATGGCTTAGAATGGGACTTGCTCAACTCTAGATGTGAACGCACACGTGTGTGTGCCCACATATGTGCATATTATGTAAACATTAAGAGATGCATTACAGGAATTCGCTCACGCGGCCGTGGGGAATGGCAAGTCAGATCTGCAGTGTGGGGTTCAAGCTGGGAACTGCAACGAAGTTTTCGGTTAATTCCCCAGGAGAAGCTGGTTCCTGAAGTAGAGATGGCAATGCTCTCTTCTGACTGCTGACGCCATCAGTTCTCCATTTAAGGAAGGTCTTCAACTGGTTGGATGAGACGTCTTCACTGCTGAAGGCAAACTCCTCAGTTGATTGTAGATGTCATTAGCCATAGATTCCATCAACTAACTGATGATTTAAGTCTATGATATTCCTCACAGTGACAATCAGGCCAATACTTGTTTGACCAAACAACTGGACACCATAACCCAGTCAGGCTGACACATGAACTTAACCATCATAGTTGGACTCTCCCCTCTAGGTTTCAGAGGGCATATGGTCTTGTTCACACCTTGATTTTGGACTTCTAGCTCCAGAACTGTGAGACATAAAATTTCTATTGTTTCAAGCCATGCAGTTCATGGTACTTTGTTACGGTAACCCCAGGGAACTAAGACGCCAACTAAATGCTGAATTTCTCGAGGGCAGTCACAATGTCTTATTCATTTCTGAATCCCCAGCACAAACCAAGCATTTAATAAATATATGTTGAATAAATGATTGAGCAAATAACATATTCAATTATTTAAATATCAAGTACTTGGGATTTTGGATGAATCATTCTTTTTTCCTCAGAGCTATATGTGCTCCATTCCATAAAAAGCAAATTTAAATAAAATATCATGGAAATATGGTTTTCTCACAGCGGTTACATTTATGCTAAGAATATTATATTATTCCTAGGCTTTGCTTTAGTATCAGGAGTGAAGGTATGTCCTCTAGCTATATAACAATGTGACTCTACCTGAGAAGAATTAATCTGGGCCACACATTTGCTTTATTTTAGTAGACACAGGTGCCTTCTGACATATTTTAATAGACACATAGTGCTTGGAAATGAGAAGACTTAGGTCCAATAGAGCCTTCTTTTTGGATTATAGAAATGATTCTGTTTAAGATGTTTACTTTTTCTGAGAAGACCTTTTTCTTTTTTCTAAACCAGAGTGCCTTCAAAAATTTGTTCTGAATTTTTCTTTAGATCAGGAAGCAATATTGGAATCAATGGGGATTAAATTAAGAAATTAACTACTGAAATATAATCATCCTTTATTGCCTTAGAAATGGACAAAACAATAACAGGTATGATAAAGCCAACTTGAGTAGAATAATAATGATGAATACACATTTGCATCTTAAAACACAGTAAATATGTAGTGTCTGCTAAAAATAGTTCAATGGCAAGTAGCTCCTGGAATTCATAGGATTGTCTGAATAGCTACACATATAACTATATAAAAATTCTAAAACTTGCCATTGGTGTTAGGTTCAAAGTACATGGGTGTAATATGTATGATCGCTAGAGCATGAAATGGGGAGTTTAAAGTTTCTATGGTAGAGAGGCTTCTGTGTTTTATTTGAAGTATAACATATAAAGTTCTTAGAGTGCAAAAAATAGGTATGCATATTATTATTCCTAAAGTAATAATGTGGAATAATATTATTCCTAAAATAAAGTAGTATTCCTAAATGTAGCAGTTTGATATTATTTATGAATTCCAAGAGGAAATATTGGATTATATTTATTAACTGGTCTGTTACTCTGAGTGTACTAGATTGGATTAATCCAGAGGTTTCATTTTTACTTGATTAAATTATGATTAGGGCTTTGATCAGTAGAATGTAGAATGCCCACAAAGGGGGCAGGGACTCACAGAGAAAAAGACATGGCAGAGGAGACAGTGGAATTTTGGATGCTGGAGGTTTCTGATGCTGGAGCCCTGGGAAGTAAACACACAGGAGAAGAACACAGAGGAATAGAGATGGCTCCATAGACGTGGCAGGGGCTCTGGGAAGAGAGAGAACCTGGTAGAATACAGATGACCTTGTGGAGAGAACAGAGCAGCTGAGCCCAGAGAGAAATGAGACTTATCCCAGCATACAGCTGATATTGGAAGAAGCTGGTACCAAGGAGCTGTAAGAGGAAGAGGTTGGCAGCCATCTGGCTCCCACATGCAGCAGCAGGCTTTGGTGAGGGAAGTAACTTAGGCTTTGTGGCCTGGTGACCATAAGCTTCTACCCCGAATAAATATCCTTTATAAAAGCCAACAGATTTCTGGTACTTTGCATCAGCATCCCTTTGGCTGACTAATATACTACATAAATATAAATAAGGGAAAATAAATACATTGTAATTGAACACATAAAAATACTGAAATAACCCACTACAGAGCAGAGAAGAGATGTGGAAGGCAGAAATGGTGGGAGAGGGGCAAGTGTAGAGGGAACAAAAGGGAGTAAAAACAGGAAAAAAACTGAAAATTAATAAAATAAAAAACCTAAATACAATCACATCAATAATTACATTAAATGTAAGTGGTCTAAACACTCATATTAAAAGATATGTAATCAGATTGAATAAAAGATTAGAATCATCTGTCAGAAAAATCAATTTTTAAACATAATTAGGTAGATTAATTAAAGTAAAGGATGAAAAAGGATATACAACACTAATCAAAAGAAAGGTAGCTGGCTCTCTCAACATCAGGCAAAGTGCACATCAGAAGAAGGAAAATTAACAGGGATAAAGAAGAAGATGGAACATATATAATGATAAGAGGGTCAATTCTCCAAGAAGAAATAACAATCCTAAGTTTGGGTATAGTCCAATATGAAGCAGAACTGGTAGAGTTGAAAGAAGAAATAGGTAAATATAAAATTATAGCAGGAGATTTCAGTACATGTCTCTAAGGAATCAATAGAACAAGTACATAGAGAATTAGCAAGAATATAGTAAACATGCACAATGTTATGTATCAGCTTCATATAATTGACGTTGTAAGAATACTTCAAGAAATAGTAGCAGAAGACTTATTCTTTTTGAGTGCTTATGAAACATTCACCAATATTGACCATATACTGGGTCCGGGGCCAGGACTAGGGTGAAGCAAGTGAGTCACTCACCTTGGGTGCACAATTTAAAGGAACACTAAAACGTCTGTAATGAGGACTAATAATATTTTAATACAGTATTTTAAATTGAAAACCAATGATCTAAATAATGGCCAAAATATTAAAATGTTGAGTTAAGAGAGGATCAGTATTGCTAAATTTCACCTTTGCCTTGGGCTCCTCTATGGCTTGGCGTAACATCACGAAAAAACCCTTAAGAATTAAAAAGAAATGAGTTTATACAAGGTTTGTCCTCTGACCATATTGAAATAAACTACAAATCAATAACAGAAAGATATCTGGTAAATCCCCAAATACTTGTAAATGAACTTCCACACTCTTAAATAAAACAGACTTCTAAATAGCAAAGTATTTTGATAACAGTGAAAATGAAAATAACACACTAAAATCTGCACGCAGGTATAGCAAATGCCTTGAAAGAAATTAATAGAAATGAAAGTTTTTATTAGGAAAGAAGAAAGTTCACAAATTAGTAAGTGAAACATCCATCTTAAGGAACTTATAAAACAGAATGACAAGTTAAAGTTAAATAAGCAGAAGGAAAAAATCGATAGAAGAGCAGTGAACAATTGAATTAAAAATGGAAAAATAATGGATTTATTAGAACTAAAAGCTTGTTGTTTGAAAAAGTAAAAAAATTGGATTGATCAAGTGAAAAAAAGAGAAGTCACAAATTATCAATATCAGAAAGAACACAGGGCCTATCACTACAGACCCCACAGATATTAAAAGGATAATAAGGAAATACTACAAATAATTCTTTGCCATAAATTAAACAATTTAGATGAAATGGATGCATTCCTTGAAAAGACCAAAATTCACTCAGGAAGAAAGCAATAACTTGACTAGTTATATATTTGTTTTTTTAAAAATAGGATTCATAGTGAATATGTCCATGAAAAATTCATCCAGGGCCACGTGGTTGTCATTGCAGATTGTGTCAAATATTGAGGGAAGAAATAGCACCAGTTGTATACATTCTACTCCAGAAAAAAGAAATACAGAGAACATGTCTCTTTGTATTCTATAAAGGTGGCCTTGGCCTAATACCAAAATCAGGAAAAAAAATTTCTAGACTAACATTCATAAGAATCATAGACACAAAAATCTTCAACAAAATGTTAGCAAATCAAATCCAGCAATGTATAAATAAAGATAATACATTGCAACCCTCCTGGGAATGCAAGATGGGTTCAATGTTTAAAAAGCAATCAGTATTTTTAAAAAAAGCAATCAGTATAATTCAAAATGTGAAGAAAAGCACATGATAAAGTCAATAAATACAAAAAAAGCATTTGACAGAATTCAACCTACATTCATGATTTAAAACCCAAGTTGGGAAGCAGATGTGGCTCAACAATTGGGCATCCGCCTACCACATAGGAGGTCCCAGGCTTGGGTCCCAATGCCTCCTAAAAGAAGACAAGCAGGCACTGCCCCTGCCACAATGAGCAGATGCCACAATGAGCAGATGCCACAAGCCAACAGATGCCACAGCCCATGGGGAGAGAATATGGTTCAGACCATTGGGCACGCACCTCTCATGTGAAAGCCCCAGTTTCAGTTCCTGGAGGGTCCTGTAGGAGGCAAGCAAACAATGAGCAGACAGACAAGAGAACAATTTTTTTTTTGGAGGGGAGGCGATAAATAAAGAAAAAATAAAGTACATAAATAAATCTTAAAAAAAGAAACAAAAAACCCAAGCAGACTATGAACTTCTTTAACCTGGTAAAGAGCATGTGTAAAAACCCTGACATCATATCTAATCCCCCAGGCAAAGATGTCCATTCTCACCACATCTATTCAGTCCCATATTGGAATTAGCCAGTGCAATAAGGCAAGAAACAGAATAAAAGGCACACTATTTGAAATGAAAGAAATAAGTCTGCCTTGATTTGCAGATATGATTGTCTATGTAGAAAATCTCATAGAATTTACCCCAAACAAAAGCTTCTAAAACTATTAACTAAGTTTTTTATGGTTGCAGAATACTTGGTCAGTATCATCAATTAATTTTATTTCCATAAAAGGAAATGAACAATTAGAAATTGAAATTAGAAAAATGGAACCATTTACAATACAATTGAAGTAAATACTTGTGTATTAGTTCAACAAAATATGTGCTGGATCTTTATCCTGAAAACGGTAAAACTCTGATGAAAAACTTCAAGAAGAACTAAGTAAATGAAATGTTGACTGATTGGATGACTCAATATTGTTAAGATGTCAATATCTCCACATTGATCTATGCATTCAATGAAATTCCAATTAAAATCCCAGCAAGAGTTTGTATTTTTTTGAGTAACTATAAAATTTATATGGAAAAATTTTTTGAAAAGAACAAAGCTAGAGGATTCTTACAACCTGATATTAGGATTTACTATAAAGTTAAAATTATAAAGAGATTGAGCATGGCTTTGGCAAAATGGTTGAGAATTGTACCAATAATACAGAATAGAGAGTACAGAAGACTAACTACACAAATATGGTCCACTGCTTTTTGACAATGATGCAAAGGTGACAGTGGAGAAATGGCTGTTTTTTTCAATAAATGGTGGTGGGAAAATTGGGAATCCATATGCAAAAACATGAATGGTGACCAAAACTTTACATCTTAAACAAAAATTAATTCAAACGGTAAATCTGTGAAACCTCAAGATGACAAAATGGGAGAAAATTGGGACCTTACATTCTTATATACACCACAGAAATAATGATCTACAAGTAGAAAACAAAAGATAAATTGAGCTTCCTTGAAATACTCTGCAAGAGATACTTTCAAAAGAATGAAAAGACAAACCACAGTTTAGGAGAAAATATTTTCTAATCCCATATCTACTATAAAAATGCAGACAACTTTATGAATGTACTCAGTTACAGGTGTCTCCATGGTTTCTAAACACTTTGCAATTTGGGGAACAAGCTAAATTATAATATTAGATAAATCTTTTGGTCCATTACCACACTTTTGAACAGTGCCATTCAAACTCCCAACCCCCAAGTTATGAAAATTCATTGCATATTTATAGAAAGGAGGACCTCTTTAGATTTACCAAAGTAGTTAATATGAAAAGAAATCGGAGTTTGATTTGTCACTGTGTATCAGCCAAGAATGTGTTTAATTACTGATTGTTGAATAGCAAACTCATATTGCTAATTATATTTTTTATGAAGATTGCATAATTGTGGCTCCTAATCATATTATTGTGAATATTCTGTGAATATTTTTTATTGGTTTTCTAGGGCTTTGCCTTAGCCTGATTTGTAAAGGCCCCAAAGATACAAATTATCCCTTAATTAGAAGCTGAGTTATGCATACATATTATCCAGTTAAATATAATAACTAAGGACCTAGTTACCTTTTCTTCATATTAATTTCCTTTTACCTTTTAGAAGCAATAATGGTTTAGTGGAATCCATTAATAATTTAAGGAAATTGACAAAGAAATTGTCTAAACCCTCTAGAGTCAAAACCAAATGAATGTCTGTTATAACTTTTATTGTAATAGCCTTTGAGACGTAGACTTGCTTCTGCACCATCTGAGAAAACCTGGCTAATTTCACATACCCTGTTTGTGCAAAAGAGGATTATGAAGAATGGAGGTCTCCAGGAATGTGGCTTCACTGGTGTGGAAATGGTTGGCAGAGCCTCGTTCTGCTGATCACGCATCACTGGTGGAGCACTTGAGATCCCCCCAATAGTCTTGTGTAGTAAAATCTCAGTGAACTTTGAGAATGAGGGGAGCCTTGAATAAAAATGTAGCAAAACAAATGATATATTTAAACAGCTTCAAGCTCTGAGATTGAAAGCACTAAAATAAAAAGAGCACACAGGAGATTCATTGGTTGACAACATATGCATATCACACTAAAACATATACCTACATATGCCCTCCTAATGATTGTAAATTCCAGTTTGGGGGCCCAAGATAGTAAAAGTGGTTGGCACTGGCAAATGATATTTAATACCAGTAGACCCAAGCTACGTTTTTAATTTCATGCAATTTGTACTTGACTAATTTGCCATTTTTGTTTACTGTACTCTCCGTATTTTTTGTCTTATAAATAATGACAAATTAGAGGAAATATACAATATTTAATTGAAATAGAGTCAATATTTAATCAAGTAGCTCTAGGGGGCAGAAGATTTGTAGCTATTATATAAATCTACAAAAATTACAGTTTTACTTGTTTCATGGTAATTGTTATTGTGAAATCTTAGCTTAATTTATTGCCAACACTTCCTTAATTGCTTGTGCAGTTTTATTTTCAGTGGATCTTACATTCAAGAGGATTTGCATATTCATGATTTGTAGACTCCCATTATGAGAAACTAGATTATGGAGGTATTCATAATTCATTTTTACAACTAGTTTTCTCAATTTTATCACAAATAACATATACATAATTTATATAGTCTACTTTTTTCAATTTGTCAAATTGTTCTTAGATGGTTTATTTGTTCACTAAAAAAACTATTTATTGAGCACCTATGTTGCATCAAGATTTTTTCTAAGAAGTGAGGCAACAGCCATAAATGAAACAATAAGAAATCCTTGAGCTCACGGTTCTTAAGCTTTAGCTGAGAGTGAGGTAAGGAGAAAGACATGAAGTAAATATGTAGCAAGTGGGCCACTACGCAGGCGGATAGCTGGTGGCACTCATCAAATTTTCTCCTGATTTCTTTCATTTTTCCAAGAAGTGTGAAATCAGATTATTGGTTTAGGATGATGATGGGGAGGGAGGTGTTGGAAGTTTACTGAGGGGATGTGAGGCATTGGATAGTTAACCACAAATGTGGGTGAGGAAAAGAATTAGGAAAATGTAGTGTGATTGCCATGAGGTAATGGCATGAGTCATGAATAAAAAGTCATTTTGGAAGGTGTATTTGTGTGCTTTTCTTTGCTCACACACAGTGCAGAGAAGTGGGATGGAGAAGGCAAGGTTGGTGTTGACCAGGGTGTTTCTGGCATGAGAGGATGAGGAAGCACGAGAGGGGCCAGAGCACAGCTATGTTCATGAGCTGGTCATCCCCCTGGAAGAAAGATGTGAGGACTGGCAGAGGATGATTGGTGTTGTTAAGACTGTGGGGCCATTGGATTGCAGGACCTGGCACCGTTAGAATTTGTTAGAGTTGAATCCTAGAGGGAGTAAGTGGGGGGTCTAGGATTGCTGATGGAGTGGGAACCAGGAGAAGGTAAGATAATGGCTGTGTGGCCTTCATTAGTCGTCACAGTGTCCAGAGGAGTGGAGGCAAGGGTGGTTCTTCATCATTGTTCTCCTTCAGGGAGATCAGAGGACCAATGTTCTCCTTCAAGACCATTAAGAAGAAGGAATCAGGAAACCAAGAGGCAAGAGGGAAGAGAATGTTGTAATGACAAAGAAGGCTGGGAGACAAGGGTGGAGGGAGAGGGACCCGGTGACTGCATGTGAGTACAAGAAGTTGGCATGGCCAGGGACATTGTCTGGTATCAAGACATTCAGAGCTGAGGTACTCAGGAAAGTGAGAAGAAGAAGGAGCCATAGCAGCAGTAAGGACAACTGGTCAACCTCTGGTCCTGTGTTGAGAGGGCTGTGGGGGAGAGAGTGGGCTCGGTAGGAAAGGACTGCAGGGAACATAGTTCCAGGAAAGATTCCAGCTCCACATGTTCAATGCATGTACAATTATCCCTCTAACAAAAGTGTCTTAGTTTCAATATTAAGGGAAGTTACTTACTTTCATGGGGGCTTGCAAGTCACTAGAGATCTGATTACAACAAAAAAGTTTTGGCATGGATGTTTTATCCTCTCTCTAGGGGATCCTTATGGGTAGTACTGCCTGAGAGAAGAGCTGGGAGGATAGTCCTTTCTAAAACAAATGGTATCCTTTGGAGAAATACATTGGTCTTCCCAGCTGCACCTGTATCTTACTTCTTGCCAATCTTTAAATCTAACAGATGAAACTTTACCATGTCAAGCATTGGACACAGATCACGCGCTATGCCATCCAGATGCCAGTCTCTGTAGATTTGACTCTGTGGGTGGAGGATCAAGATGTAAGTACCGACCTGAGATGTCTACCTGGTTGGCATGCTGATGGCCAGTGAGATCCAGAGGCCACTGCTCATGGGCAGCCTTTGCTGCCATGAGTGTCCTCAGTTAGCTGGGGTATAAATTGGTATCTGTGGTTTATTCAAAACATGAAAGATACTCAGTTTGCTCACTTAAGGTCATGCTGTTTGGTAAAACAATCATATTTAAAGTCATCTTGGAATTACATACAGTGTTTTTCCTCTAAATTTTCAATGTGTTTATAAACAAAAATAATTTAACTACAATTCTGTAAAGTAGGTAAGGTGAAATATTATGTCATTTAAAAATTGCAACTTGGGCAATGGTAAGAGAAAGGCTAGGATCCCCACTCCATTAATTTTCTTCAGTTGTTTCCAACTGGGGGAAACTTGTGAAAAATCAGACCAACTAGGAACTTGTGAAAAATAGAGTCACTGGTAAACTCTCCAGGTTTATTGAGTCACCACGAACAGACATGGTGGTGTGTATATTGAATCTCTTAGTCGATTCTGACATGGAACCCTGGTTAAGCAACCACTCTATTAGACTCTCTCAGTCTACCAAGATTAAAAAGACACCTTTTCTCCCTTTTTTAGGGTGTCACGCCTGTGGGTTTGAGTTCGACATGTGCGACTGGGCATCAGAAGCATCTGCTGGGCAAATTTCCTGGGTGCGCACAACAGCAAAAGCAGTTTCCGTGTTAGGATCCACCACTCTGCAGGATCACAGTGGTGATGATGAAGGTAGGAAATACAACACAGCGCCTTTTATGTATTTGTTTTAGAGTTGTTCTTTATTGTGACCAGTGTTAAGACATTCTGCTGGGGGTCTTTAGTATGTTTATTGATGGAAACTTTGCCATAGATATTGACAGGGTAAGGCAGTATTATACAAGGTTAACTATTTGTTACCTCAATTTATTATTTTTCTTATCTTAAGAAAATAATAGACTTAGTGGTGGACAGAAGGGAAAAGGTGCAAAGCTTTTTATCAAGCCCACTAGTTGTCCTTGTGGTCCATCTTTCTCTATTCTACCATGATACTTTGTATGTTGGGTTGATTTTTCTCCCCATTGCTTTTTAAAATTTCTTTTCTTATGGGGGTGGGGTGTGAGTCTTTTTTTTATTCCTCTGACTCACATGGAAGCTTTGTTTTGTATCTCTTATTTTTATGGCTATTTTACGTTTCTAATTATGTCTTTAATATCACACTTCTTTAACAAAACCTAAAGTGCTTTGGCATTTCTATCTTCCTCTTCAACATGAGAGGACCTCAGTACAATTTAAGTTACATTTCAGCCACCATTTTTTGCTTTCAGTTATAGTTTTTTTTTTCCTTTTTAAAAAATTTATTGAAGTATCACACATGCATAAACATACATAAACAGTAAGTGTATAGTAATAGTTGTCAACTTACAAAACAAACGTAAAAAACATCATACAGGACTCTCATACCTCACCCTACCATCAGTATCTTGCATTGTTATGAAACATTTTTAACTAATGATTAAAGAGCACCCCCAAATTATTGCTACTAGTCAAAGTATTTTCCCCCAACCCACCTTGTTATATTTATTTTTTAAAATTATTTTTACATGAACATAAAAAATAAATGTATAGTAAAAGTTGTGAACTTACAAAGCAAACATGCATAACATCATACAGGAGTCCTATATTTGTCAGCCAAAGGGGTACTGATACAAAATACCAGAAATCTACTGGCTTTTATAAAGGGTATTTATTTGGGGTATAAGTGTATAGTTACCAGGACATAATGCATAAGTTAGCTTCCTCACCAAAATCTGTTGCCATGTGTTGGAGCAAGATGGCCGCCAGCGTCTGCCAGGGTTCAGGCTTCCTGGCTTCCTCTCTTCCCGGGGCTCATTTCTCTCTGGGTGCAGCTCCTTTCTTTTCTCCACAAGGTCATCTGTAGACTATGAGGCTCTCTAGGCTTGCCTCTCTCCGCAAGATCAACTGCAGACTATCAGGCAACTGGCTCTGTCTCTCCCCCCAGAACTTTAGGCTCTCCAGGCTTAGCTGCTCTGCTTGTTTGTTTGCTTACTTCCTGGACTCCAGCTCAAAACTCCAATGAACTCCTCTGCTCTGCTGTGTAGTTTTATCAGTGAGTACCTGTCCACGAAGGGGGCGGGGACTCAACGTCCTACTGACATGGCGCAATCAAAGCCCTAATTATAACTTAATCATGCCCAGGTACAGACCAGTTTACAAGCATAATCCAATATCTATTCTTGGAATTCATAAACCATATCAAACTGCTACAGTTCCCATATATCAACCCACTACCAACACCTTGCATTATTGTGAGACATTTGTTACAAATTATGAAAAGATATTGTCAAAATCTTACTACTAACTATAGTCCTTATCATACATTTGGTGTATTTTTCCCAACCCACCCTATTATTATTTTTAAAATATTTTTATGACAGAAGTTGTGAACTTACAAAACAATCATGCACATGTGCAGAATTCCAAATAACACCCCTCTAACAACACAACATACCATGGTAGAACATTTGTTACAGATTATGAGATAATATCATCAGACTATTACCAGGTCCACAGCATACATTTGACACACTTTTTCCATACTCCCCCATTATCAACACAATATAACTTTGGCATAGATGCATGAATATTATGTTAGTACTGTTCACCACAGTCCATAGGTCACTCCAGTTGTATTTTTCTTATGCTTCTTCACATTCCCACCACCCTACAGTAGTGATGTACATCTGCTCTAGCTCACAAAGGACACTCTTGCATCTGTACCAACAACCACAATTCTCATCCACCTCCCGGTTTACTGTGCTATTCAGTCCCTAGATTATTCCCTAGCTTTCTGAAAATTGGCATTTACATCCCTAGACTACCATTTTCAGCTGCATTCATACTTATAAACAAACTGTTACTTGCTATAATGTCTTACCATCAACTCTGTATATTTCCACAATTTATAGTAAAGTTAATTAAAATTTTTACATACATTAAACATTAGTAGTTCATCTCAGTTCTCCTCTTCTTTAAGAATCCACCATCTACTACCAGGTCTTGAAGATATTTTCCTACATTTTCTTCTAGAAGCTTTCTGGTTCTTGCTTTTACATTTAGGTTTTTGATCCATTTGAGTTAATTTTTGTATAAGGTGTGAGATAGAGGTCCTCTTTCCTTCTTTTGACTAAGGATATCCAGTTCTCTTAGCACCATTTGTTGAATGGACTGTTCTGCCTGAGCAGGGTGGGTATAACAGGCTTGTCAAAAATCACTTGACCATAGATGTAAGGGTCAGTATATGAACCATCAATTCAGTTCCATTTCTCTATGCATCTGTCTTTATGCCAGTACCATGCTGTTTTTTACCATTTTAGCTTTCAATTTAAAGTGATATTAGAGTCCTCTAACTTTGGTTTTTCTTTTTAAGATGTTTCTGGCTATTCAGGACCCCATACACTTTCAAATAAATTTGACATGTTTTCCAATTGTTTAAAAAATGCTGGTGGAATTTTTATCAGGATTGCGTTGAATCTATACATCAATTTGAGTAGAATTGACAACTTAATAAAACATGTTAATTATATATATGTATTTCCTTCTTAATGATATTTAGTCTTCTAATATGAAAGCATGGAATGTTCTTACAATTATTTAGGTCTTTTAAAATTTCTTTTAACAGTGAGTTGTCATTTTCTGAATACAAGAGCTTTATATCATTGGTTAAGTTTATTCCTGAATATTTGGGTTTTATCTGTCATATTTTATTTTCACCACTCTTTCGACACTTTTCATTAGTTATTGATATAATCTTCATTTCTAGATTCTCTTCCGGGCTTCTCTCCTGTCTTTTCTCTTCAGGCTGTGGCACAGCCTTTAGTATTTCCTGCAAAGCCAGTTTCTTGTTTCTGTTTATCTGTGAATATTCTAAACTTGCCTTCATTTTTGAAGGACAATCTTGCCAGATATAAAATTCTTGGATAGAAGTTTTCTCTTGTAATATCTTAAATATATCACACTACTGTTTTTTTTGTTTTTTGTTTTTTATCTTTTTTTTTAAAGATACATAAATCACACAAAATATTACATTAAAATATTACATTCCCCACCACCCCACTCCTAACACATCAACAACTTCTTTCATTAATGTGGTACATTCATTGCATTTGATGAATACATTTTGGGGCACTGCTAAACAGCATAGATTTTAGTTTTATGTTGTAGTTTACACTCTCTCCCAGTCCATTCAGTAGGTTTTGGTGGAATATATAATGTTTGGCATCTGTCCCTGCAATATCATTTGAGACAACTCTTGCTTCCATGGTTTCTGATGAGAAATTGGCACTTAATCTTATTGGGTTTCCCTTATATGTCATGCATTGCTTTTCTCTTGCTGTTCTCAGAATTCTCTGTCTTTGGCATATGATACTCTGATTGATATGTGTTTCAGAGTTGGTCTATTTGGATTTATTCAGATGGGAGTATGTTGTGCTTCTTGGACATGGATATCTATGTCTGTCAATAGAGTTGGGAAATTTTTTACCATTATTTCTTCAAATATCCCTTCTGCCCCATTTCCCTTCTCTTCTCCTTCTGGAACACCCATGACACATATGCTTGCATGTCTCTTGCTGTCGTTTAGCTCCCAGAAACCTGGTTCAATTTTTTCCATTCTTTTCTTCATCTGTTCTTTTGTATGTTCACTTTCAGAGACCATTTCTTCAAGCTCATCCTTTCTTTTATCTCCTCAAATCTGCTATTATATGATTCCAATGTTTTTTTAAAATTTCATTTATTGCACCTTTCATTCCCACAAGATCTGCTATTTTTCTATGTATGCTTTCAAATCTGATTATTCAGTCTGTGCAGCCAAATGTACCTGGATAGGATGGTGCAGGGCCTGACAACCTCCTCCCTGCCAGAAGCGGGGCTGAAGCTTAGTACAGGGCTGCAGGCCAGTCTGAGTGACAGAAACCAGTTTCTTGCATCGCTGTGATTTTCAATCAGCCTGGCTTCCCCTCAGACTGGGGGCAGAGTCAAAATGGCGGCCACTGGCCTCTTTCTATATTAAACAGGTTCAGACATTTTCTGTTCTTAGGATTATACTTTAGTCAGCTGAATTTACTCATCAGTAGCTGAAATTGGTGGCTAACCGTCTCCTCCTCCCCTGTGTTTGGGAAGTGAAGCTTCCAATTCCAGCCACAGAATAGCTCCTGGGGTGGCCTGCACTGCCAAAGTAGGATGATCACCGGCCTCTGTGATGTGCCTGTATTTTCCAGGAGAGGCTGGCACAGGTCCCCCCAGCTTTCACCCTGCCAGAGGTGGTGCTGGGGCCTGGGCTAGCTAGAGCTGAATCTGATCCAGATGGAAAGAAGCCAGTCACCACCAGCACTGGGGTTTTCAGTCTGCCCTGCTTCCCCCATGCCAGGTGTGGAGTTAAGATGGCAGCTCCTGGCCTTTTTCTGACTTGGACAGGTTCAAACTTTAGCTGTTCTCAGGATTATACTGTAGCCCGCTGAATTTACTGCTCAGTAGCTGAAGTTGTTGCCCAGCTGTCTCTTCCTCCCCTGTTTTTATAAAGTGGAACTTCCAATTCCAGCTGTGGAGCAGCTCCCGAGGAGGCTTGTGCCTCCAGTGGAGGATGGGCGCCAGCCTCTGGGGCATGGATGCTCTACTTACAATTCTTCTCTGCAGATGGGCATCTCCTCCTTCCATTCCTTCAAAGAAGGGGCAGGATGTTCTTCTGGTCTTTTGGAGCCCCAAGCAGGTGCTTTAGATAGCTCTGGGTGACTAGTAACTGCTGACTCTAGGAGCACCTTACTCTGTGGCCATCATGGTAGTTGTCATAGTTTAACTGCAAAAAAAAAAATTCAAGGTCAATAAATGGCCCCCAAAATATTCATATGTTTTTGCCAGAATCTGTGAGTGTGGACTTGTTTGGAACAAAGGTCTTTGCAAATATAATTGACTGGAGGGTCTTGAGTTGAGGGGATCGTCTTGGATTGTCTGGGTGGGCTCTAAGTCCAATCACAAGTGTCCCTCTAAGAGAGAGGCAGAAGGAGCTTCCACGGAGAGGTGAGGAGGGGGCTGTGTCACCACAGAGGCACAAGGACGCCTGACAGACCCCGACGCTGCAAGGGCAGGGCAGGATTTCCCTGGAACCCCTGCCAACACTTTGATTTCAGGCTTTTGCCCTCCAGGCCTGCAAGAGAATGAATTTTGAGGTAATTTGTTAAAGCAGCCACAGGAAATTAATACTGTATCTTACTAAATTATCATTTTTGCCACTACATTTGATCATTTTCCTTCTTCACCATTGCTTCCTTTATTTCTGGCCCTCTCTTCTTCTTGGGGTTAACTTTTTTTTTGGTCTTTATTTTTTTTTTAATGGAGTTAACTTTTTTTTTTTTTAAAGATTTATTTATTTTATTTAATTCCCCCCCTCCTCCGGTTGTCTGTTCTCTGTGTCTGTTTGCTGCGTCTTGTTTCTTTGTCCACTTCTGTTGTCGTCAGCGGCATGGAAAGTGTGGGCGGCACCATTCCTGGGCAGGCTGCACTTTCTTTCGCGCTGGGCGGCTCTCCTTATGGGGCGCACTCCTTGCGCGTGGGGCTCCCCTACGCGGGGACACCCCTGCGTGGCGCGGCACTCCTTGCGCGCATCAGCACTGCGCATGGCCAGCTCCACACGGGTCAAGGAGGCGGACCTCCCATGTAGTAGGTGGGCGCCCTAACCACTGGGCCAAGTCCGTTTCCCTGGAGTTAACTTTTTAATTGTTCTTTTAGTTAGGGAAGATTTGTGCTGATGAACTCTCTTTTCGTACTTTACTAATATTTCTTCAAGCTTCTTAACATACTTTTAAAAAATCTTCACTAGACTTTACTAAAATTATCTTCAATTTTTAATGCCTTCATTTTGCAAATATAATTAATTTTTGCTGTCTTTCTAGCATATATTTAGCAAAGTGCATTTGATCTCTCCCTCTGTGTCCATTCTTTCCTGCTCTTTTGCTTACCCCTCTTAGATTAGTGATTTGTCCAAGGCCCACTTGGCTTCCCAAGATGCTATCTGGAGTACAGCAATGCTTGATTTGGGGTGCATGCTGCACGGGGAAGTTGGGACACTGCAGATGCAGAGGCAGTCTCTGAGCTGCTTCCTGAGGCAGCCTTACTTCGTGGATTTTCCAACTCATCTCCCCGCCCTAGCCTTTGGCTTCCTTGATAGCATTTGACTCTGTTCCTCTATCTTTTTCTCAGAGGTTCAAGCAGTCATCTTTGCTACAGCAGTGTGCTTCAGGTCCCACAGCCTGAGTTCTGTGGCTTCAGCCCCTCTCATTATTTGGCATTTCCCTCTCTCCCTCCCTCCCTCCCTTCCTCCCTCCCTCCCTTCCTTCATTCCTTTGTTTCTTCTTTCTTCCCTCCCTCCCTCTCTCCCTTCTTTCCTTCCTCTTTCTCATCTTTTGAGGGGTTTTATATAATGGTTAGGCTATCTCTGTTTTCTTTAATGCTTTAATAATTCATTTTTCTTTCAAATTGCATTCCTTGTAACTTTAAAGGTATCCCTATAAAAAAGATTTAAGAGTCCCAATTAGAAAGGAGAAAGAATTCTGGGAAGAAAGATGATCTCTTGATTAAAGAAATATTGCATTTGATATTGAAACTAAAATGATAAGAATTTGGTGGCATTAAGAATTTTATATCAGTAGATTTTTATAAGGGTATTGAATTTTCATATTGGAGGTATTATCAAACTGATTTCAAGGATTAGGAGCATATTTATATATATTCTAAAATCTTGAGGGAAAAGGAAAACTTATCATTTGTAGTTGAGGTAATCATTTCGAAATTCTAATCCTTTTAAGTAAAATATTTCCTTTCCAAGCATGGTCTTGAAAAATCTAGAAATGCAATAATTTTACTCAAACAGAGAACAGCTATTTTTTTCTAAATTGCTTCCTCTTTGTTTCTTTTTCAGGTTATTTTGTATGGCTAGGAGCTAAGCCTGCTTTTACCCATAACCATTTGGACAGCAGGGCTTATCTGAATAGCTCTGTGTGTCACTGCTGGGGCAAGACCTGCCATCTTCAATTCTATTACTCAATGGAAAACAGCGTTCTGAGAATAGGGCTGTATAGCAACAGGGTAAGAAGAAACTTGCATTTCTTTCAAATGCACTGAACAAATGGAATTTCTCTTCTGGGCAGCTTGTGCTCCTATCACATACACACACACTGTAGCTGAGTGTTCACTGTAGCTCTTCTTGAACGTGGCTCTATTTGGTATACTTTTAAAAGAACTGTTAAGGAGCCAGGTAAGGCGATATGATCATGTGGAAAATTTAATGAGATAATTTGTATAATATGATTTAATAAATTTTTAAACCCATGAAAGTGTATTAAAGAAGCTTAGTTCTGTTGGTGATGAGCAATCCGGGCTTCTGTGATGTTAGCCCTGCACTGAAGCTCGGATGTGACCTGTTTTATGTCTTTGATCTGTGTTCAATCATTAAGGTTAAAGATGTGATGGAAGTGCATTGCTTGCTCGGGTACCAGTAGACACAGTTTGAAAGAATGGCAAGTGTTGATGAATTCCGGACAAATGAGTCACTTGAATGAAAAAAAAGGGGGGGAGGGGCACAGGCGGTGGGTGGAGTGGAGGTCCTGGGGGTTGTGTTGGTGAATTAAACAAATCCAGGCCCTTTTCCCCTTATGTTTAATTGAAAGCAATCCTCTACAAATGGGGAAATGCGCCAGGGACTTTGAGAATTTCTATTGTGAAAATTCAGTTTCAGACAGGAGTACAGAAATCTTGGGGATAAATAGCACTCATTCTGGAAATGGGGGACATTTGGCCATAACTGCAGGAATCCTGGGGAGAAAGGAAGGCACCAGGACAGCTGCCCTCAAGTTTCCTTTAGTCTAGGATGCCTTGAGCCCCTGCAGTTGAGCTCTCCACATGGCGGGAGCCCCGTCCATTCTTTTGGCAAAAGTTTACTGACCATCTGTACTTACCAGGTGCCACAATTGCCTGCTCTGTTTTCTTCTGGAAGGTGAAGTGCCAACATAGTTCATGCTCAGATGTTAGAATGCTTGTTTCCAGGATATTCAAAACTCCAGGCGACCCTCCCTTTTCCTTCCAGGTTTTCTTACCACCCCCTCCCCTTTCCTTGTGGGCCATTTTCACCATCACCTATCTTCCATCATCTTCCACGTCCTCTTTCCCAGGAAATTCTCACAGGGCTAAGGCACAAGGGTCCTTAGATGGCCTCATAAATTCTTCTTTGTTACCTGGCCTGGACATGATTTCTAACATCCTGAGACTATGTTATATTTTTTGTGACATTGTTGCAGTGGCACTTCGCAGTCCTAAGGTTTTACCATCTATTTGATATATTTGATATATTACATATGGGAGGAGGGGAGAACAGTTCCCTGCCCTTTCTGAAGTACTTCAAACTTTCCAGGTCTGTGGGAGCAATTTTACCAAAAAATAGGTTAAATTTGGAAGGCTGTTGTATCATTTGTGCCTCAGTAATCCAATCTTTCTGTTACTGTTGCTGTGTATTGTGAGTCAAGCAGACTTCCATGTAATTTGCAGCCTTATGTAACTTCCAATTTCCTTCTTCAACAAAGGCATAGTGAAAAAAAAATCTAGAATTTTTTTTTTGGTTGAGTTTAAATTTCAGTTAACCACGCTTAAAAATTATATGTCTAGGACAGTGCTTTTCACAAACAGGTTATCACTTGAGCCGTTCATTAAATGTTGAAGGAGTTACAACACTAAGTTTTAGAAGGCATTTGTTTCACCTGTCTTCTAAAGGGGATTGGTTTAGTCTGCGCTGAACACCAGTGATGGTTTTTAAAGTTTCAGTATATGTGTAGAATGGAGGTAGGGATTACTGAAAATTAACAGTAGTATTTCTCTTGTGGTTTTGAGCTGGATAAGAAAAGACTAAAAATAATTAACTTCAGACATCACATCACATAAAAGAATGAAGGACCAAGTGTCCGTCTCTCACAGTAGGGGAAGAAACAGTGCGTTGTGGAGGCCTGGTGTCAGGAATTACCAGAATCTGACCGTGGACGGCTTAGAGAGCCTGCCCGACACTTGCGTTATCAGCCCCAGTATCCCACAGGCACCATGACTTTCCCATACTGCTTGCTATGCTCTATTTCCTTACCATGTTAGTCATTGAGGCAAAATCTGGTACACCTAAGTCAAAAGTTGATGTTTTATCATAAATTTAAAAAGAATTCCAAGCCTATCCTTTAAAAAATGAGCACTTGATGAAAATGGCCACTCACTTCTATCTTGAGCAAAATGCTGTTTTCCATGAATTAATGCAGATGCCGGCATGTCAACCAGGAATCCCTTGTGGAAATGCCAAGGGATTTGGCTTTGTTTCGAGAGGACAGCAGAACTTGAAAAGTAAGAACAGGGCAGGAGGCAAGTGGTGTGTGGTGGAAGGAGAGGGATGCAATGATTGTGTATTGAAGGCCAGGACTCAGGAATGTTCTTGAGAAGGAAAAATTTATTATGATCGGCCAGGCCCGGGTACTCCTGTGTGAAAAGCTGAGCCCCGAGCATGGGCTCTAGGCTATTTTTATATAAGAGACATACATGGTGGGGCCAGGAGAGGTTTAGCCATGTGTCTGAATACCAGCTAAGTCTGAATTCGTGTACTGCCCACATTCCAGGTAAGTGTGAATTAACATATCCCCCACATTGCATGTGGATGTAAGTTCAAGTACACATTCTGTCTGCATCCGCCCTGATTATCCAAAGCCTGTGGAGCCTATATCACTTAACTGGCTTTCTAGAAACTAGGCGCACTTGGATACAGGATTAGATAATTTTGAATTCATCACAGGCTGTATTAGTGACTAGAAGTTCGCTCTGCCCAGCCTAAGGGTGAGTCGGCTCTAGGTTGGCACCATCTCACTGTCCTTGGGGTCCAAGCTCTGGAATGATAATCTTAACCGAGACCCTGGAGAGTGTGAGTTCAGGGAGTGGGGGTCCCGCTCAAGGTACCTTTACGAATTTACTAAGCTCCTGCTGGCCAGGAGGATGGGCAGGGGCCCGGGCAGGAAGGAGCTGCCCTGGGAGGCGCTGGTCCCTGTAGATGCAGTTCCCAAGCAGCGGGCGGCTGCTGGAGGGCAGTCAGGTGGGAAGCTTCACCAGGGACCAGCTGTCCCAGGAGGCAGTCAGGCGCGGCAAAGTGTGCCCTTGACCTCAGCGCCCTTTACTTCTTTCCTGGGAGGGGGAGAGGCGCTGCTGTCCCCCGGAGCTGTGGGACAAACAGTTTTATTGAAAGAACATCATTGATCTTTGTCTGGAGGAGCGAAGGTTTTTTAAACATTTTTATTGGTTTATTTATTTTAAGATAGTAGAAAATTAGAGCATCACCTGAAAGGCTTTCCTGAGCCAGGAGTTTATTTTTATGCTGACACCTGTCGACAGTAAGCAGGTGAGAGTCTGAGAGCAGGGACAGAAATAAAGTAAGAGCTGATTTCCTTTAGTTGGGGTGCGTTCTTTTTCTGTTTCTTTGTTTGTATCACTAGACAGGAAAGCGTGGTGGAAAAATCTGGATCTCATTCACAATATACCATTCACTTAGTCTATAAAAGGTTATTTAAGTTTGGAAAGAACTCTGCTCACTGTTCAAAAAAAAATGTAAATGCCTTCCTCTTCAGGCAGAACAGAGGGGTCCATTAGTCACTGTGAGAAAAGCACAATTGCTTTAAATTACTCTCATAAAATGAAAGTGGGGGGAAGCAATGAAAGCACCTTGCCGAGCGCGCGATGAAAGCCTCTGTGGCAGGTCTGAGCTTCCTGATGCTTAGGAACTGGCGCTGGGTAGGGCCTCACGGGAAGGCGACGTGGCTGTGCGCCTCGCCCTTCCTTGCTCCGCTTGGTCCCAGCGTGGTCTGGAGGTCTCAGCTGACGAGGCGTGCACCCCTGGGCTTCTCCGCCTCGTGGATAGTGGCGCGGTCCTCACACTTCCATGGCGGTAGACCAACTTCTGAAATAGGTCGGACCTGGAAATTTGGAGTAGACATCAGAGGGCCAAAGACTAAGTTGGTCATTCATTTTTTTAAAAGAAAATCTTGGGGATGAATGAAATAGTTGAGGAGTTATGTTTATGAGTCTGAAAAAAATATGTCACAAGCCGTTTGACCCACAATGGATGTCGCAGTCTGTTGCTGCTTCCAGCCCCACGGTGGGGGATGGCGAGGCAGCCCAGCACGCGGCCCGAGACGTGTGTGCGCCTCTCTTCCCTCTCACCATGGGCATTCATGAAAAACCCATGACACATGTATGATGACCCGCATCCACCATTGCCATGGCGTGCAGGACAATTCCAGGGTCCCCAAAATGTCCCAGGTTACAGGGCATTATACGTTTTGTCAAAACCTATAAAATTATTTGGTGCAAAGTGTAAACCATAATGTAAACTATAGACCATGGTGAGAAGCAATGCTTCAATGTGCGTTCATCAATTGTAACAAATGTACGCCACAAAGGAAAGATGTTCATAGGGGAAAGTGGGAGAGGGGTAGGGTGTATATGGGAACCCCCTATATTTCTGATGTAACATTTATGTAAGCTAAAGTTTCTTTAAAAATAAATAAAAATAATGGTTTGGACATCAACAAGAAAAAAATAAAGCAATGCATCCGATAGGAAAATGTTATGAATAATTTGATCTATCCTTCACCAGGGAAATGCCAAATCTACTTAAATGTTTGAAAAAATGTAAAGAAAACTAGGATTATTTCAGAGCAGAAAAACATGACCATAAATCATAAAAACCCGTACCAACACCATAGCACAGAATTGAGTACATTATAGACTGTCACCAAGGGTCTTACTTCATGGTGTGTAATGACATTTTGCATACATTTTACAACCTGAGAAATGATCATTATACTATGCTTGACATAGCATGCTCTAGAAGATATTAAAAGGCTTTTGGGGAAATGACCGGAAGGGTCAAACTGTAAAATATAGAATTGGGAATCTAACTGTATTGTCTGGAACTTGGCTTGAGTCCTCCCGTAGGAAAAAATGTATCATAAATTGAGATTGTGCAGAAAAATGCTTCTGTTGACATTTTTAACCTTCACATTGAATGTTTGCCCATCCTTGCTTTCTTTTTTAGTATTGTGGCAATATGGTAAAATGTGGCAATGCCAGCAGAATCAACATTTAAATTGCTATTTGAAATTTTACTTTTGAAGTGCATTATTTTATTTCTTTTATGATTCCATGCATGCTTTTGTTCTTTCCTGATACCATCCATGAAAACTTAAACAGCTTTACTACATAGATATGCTTCATTTCCTTATTTTTCCTTTTTTAAATGGTAAATATAGTATCAGCTATACCATTGATACTTCAGGTTTCTTTTTAATGTCATACAGGCAGGGCAATCCCTTCCTAAAGTGTAAGTAAGGCAACACGTGGAAGTGACAGTAGAATATGGCTACTCAGTAATGTCTTTTTCTTTAAATCAAAGGAAGAAGAAATATTTTGGACCTACAACACATCAACTCACAGCAAATGGGAGAAAGCAGATGTGTTAATACCAGAAGGTCTGAAGACATTTAAGGTATAAAAGGGAAAACCAAGATTTCTTTAAATCATGTTTAATTTTTCGCTTTGCAATAGTGAATTACCAGCCATGGCTAAGCATTGAAATCAGGGACGGAGAGTTGCGTATTTAGGGAGAGCAATCAGACTGCTTTTCATTGTACCTGGGCCTTCTCAGGACAAATTTCGCCCCAGCAGGGGCCCAGGTATGACTGCTCTTGTTTAAAGCTTCTTCCTTCCCCCAGCCCACCCAGAGAAGCAAAGAGTTAACTAGCACAGAAAATCAGTAGAGGATAAGCAAATGTTTTGAATGCAGCGATTCACATCTTTGTAATATGGATAGCCCTGCCAGTTAATACACAGGACGCATCTGAAACTTTCCTAAGCTCAGGGAATGCTGTCTTTTACTTAAAATAATTAACTCCATATTTTGTGTTGTAAATGGAATATATAGTTCTGTCCATGGTGGAGGGTAAAATAATGAAGCTGATTTGTAGGTGTGGCTTCGGAAACCAATTTCATCCCTTTAAGGCAATGTCACATTCATGCCTTTTTCTGGATATCAAAAGGAAGAAGCCTCCAGCTACTGAGCTGTAGCCAAGCAGTTTTAGAATCCTATACAGCAGTGGCTAGAACTTCTGGACCACAGAGTTTTTATAGGAACCTTAGCCAAGTTGAGGTTTGTTATCACAGCCTACTGAGTTACTATTTTGACACTGTCTTACTTTTTAATTAGCCTTTCCAATAATGGCATACTTTTGAAAACTAAGTTTAAACACATCAAAATTTGAAACCCAAACTGATATCATTTCTACAGATCTGATCTCTTGCTGCTATGGAAATATACAATGGAGGCCCAATACCTGATAGTCATTATGTAGAAATTGTACAGCAGCATATAGTGTTTTTCTAATTAGGCATGGTTTAAATATAATATTATTTCTAGATGAATTTAAGTGTATTTTCAAACTGAAACTTGATCTTAAATAATTAACAAACCAACATAGTCCTCCAGTGTTTGAAAAGAAGGGAATCTATTCAGAAACTTCAAGCTGGAAGAGAAAGAAAGGAGTTTGTTTTGATTCCCAGCCTCTCATCTTGAGCATCTAGACAATGGGAGTCTGGTTCTGTAGATCTTTCTGAGATGATGGAAACGCTCTTTGTGCTATCCAGAATGGCAGCCACTGGCATGTGTGACTACTGGCACTTGAACCGTGACTAGTCTGGCTGAGGAACTGAATTTTAATGGTATTTTCATTAATTTAAATTGAACTAGCCCATGTGGCTTGTGACTGCCCTATTGGACAGCTGAGGATTAGTGACATTGTGTCAGCTCTTTATGATGTCCTTGGGCTTGAGGTTAACTAGCCTTCCCTCTTGGGAGACCCTTGGAGATGCTTCTGCTGGATATTATTATCTCCTGTTGACCAGAAGCGGATGGTGGTTTCACCACTCATACCTTTTACCTCCAGGAAAGCTAGCCACCTGATTGGAGAAAATGAGATTTATTTCCTTTAATTGGCATTTTTTGATTATTAGAGAAATTGTTCTTTATGTCTTAACAGAATGTTTTATGTGTTCCTTTGAAAATTTCTATTTTCCTATTGCGCCCTTTTCCGTTTGGTGGACTTTGCCCTGTGTGGTTAAAAATCAGGTGAAGTTCCCTGTTGTTCTTGTTTAAGTGAAGGCAACATGTATTCTCTTCCTTTGCAGTTGCAGGTGTGGCGCCTGGAGCAGCCAGGGGCCGGCGGGGTTCAGCGGGGCGGCTAAGCGGGCGCCTGGGGTTACGTTAAAGTCAGGCCCAGTCATCAGAGGCTTTGGTTGGCTCACGGACAAGGGTCAGGCTTTCGAAAAAAATTAAAAACAACCAACAAACCCTTGGCTTTGGTTGCCTTTGGTTTCTCTTTAATGAAATATCCAGCTTCTTCACTATGCATTTGAGCGCTGTTATCATAAGTATTTTTTCTTTTTAAAGAGATCAAGAGCTCACAAACGTTCCTGCTCTTCTCCCCTGAAGGTGGTCTTCGAGGGGGCGCTTCTGGGCGCTGGTGGATTCGTGGGCCTGGACGGCCTCTGGGTCTACGCCTGCGGGCAGCCCCGGCCTGGCTTGCGGCCCTCAGCGGGCGAGCTCCCCTGTGCCCCCGGCCCGGGCAAGGCCCGAGGAGGGCCCTGTGACGCCCGGCAGGAGAGCCCCGGCAGGAGCGACCCAGACCCGGCCGGCTGCGGTGAGCGGGGCGGCTGCAGGGCAGGGCTCGGGGGCTGTCCCAGCAAGGCCAAGGCTGCGCGGGCGAGGGCACGCGGCCTCAGGCTCGGCCTTTGGGCTCGGAAGCCCTGGCTGAGTTAAAGCTTCCGTGCTTGTTGCTGAGAGGCAGAGTCCTTCTCCATCCCGCGAGGCAGTCGTAGGGAAGAGCAGTGCGTGCGCGTGTAAGTGCGTGAGCACGTGAACATGTGTGTAAGTGCACGAGCACACGACCACGCACACACACGTGTGACCATGTGAACATGCATGTGCACATGAGTGTAAGCGCACGGACATGTGTGCGTGTGAGTTTGTGCATGTGGGTGAAAGTATGTGTGCATGTGGTGAGTGTATGTGTGGGTTTGTGCATGTGTGTGAACACGTGTGAGTTTGCATGCATGCGAGCATGTGTGAGTGTATGTGAGATTGTGCATGTGTGTACGAGTACATGCGTGTGCATTGTGTATGTGTGTGAGTGCATGTGCATACAAGTACATGTGTGAGTTTGTGTGAATGTGTGCATAGGAGTGTGTGTGAGTTTGCTCATACATGTGAATGCATGTGTGAAAGCGTGTGAGAGTGGGTGTGTTTTGGCTAAAGGGGGAATGGGTGGGAGAGGGACCCGGCCTCCTTGGGGGCACGAGGTTTCTGTGCCAGCCTCAGCAGATGTAGGAGTCTCTCCTTTCCTGCCAGTTACGTGGGAGCTGGGGCTCCCGAGCAGGCCGCTGTGCCGTCGCGAATGTTCAATCACCGCAGCTCCTGCTGACATTCTCCGTGGGTAATAAAAGGCCCAGAACTCTCTGTACAGGAATTTTATAAAGAGTTTTTGATGAGTAAGAGATCCCATTACTTTGATAAGAGTGGTAAGAGATCCCTTGTTATATTTAAAAGAGTGTAATTTAATTTATCCGCATATGATGGTCCCTGTGTGAGTTAACTTAGCAACGAAGATACTTATATCTCTCTAAATATGAATTCCAACACAAAGAAGCCAATTCTTACATCACCAATAGGTGTTTTTGTTGTATTATGAAAATTTTGACATTTATTTTGCCACAGTGTTTTACTTTAGTGAGGTATCTTGTTGAGCAAGAGAAAAATATTGCCATGAGATGCCACCTTTTTAATGACAAGCTCTTTGTATAATATGCTTCTGTTGATGGGAGAGTCAGGATTTCAGTAAGAGTGGTGGAGAGTGATGCAGGAAGGGGGGGAAGCAGGAAGCAATCCTGCTGGGCCAGTGGGGAAATGGCAGTTCCACTCGTTTCTCAACTCCTGGTCTGAATAGAGTGATCCACCAACCAGTAGAATCTCTATGGGCTTTTGGGTGGTTCTTGCCTTATATTCAAAGAACCAGCCTGAGGACAATATATTTTCTCTAATGAGATTCTTTTCTACTTTTATTTAAATTTCTTACAATTTGGACCATTTCTTGGGAGGGAAATTCATCTTTCTAACAGTTTGTATTATTCTCAATTCCAGTAACTGGAAGAAAATATTCTTTCTTTTCAATTGTACATTTTGTTGCTTAGCTTCTTTTCTCCCTTTTCTCCTGTGGTGAAGGGGCCTTTATGCTCCTTTTAATTGGTTTTCTTAATCAAATTCGCAGCTGGAGTATTGGGAGATATTTTACCCCTGGATTTTGGACATTTTCCCCATTTCTCTTCCTTCATTTAAGTTTCTTTGATTATATACTGGGTGTTTTTTCCCAGCAGAGAATCTCTTGATACCAATCTGCTGCTTCCTTTATGTGAATGCAGGAACAGATATCCGTGGTTACCAACAAATAGGGCTATTATTTAGTTATCTCAAGTTTTCTGCATAACATAGCCTCATTTCTCCTGGAAAAAACCAAACCAAACACCTGACATGTTTGCTTGATTGATTCCAACTTGATAAATGGAATGTGACATAAATACATAGTGACCAAAACCAGGCTGCGTACAGAACATGTAGGCATGTATTTCGACCCTTAAATGAGTCGTCTCAGTATTTGTACAGTTATTATCGTTCTTTCTGAGGAATATACTTATAGAGCAATCAAATAATTAGAAGTGCTATAAACTTAACACTTTACACTATTTAATGTACTTATATGTACACACGTATATGTATGTTCTTACAAAATAAGACAGATTTCCCTTTGAAAGTTAAAACCACTTTGAAATAATTTATACATACTTTTAAATTCATATTTTATAAATAGACAAGTTTTTTTCCCCCTATAAATAACATTTCCAAGTCCCTTAACTCTAAGTAGATCCCTTCATATCCTCTTTCTCGCCCACTTCAGAATTAACCTGCAGGAGGCTAGAGCTCTTACCTGGAGAGCAGGAGGCTCACGTACTGTGTTCTAGAGACTTACTCTATGTCCTGTCCCGAAGAGTGCCAAATGCTCTTCCCAAAAGGCGCTCCTTCACTGCCAAACTGCTCTCCCTCTTAGGTGCTCTGGGCAAATGTGGTCAGCCGGGCCCAGGCCTTTTCAGAAGCACCTGACTGCAGAGGGTCAGCGGCGTGGCTGGAACCCTGCTGTTGGCGTGGCCCCTGGGCGCAGAAGCTCGACATCGCCAGGGGACTTGTTGGGCCTGAGACCCTCGGGCATGGCCCAGACCCCGGAATGAGATCTGCACTTTAACCCTGTCCTGGTGAGCTCTCTGCACGGTCAGGTGAAGAACCACCGCGCTGGAGAGACTTCAGAAATGGAGAGCGCTTGAGGGCGGAAGCACAGGGCACATAACACACTGACGGGGAGCTCAAGGCAGACCAGTTAGAGCCTTTCAGGACAGAAACCAAACTTCCCAAGGCTTCCCTGGTCCCTAAGGGCTTTGTTTTAAGGCTGAAAAATAGACATTTTGACGTTTATCACAGGACGCTGTTATCAAAGAAGGGGCATTTAAGAATAAAATACTTCTGTAATCTATTTTTAAAACATCCCTATCAAAATGACAAAAAATATACCATGTGCTGAAGAAGGTATACATAGGATGGTTGAAAATTTAGATATAAAATATATCTTAATTTTCAATCATGACATAGGAAATGACACACACACATACATACATGTATTCTAGCATGCTCCACAGAATATCCTGTGCCATGTTAACAGATATTCTGCAATATGCAAGACTGCCCCACACAAAAAATAATGGAAAGATTGACAATTCTGTGGTCAAATCAAACTAGTTTAGGAAATTCTGTTGAAAAATAGTGAACTATTTCCTTTTTTATAGGATTTTTTAGACCATTTAAAATCCTACTATGAAGTGCAAATCTTCAGAGGGGATATAGTTATAATGCTCAAGTGAAAGAAGTTAAAACCAAAGATTCTATGTAATGCATTTAATTTTTACTGTGATAAGGTCTGTAGATAACTTTTAAATTTTGAAACAAATTTCATTAAATACTAAAACACTTTCTTAAGAGCAAGGGGAATATATACATGTTTAGTATAGCAAAAATTCTTGCGATTTCTCAATAAACATCAACAAAATGTTTAATATGTGCTCATTAAATAAACCATTCCTCATTCGCCTCTCATACATACTTTTTTCTTCTATCGTAAAGAACTGATTCATTTTTGAACAGGGAGATTCATAAATATTTTAATTTTCATGATCCAGAAGAATTTTCCTCAGCTGCCACAATGAAATTCTTTTTCTTCTGCCAGTGTACTGTGGTGGTTAAATATGCAAGAGAAAGCTTTGTCATAATCTATGAATATTACTCTGATGAACTTGCAGTGCAATTTCTCTAAAATCATGAACAGTGTCATATGTCATATTCTGATTAGGGATAGTGAAGTATATATAGAGTGCTATAATCTCAGAAAGTTAAAATCAGGACAACAAAATAATAAAAATCCCTGTTTATATTGAATGCATTTTATTAATGACATGAATACATGATTTTTCAGATTTATAAACATTTAACATACAAAGGATTATAGGCATTTGTTAGTTGCCAAAATACATTTGACTCTCCTGATTTTGTTCAAATATTTATAACTTTGCTCTAAACTTTTTGAATTATGTAGGGGAAGTATTCATGGAAGACACTCAATTTAGGTGGCTGGAATTTGACTTATAATTTATAGTGTAGTAATGTTCTAAATATTTAGCTTTAAAAATCCTTTTATGTCTATTGAAACAAATGTCATTGGTAAAAATGACTTAGCAATTCACTAAGCTTTTTACAGAAGCAATTGTACCATCTTGCTTTCACATGTATTTGTGGTGATGGATTTTAAAAATAAATTTTCATTTGTCAAAGGAGTGTATTTAGTGCAATGATTGACATTTTAAATGATAAAGCACCCAGGTAATGAAAAAAATAGTTTAAACTTTCATCCTACCTATAAACCTCAACATTTATACAACCACATATCACCTTGTTTTGAAATATTCTTTAAGCTTTTGCACGTTAGTGACGCGCACATGGTTGTGAACGTCTGTTTAAGGCTTTGGTGATGCAGGAGCCACAATGAGCCATTTTCACACTCATTGGTCTTTTGCCATTTCACACCGTTACCTTGTGGGGAATTAGGGTGGTTGCATCAGTGGCCAACTGCAACGAAGAAAATTGCTATTTGCATGGACTGGCTTTCTTTGGGTAGCGATACATAATTCATTGCTCAACAGGGAAACTTGAGAAGGAAGAGGAGAGCAATTAATTATTATGCTCAGATTGGCATCAACTGGAGGATCCTGGACAAACCCAGATGTGTGATTACTCTATCCATGGAAGAGTTCCTATTCCAAGGAAGTGTGTCACCTTGGGGAGAGGTGGAAGGGCTCTTGGCCAAGAGCACAATCAGGATTTTGGACTTTAAATCACATTTCAGAGATCAAGTATTTATTTAGAACTTCGTACATTTCTACAGTCCGCCAACTGATTTAGAAGAGCTATGGGGTGGAGCAGTAGATGGCAAAGCTCACAGATAACCAAGGAGCGAGCCTACGGGGTTTTCTGAAAGCCAGTGACGCAGTTCCTGCGGGTTCCAGGTGTGCAGGCATGTGTCAGAGTCAGGAGAGTCTTCTTGGTGGGTGCGCTCCTTGCCTTGACCTATAATCAGGAGCAGCAGCTCTCCAGCAAGGTAGATTTGTCACCTGGGTGCACACTTAGTAATGTACAAGGCTTTGCTGAATATTGGAATAGAGCCAACTCACCCCATTGTGTGTGTGTGTGTGTGTTTTCTGATAAACTGCTCAGGGGAACCAAAAATGTAAGGAAGGAAAATCAAAATATTTTATTTGGGTTTTTAATCTTGTATTCATTATATTATTCTCTAAGCAAACATAGCTTTGAGGTCTAAAGGTTTAATTTACACATACAGAGGACTTGTGTACAGTGCCCGTTAGCGGTGTAGGAGTTGGCATGCTACTGATGAGCATTCTGGTCATGAGATGGGCCATCGTTGCTTATGAGATTAGAAGAACCTCTAATTTTTAAGATACAGAGAGCTAATTCAATATACCCATAATATGGGGTCACATTATTTAAATTTAGAATTGCAAATAGTGTAGGAGCCAGAATATCATGATGAGTTTTCTTAATTGTGAGACAGAGCCCCTGGCTTAGAGAGCCTCCTGAGTGTAAGCTTTGGCAGCAGGCAGTTCCAGTTTCTAAATCCAGATATTCCATTTCCTAAAGGTTACAGTTTTCTCTTTTACACAACAGGGATTGTGCTCACCTGCAGTCATGTATGCAAACCCCTGGCACATCCTCAGAGCTCAGAGGATACATGTTTGCTGTGACATGTATGTTGCAGCATGTATGTTGGAGCTTGTCCAAACTCTGGGTATTTTCTGACCAAGAATTACTTTGATTACCCTCCCTGAACTGATATAAAAATGTCTCTGCATTGGTGGGAATATTTGGAAATAAAATTAATTATATTAATTTATCCTCAATACTAGTCTCAATACCTCAAAACTAGTCTCTAAGATTGGCTAATTCTTACTTTAGGAAGGAGCACACTTAGGCCCATAAAAACTAATTTCTCAAAAGCACAAAAGTGATCAGAATTTCTGGTTCATTGCCCAGTTCTCTGAAGCCTCCTGGTTTTCTCACTATTTGGGTCACAAAGTGGGGAAAGGAGTTTATGAAGCTTACCTGAAACCCTAACTTTCTCTAAAACTGTTTCTTTCACGATCAATGTAGGAACTGAAGTGTCTGTCACCTTTTCAGTTATGTATTAAGAGACTAGTGTCTAAGAAAAAAGCAAAGCTCAGAACAGCTAATTTAGTTGCCAGTCCAAAATGGCTAGGCATTTTCTTTAGAGAAACTGCTAAAATAGCCTGATGGAAAGAAGACTGGGGGGCTGTCCTCCAGCTCTTCAGGGGCCCAGCATCAGAGGTAAAAGCCCCAGCACGTGGATGTCTTTGACTCCCGCCCCTGCAGGGTCTAGAGCTTCCCCTGTGAGTCTGGGGACTCGGCCAGATGGGGTGGGGTGCTGCAGGCCTGCGGGTGGATGGAGAACAAGGAGGCTGATGGCTCACACAGCACACGGAAACTTGGGTGACGCTGGAAAAAGCCAGCCTCTACTGACCATCGCAGAACGCCCCGACTGCAGGGAATGGCTACTGCCCAGTTTAGTGGCCCCTGTGGAGTCAGCCATTCCGGGTGCTGGCTCCTCGTTTCTCCTCGCCTCTCACTCTGCCGTGTCGTCAGCAGCCCCTGCCCTGTGGGACTTCGAGGCTGGGTTCCACGGCTGGAAGCCCTTGTTGCCTGAAGAGCCACGCTGGGAGTTGGCAGAAGGAATGGCCGAAGAGGAGCTCCTGCCCGAAGCCAACCTCACGGCGCCAGCCAGCTGCGGTAGGGTCTTCTTTCCTTTTGTTTTATTTTTGTTTAATTTTCTTTTCTTTCCTTCAAGATGCTGAATGATAACATTGTGCATTTCCATTGTTATCTTTAGACCATATAAATGAGACTCAGCCTGAACCCTGCCTGACCAACCTAATAATTTGTAGTTTCCTGAAAGTATCATTATCTTAACAACCAATATTTTTGTTGTTGTGTTTTTTAAAGGTTATGCTGAGGTCATAAAAAGGCATGGGGAGTCTTCTGATATTTCTCTCTAGTGACTAAGAATTACATACAGCAGGCTGGCCTTTTCAGAGCAATCCGCTTTTTGCAAAAGAGGAAGAAAAATAGTCTCACCTTCTTTCTGGAAATTGAGACAGACATTTAGCATTGTCTATAAACCCACACTTTCTTGAATACAACCTGATCACTTTTTAGACTTCCTCGTAACAAATAACCTTACTTCTTCCTCATCTTTTAAAACCACCATTACAATGTTTACATACCCTCTTAAACTAGAACAACCCTACCTACACATAGCATTCCAATGAGGGTTCGTGGAACTCCAAGAAAGACTGAAGGATTTTGTTACAACTTTCTCTTTTCCTTTGTTTGCATTTTTGTGCAGCCCAAAGCCATTGCCTGCGCACATCATTGCCATATTAACTGCGATAGTATAGCTATATGGGTACATCCTCTTTCAAACTCACGTATCGCCTTTGAGCAGTGTCCCCTTCATTTCTCCTTTGAGACCACCAAGGAAGTAAGCCAAAAAGAATAGCTCTGGCATTGTTTTTAATTACAGTCGTGAGAAACCGGGTTTGGAGGGGTTGGGATTTGGGAGAGAGGACGAACTTCGTCAATCTGTTGGCCAGAATGAGAAACCCAACACGTTATTTAACAGTAAATTCTTAATTCTTGTTTTTGTGCCAATGAGCCTTCTATTTTCTTTAAGATTTTAGAGTGGGTAAAGTTTAAAATGGAAAGGATAGGTATATTAGTCAGCTAAAGGGGTGCTGATGCAAAATACCAGAAATTGGTTGTTTTTTGTAAAGGGTATTTATTTGGGGTAGGAGCTTACAGATATCAGGCCAAAGAGCATAAGTTACTTCTCTCACCAAAGTCTATTTTCCTGTGTTAGAGCAAGGGTTCAGGCTTCCTGTGTTCCTCTCTTCCCAGGGCTCCAGCTTAAAGCTTCAGCATCAAACTCCAACATCAAAAAACCCAAAATCAAAAACCCTTCCTACTCTGTCCTTTGCCTTGTCTTTTACTGTGCGTCCCCACCCACCAAGGGGCGGGGACTCAATGCTCTATGGGCACAAGAGGTTTACCTGATTAATATAATCTAATATGCCCAGAGGAAAAGATCAGTTTACAAACATAATCCAATATTTCTTTTTGGCATTCATCAATAATATCAAACTGCTACAATAGGATTAATAATTTGAATTATGTATTAATAGTACTGATTCTTTTCTTTTCCTGTATTCTGACCAGGGTCCACACTAGTGCACTAGAACTTGGTGCAGAGTGGCGGAAGCTGCGGCCCTGCATTCGAGGTGTTCTGGGTCTAGTAGGGGAAGCAGATAAGCAAGGGCTTGTCATAAGAGGTGATGGATGTCATGTGGGGGTAGAGTAATTCAAGGGCTCAGAGACACCTTCCTGAAGGGGTGACTCCAGAGGGCACTGGGGGGAGAGACAGGGAGTCGGCAGGCTGGAGGGCTGGGTCCAGGGAGGTGGCTGGGCACATACCCTAATTAGAGGACACAGCCTGGACTTTCTGGTAGGAGGGTTGAGAGTCATGGCATGGGGGAAACATGAAACAGGAGAGGAAGAGTGGGGCAGGGAGGGTACTGAGGAATCTGAAATGTATCTGGGGGTTGATGTTGACATGTTTATGGCCAACCAGGTCCATTTGCAAAGGCCACTCTAGCTGTGTTGAGTGGATGGAGAGGTGGAGGACAGGGCTCCAGAGAGCACAGCTGTGCTGAAGTGATGTGAGTGGGAGACAGGAGCTGGCCAAGATGCCCACGGATGGCTGATCGCGTCATACATCATGGTGGCACATTAACTCGGTATTTCACCGAACAATTATCTTTTCAAATGTTCATTGGCCATTGGAGTTTGCTCCTCTTGAATTGTATATTCATATGTTTTGCTCATCCTTCTGTTTCGTAATTTGTTTTATATATCACAAATATTTACTTTTTCATCTTTATCTCTAGTATTTTTTTCTGAAGCTATATTTTATCTATTGGGTGTTATCAGATAGTTTGCGATATAAAAGTTTTAAAAGATTTATATAGTCAAATAAGTTTCCATTTGTCTTTAGTAAACTTGGGAATTTCTTGGCTTGATTGAGATATTTTCTCTGATTCCTAAATTGTACAAGTAGACCATTAAATTTTTTGGCAAGATTTTTTATTGTTGATAATAAGGCAATGTATTTGGGCCTATTCCGTGATCTGATCCATTGGTCAGTCTGTCCAGTTTGGTTAGTTTCCCATGATGCCTTAATTTAAGATAGCTTTATATAATAGGTGTAGATGTCTGATTGGTAAATTTTCCAGCTTTTTTTTTTCTTATAGAGGTTCTGTGCCATTCTTGATCCTGTATATTTCCATCTTAATTTTAGAATCAACTTTTTTCAATTTCCAAGATAAAAATATCATGCTGGATTTTGATTGCACTACATTGAATCTGTAGGTAATTTGGGCAGAATTAATATATTATGTTGAGTGTTCCAACTTACGACTATGCTATATTTCTGAATTTATTTAGGTCTCTCTTAATTTTTCTAAATAATATTTCACAGTTTTTAGTTTAGGGGTTCTGAAAATATTTTGCTAATGTTTCCCTAGTTTTTTAATATTTTTGATACTATTGTGTTATTTTTAAAAACTTTTATTTTTGCTTTGTTTGTTGCTGGTATATAGAAATATGATTTTTAAAATATTGACTTTGTATCCAATGGCCTCGCCAATTTTGTTTATTATGGCTGCTTATATTCCTTTGTAAAAATCTCTAAGTATCCATTTTGTCTGCAAGTACGACAAGTTTATTACTTCTTTCTAATTCTTAAGTCTTCTGTTTTGTTCTCACATTTTATTGTACTGGCTAGGACCTTCAGAAAAATGTTGTATATAAGTGGTAATAGCTGCCATCTTGTCTTGTTATTAATTCAGAGGAAAATCTGTAATAAATTCAGCATAAAAAGGCCTATTTCCTAGAAGGTTTTATCCTTATCATTTATGAACCTTCTTTTTTATTCATAATTTCTAAAAGATTTTTAGTGAATGTATGCTAGAATTTGAAAATGCTTTTTTAGTATCTTTGTGCTGATCATATGATCAGCATGTTATCCTCTTTTTTATTCATGACATGACCTGATTTTCCAAATATTAGACCAACCTTGCATTCCTGAAATAAAGCTCATTTGGTTGGATTTACTTATTTTATTTATTATTTACCTGTTTATTCTATGTGGTAATTATCTTGATTATGACGTTGCATCTATATTCATTGTAAAGACTGCCCTCTAATGTAAGGTTTAACTTTTAGTCATTCCACTGAAAGAGGTGCCTGCTGGGCTAAAAATAAAACCGAGGCAGGTGTGGACACTGTAACCTCAGGGTGGCCTCCCTTCAAATCCTTTCTTTTCACTACAGATGTGTGTGGGTGTGCAAGGGTTTATAAGAAACAATTTGGATAACCAGGACCAAACTCCTCCATATGCCATAATTCCAGATTTAACTCAATACATTCTGTAGAGAAGAATCGTAAGAAGGTAAATCCAAAGAAATTTTCCTACAAGTCCTTGAATCTGGGGTCCGAGTTCAGACTCTCTCTTTACCTTTTATCTGCACATGTAAATTTTAAGACAATGATTTTCATTTTCCAACTATTTGGTTCAAATTCTCTTAGAAACCCCTTTAGCTTCTGTTTTTGTTAGTCAAAGGGCTGTCAATGCAAAGTACCAGAAATGGGTTGGTTTTAAAAAGGAGATTTAGTTAGGGTAAAAGCTTACAGTGCAAGGCCACGAAAAGTCCAACACAAGGCACCAAAAGACTTGCTTTCTCACTGCAATCAGCTGCCACGAGGCGAAACAAGATGGCCACCGAGCTCCACCAAGGTCTCTCTGCTGTAGGCAAACCTGGCAAGGGCTCGTCTCTTACTGGGCCTCCCCTCTCGGTTTTGGCAGCTCTGCTTTCTTCTTGAATTCACCTGTAAGCTCTCAGGCATATGGCTCATTTCTTCCTGGGTCTCAGCTCTTTGAGCCCTCAGGGGGTCTGTCCTTGCTGCTCATATGTGGGTGAGACTGGAGTCCTCTCTCTCATCATCACAAAATCAAATATGTGGTTTCCTTTATCTGTGCCTGTATCTCCATTTATATCAGACCCTGCCAAAGCGTGGATACCCAAGCTGGCTCACACCTCATTGACTTGGTCCAATCAAAAGTCCTAAAGCAATCTTATCAATTAATCTAATCAAAGGAGCCTCAACCGAATTTAATGCAATCAAAGGATATCAGGTATCACCCACAGGAATAGATTAGTTTTAAAACATAATCTTTCTCTTTTTGGGATTCATAAAATTATCCCAAACTGCCACAGGTTCTAAATCAATTTTTACTAACTCAATATACTCATAATATTGTCTTTCAATATAGGAAGATGGCCTTTCTTTCCATTTAGCCAGATGGTTTATAGCCTTTTAGAAGGTTTTATAACTTTCTTTATAAAGGACCTTCCCCTTCCTCGTTAAATTTATTCCTGTGTATTATATATTACATTTGTTATTGTATTTTTCACCATTTCTATTTCTCAAATCTTATTGCAAAAGTAAATTAAAATAATTTTAAAATATTTGTTTCCTTTTACATTACCATTTCTCTTATTAATACTAAATATTTTAAAATAAAATCCATTGTGGATTCTATTTTTACAATTATATCATCAACAAAACATGGGAACTTTTCCTCTACTTTCTTTTTTGTTAACTAGCTATTCTATTTCTTAGACTTCCACATTCACTGGACCACTAAAATGACATCAATTAAGAATGCTGGCAGACATCCTTATGTAGTTTCTTATTTTAATTAAAATAGCTTTGATTTTGGCTATGTAGGGTGGCTTTTTTTGAGGGTTTGGTCATTATTCTCTACTTAGTTTGCTTCAATCATTTTATTAAGAATTGTTATCAGGAATGCCTGCCATGTTTCAAAGTTGTTTTAATATTTATTGGTATTATTCTACGACTTCACCCATTAATTTGTTGATCAAATTGATAATGTTGATATAGCCTTTAAATTAAGACAAACCTTCATTCTTGGCAAATCCTGCTTGGTTACAGCATAGTATTTTTTTGATAAGTATTTCAAATTTATTTGAAAATATTTTAATTAGAAATTTTGTGTCTATGATCACAAGTAAGTTTGCTCTGTAGTTTTATTTTTCTAATTTTCTTTAGTTTTTAATTAAATTAAAGATATTCTGGCATCATAAAATGAATCAGACAGGTTTCTGTATTTTTCTAAGACCTAAGATACTTGGAATAATATTGAGAATATCTGTTTTTAAAATAAAGTGCAGCTGCGGGGCCATACATTTCCTGTAGATCTTTTTTTTTAAATCACCTTACTGGTTACTTTTATGGTAATCAATGTATTCAAGTCTTTTGCTTCTTTTAGATTTTGGGGATTTGATATTTATATATTTCATACTTCACGAACTGCTTGTTTGGACTTGGGGATTAAGGTCTTTGAATATTTGTCAATTTTTAGAATTTTGAATAGTCTTTTAAAATATTCAGTTGGGTTTTATTTGAACCTGATGACTTTTAAGTTGGAATCATTTCTGAAATTATCTTTTCTTACTTTCTTCTTTTATAGGGGTAGCTCAGAGAATTTAACAGGCTTGCATCTTTTGGTTTGTCGTGTGGCTAAAAATTCTTTATCCTTTCCAGTTGACTTTGAGATTTAAAGCCCATGTAAAACGCCTCTTGGTTTTTGTTTTTCCCGCTCAGAGATGCTGCAGCTGACTCACAACCTTGGATGGCTGGTTAGAAATGTGGTGATAGCTATGGATTAATACATCGTAATTAGGAAATCCTTTGCTTTCTGTGCAGTCAGCATTGACCTGTGTCTAGGAAAATCACCTTCTGAATGCGGTGGTGCTTTTCAGTTGAAAGAGTTGGGTTTCCAGGCTGCTCATCACTCTGTGATTATCAAAGGGCAGGATCAGACCTTGGCATTGTTTGCCACAGGCTTCCTGTGAGTTTTCAATCCTCAATGAAGTATTCCTGACAGCAGCCGAGAGACGCTATCCTCTGTACCTTTGCCATGAGCACCTCCGATGGAGTTAAGATATAAAAGGAGTATTTTTGTTAATGTTGAGATTGGATCTTTAATTAAGCTCTGCACCCCACTAGCTCAGGCAACAATGCCAGATGTGTAAGTACCCTTCAATACTTTGTAAAGTGGCTTAAAAATGAAACTCTCCTGGAAATTTTATAGGGGCCTGTTGAATATCTTACGTTGTAAATTTAGAAACTTCTTTCATTTTTTATTTTAAACTTTTTATGACATGTGTTAATCCAAGAAGAATATTTGTTTTGGTGATTTAGATGAAGTGCTTATTTTTAATCATTGGATTTTATTTTAGATATTTAAAGTTATCTACATGAAAATGTTTTCTGTTATCTGCAAAGCTTAACGGTAAATAAAGATGTAACTTTCTTTTTCTGATTGGCAGTTGAATGCTTGCAAGGATAAGGTGCTAATGCAAAGAATTATTAAGTGTACAACAGTAAAGCTTGTATTCATTTGACTTCACTTTTCTTTTTTCAGGATCATTTATTTATTTTAGGGCACATCAGCCCCCTGCGGTGGCCAAGCTTGGAAGTCCCATACTTACAAAATTGCTCACTGCCTCTACCTCATGTCAGGTAACCAATGAGACTGAATTCTTACTAGTTATTCTGTGGTTGTAAGCCTTTGGCTTAGATTCTTGTGCTGCTAAATGCCTGCCATGTTTTACTACCATTTCCTTAATGAATTGAGAAATGTATAGGAGATATTTCAATACAAAATGACATGTCCTTCCAAAAGACCATTTGTAATATATAACATGCACCATTTTTTTTGGAGTCTGTTGAAAAGTCTTTCCATCATTTTTGTATTCTTTCACATAATTCTTTCAATAATTTAACACCATTGATATGTGATGCCAAAATTGCTTATCATTTCTGCCAACAATATTAATTGAGTGAAAAAAATCAGTTAAATAAGTGCTTGCTGAAAGAAAGATAGAAGATGAATAATGATAAATATATACAGAAAAAGTTATTACATTCTCTGGAATTTAATTTTTCAATTAATTTTTCAATTATGGTGCCAGATGAACACAGAATAAACTAGAAGATATGTGGTTCATTTCAACTGCCCAATAGACAGGAAAGCTGAAAGACTTTGGAGTCAGACAGGTCTGGCTCAATCCCAGTTCTGCCACTTTCTAAGTATGTTAGTGACAAATTATGTACTCCTTTTGAGTCCCAATCTTTGTTTTGGAAGTAGAAGTATTGGGATACCTCCTTCACATGGTTGTGAGGATTAAAATGAGATTAAACAGAATAGGTACTCAGTAAACACAATTCCTCTACTTTCCATAAAGTAAATTACTAAATTAGTCATTTCTGTTCCTCTTTCCTTGTTTTCAGTCATTTTACGATTTCTTTTAAGCCTCTAAGCCCCTATAATTCCAGGTCATTTTATTCTTTAGTTAACAGAAAATAATGAAAAGATCAATACTGCCACACACTAAATCCAGCACTCATAAATGTAGAGTCATGGCATTTACTGAACCTCTCCTGATGATAAATTACATACTGTAAGGAGCGCAGGTCCAGTTATCGACTGGGCTTTGTGTGATTACAAATGGGAGCTCCCACGGCTCTTCATGGACCTCCTCCCTGTTTTTTCTTTATGGATTTTTCCCTCCCATTTCTCTATGGGGCTGGGACAGAATCAACTCTCTGCCCTCTATTTCCACTTCACCCAACTATCCTCTACCTTCACCCACTTTTCCTTGACTATAGGTAGATTTTATGCTGTAGATATATAGCTATAGATATATAGATATAGATATATAGGTGATATAGATATGGATGAAAAAGAAGATATACATATGATATTGATGTAGATATAGATGACACAGAAACTATAGGTAGAGATGATATAGCTATAGGTGTAGATGTAGATATTTTTGAGAACTCTAGAAACCCTTACTTGCTGTTTAAACATAGTTTACAGTCTTTCTTAGCTTTAATTCATGGTCATACACTGAAGTGATGAGATCACAGTTGTTATACTTAAAAGACACTGGATATAAAGGACTAGAATGTGTGAACTCTGCCAGTTTTACAGAGATTTGAGCACAAACATTAAGAGATAATTAGAAAGTCCTGTGAGTCACTGAGATTCTTCTTTTCCGAGATGGCCATGGTTCCCACTGTCGTATGCTGACGCCATTCATTGGTATTCGCTGGGTTTCAGTTCATCATTGTTTGCTCTTGAGAACAAGTCACCCTACGTTTGCTAACACCTGGAGCTGGGCTGTGGCTGGTTGTTCAGGCGGGGCCTTGGTGAAGTGCTGCTATGGACAGCTGAGGTTCGGACATTGAGAGTTTATCCCTGAGGCCCAAGGCTCCTCCCCGCCGGAGATTGGGGCCCTGACTTCGTGGGGTGCCTGGATTCTGGAAATCCCAGAGTACCTTGGGGAGCTGCTGCCCACAGCCCGAAGGCTCTGTTTCCTCCACCTTGGGCGACGTCTGCTAGAACGTGAGGCTGTTGGAGTTGGATGAGGGAGTGGCATTTGGACTACTTTAGAGTACTTGCCAGCTTAGGAAGCAGCAGCGACTGCTAGAGAAGGTGATTTATAGTCTAACAGAGCTGATGTTCTCTCTCAAAGGAGCTTTTTAAGACAATATTACTGTTTTGTAGGTTTGTGGTCTTGTACACTACTTTCATAAAAGTTACAAAATAAGTGAACAACCAATTTCTTATCTTCTTGGGTTAGCAGAAAATCCAGCTGATCATCCTAATTGGCACATATTGAAAATAGCTGTTTTCATGGAAAAACAAATGTTCTTCATTATAAAATGGTCAAGTGAGGCAGTAAGATAATGAAGTTGGGCATGTCGATGAGATGTAAGCCTTTGTTTTATGAAATTGCATGCTTTTTCTTCCCTAAAGCATCATATCTGGCTTGTACAATAAAGAATATTTTTGAAATGACTTTAAAGGAACTGAGATTCTTCAGAGTTTTCTTTTCCAGGAATGGACTTTTAGGGTCATTTTGTATGACTTGCTCAGTACGTTATGAATGACCAGCACATGGTCCCACCATGCCCAAGTGTTCTAGCAGTTGATCATTGTTCCAGACGTGGACTTGAGTTTAAAAGCTTCAAAAGTCCCTTTAGCCATTGCTGGAAACTTGGCATTTTTCCTTGGAATAGTCAGAAGGAGGTATAAAGAGGACATCTGGGGGCCAGAAGCTACTTTTTCATATTGGGGTTTAAATACATCTACTGTTTTCAATAAACTAGGAAATATCAAATATGATAGGGATTGATGTAGGTTCTAATATTTTCTGAATTCTCATATTCATGTTACTGTACAAAAGACATAATATTGCACTTTTAGGAATTTGTAATTAAATAGAGGGAGATTGGTAATATGAAACTTTGGCTTTCAATGTTAGTTTGTATGTTTGGCTATGGTGGGTTTTTTTTTTAACTCCAGCTTGTTCTGTAATTATTTTAATATCCTTTAAATAAAAATGTAATTCATAAAAATTAAAAAAGTGAATGCGAAAACCAGGACAAAGATAGATCAAGTGGGGGTGGGTTGATTCTCAAAGTGAAGTTTATTCCAGCTGGTTACCCATCTGAGTCTTAGGTTTTCCAGCAGCTTGTGCAGAAAAGGAAATGAGTCCTGATGTGGTTCAACCTCAAGGAAGGAAAAAATGAGGCAAAAATATGAACACGTCCTCAGAGACATCTCCTTCGAGAGCGCACACGGATGAGGATGTCGACGTTCTTTCTCGTGTCCCAGCTCTGTGCTGCTCGCAGCCCTGCGTGCTGAGGACAGGGCAGGAGCGGCCTCACTCCTCTTCTTCCCTAACACGTCCAGCTGAGCAGTTCAGGGTCTGAGGCTACAAGGTGGAGTATGACCTACAACAGCTCGCTCGAGAATCTCAAAGGCCACGTCTTAACATGTTCCCCAAAGTAAGGGAAGAGCTCATATCATAGGATAACTAGCAAAAAAACCTAATTACAGATTGGGGTGCGGAAGGATGTGGTCACACGTTGTTCCCTCTTAGTTTTGTTTACTTCAAGGGTAGATACGAGGGTATCTGAAGGGATCTTGAGGAAGCAACAGCTTGTGGTGGAAAGGTGGAGCTGGGACTCTCTCCTGCTATGTGTGATCAACACACGGGCAGGTCAATCCTTTAAATGAAAGAAACAGATTGTATTTATTGAATGAATGTTTGATATCATATATTTGATATCTATAATAAAATATAATTGAATATATCTATTGAAGAGTCTAAGCTTCTTCTGCTTAACATTCAAACAGTAAATGCTTGTAGGCAGTTACGTAGCCTCTGATGCCGCAAGTTGACTCATTCCTTCCTGTTTCCTTCAATGCAATTTCCTGACGAGCTAGGAGCAGCGCTAGGTTGCCACAGTAACACTCTGTGAGGGATTTTGATGCTACGGCATCATCATGAGTTTGAGGTCACTCCTTAGCACTCCCCCGGATGCAGGTGAGGTTGAGCCACAGAGTTTGCACACCTCACAAGTGCCTATTAAAAGTCATAGCTCTATTGATAACTTTTCATTCAATGATTTCATCCTTAATGATATTAAATTTGAAAGAAATCTGGGAGGTTTCTTGGTCTATAATAAACTAAAGAAGTCTCCTTATATCTTTAAAATGCAAATTCTGTTAAAATAGTAAATTAAATATAGTTTCCCAACTCTGATCCTATTGATTGTGGATGCCATCAGTATTTCCTCTTAGTACACTCTTAAGGCAACTTCACCCAGGTGAGGTAGTGGGACTTCTGGGAGAACATGCTCGTCACTTGGACAGCTAGGTATAAAGTTTTGATTTGCATATTTACAAGCTTGGAACATGGTGACATTTGTAGCAGGGGTCTAAAATTTGATTGTACTTGGGGAACATGAGTCCTCCCTGTCACAGAACTTAGACAGCCCCATCTGGCTTTAAATTTCTCACTTACACATCAGGGTTTGTGTTTAAGTGAGCATGGGGATAAAATAAAAAAGGAAATGGCCAGTGAAAGCATTTTTTGATCAGGTGGTAGCAATTAAATAGACATTGAAAAAATGTGTGCCAGATTGCAACATAAAATGCTTGATATTTTGAACTGAGGGTTTTTTTAAAGGAACATCTTTTAAAATTTGTGTCAAATTTCATTTCCACTGAAATTGGTCCCAACAGTGAAATAAACTAATAGCTTACGTATGTATTAATTACTGTCCATGTAAAAAGATAAATCTCAACAATGAAGAGAAAAGAAATGAAGATGTTGTGGAAAAGAAAAGGAGTCACTTTGACCCCAAAGAGAAGGTTTCCACTTCTGAAGGTGCTAATCTTTGAATGTTGTATTTTCTTAAGACATGCAGCCTTAGGAGTCTATGTGATTAGGAGAGGAAGAGGAAGAAAGTTTGGCTGCTGTGGGTTTGAAATTGTTTTTATGGCATATTAGTTGACATATTTTGAAGGAATTAATTTTTCCCCTGCACAGTACCTGGCGCTTAGCAATCATTCAGTAAATGCTGGTTAATAAATAAATGGCAGCACTAAAGCTCCTGTTGTGGCTACTACCTGAAAAAGTCCCTGCTCTTTACATTTTCTCCACTAGCTCATGAACCCATCAGACCTCAAAATCATGTCCATCCATGGCCAAGCCCCTTGAGCCTCACAGAGACTTTTCTTGCCTGAATTAAATTACTAATGAACGGTATCATAGCAGCTCCCAAGGGTTTTGGTAATATCATAAAAGAGAAGAAACTAATGAAAGTTATTAAATGGTTGTCTTTTACCTGAAATGAAACCCAATATTTCAAGAAAACCTTCTTAGTTTGGTGTTTGAAACAGTAAGGAGAATGTGTTGACACCTGATTTGTAACTTTGAGTCAGAACGTGGGCTCCCCAGATTGATGTATGGCAGGAGAGAAGAATCAGGGGGATCCACTGACCCAGGCAAATCTATGTCCTCAAATATTTCTGGGTGGTATGCTAAAATCTCATTTCCTTAGCTGTCTCTATGGCATGGCATGGCTTAAAAATACGAGTTTTGGTAGCTACCTTGAGCCTTTTCTTAAAGGGAGAATATAAAGACTGGCAAAGGGAATGCTTAGCATCTTCTGGGGTTGCACAGGAAAGAACTGAGAAGAGTAGGTTAAATACCGAAGTAGTTTGATATCATTCAAATATGTTTTTCAACAGGTGTGGTTTTGGTATCGTTTGTCTCAGCATTCATATCTCTCAGTTTATACAAGAACGTCACTGGATGGAAAGTTGCAAAAGCAAGGACAGCTAATCAGATTCTCCAAACCTCAGTGGATTCAAGCAAAAATCAGTCTCCATGTAAAGCCTGGAGAACTGACGTTGCCTTTTCAGGTAAGCACATGAGAAAGCAATACAATCTAGCAGAAGATGCTCATTGGATGCTGGTATTTTCAGGCAATAAAATGGCACATGTATTCCATAAGCTGCCAAAGCAAAGTACCAGATATGGGTTAGTTTTTATAAAGGGGATTTATTTGGAGTAAAAGCTTACACTTCCCAGGCCACGAAATGTTCAGATCAAGGCATCAGAGAGATGCTTTCTCACCAAAATCAGCTGCTGGTGATCCTGGGGTCCTGCCACATGGCAAGGCAAGATGGCAGCCAATCTCTGCGGAGGTCTCTGCCTTTCCCTCAAGGCTCACCATCTCCAAGAGCTGAGCTGCCGACAACGAGTCACAGGGCTGGTCTCTTACTGGGCCACCTCTCTCAGTCTGGGCTGCTCTGCTTTCTTCCTGAGTTCAGCTGTGAGTTATCAGGCAGATGGCTCATTTCTTCAGTCTTGACTTGCTCCATTGGCTCAGGCTCCTCGTGCCTCAGCTTTGGCTGTAGTGATCCTCGGGTCCTACTTTCACACTGAAGGGTTGAAAATGGCAGAGCTCCCTTTACCTGCGTGAGTCTGTTTGTATCAGACCCAGCAAGAGAGTGGAAACTCAACCGGAGTCACACCCCACTCCTGATATTGTCCAATCAAAAGAGTCTCACCATAAGAATGGACTAGTTCAGAAGCATAATCTTTCTCTTTTTGGGATTCATAAAAGAATTTCATACTGTCACATTCACCATCAGATGTGTAGAGAACCTATTCTCACTAAGTGCTCAGGAATTATGTGTGGAGATGAGAACTGAACAGGCTGGAGATAGAAGAGTAATCTAACAGGAAGACACATTTTCTTCTAAGGGAGGACGGTTCTGAGAAAATCACCTTTTAATTTTATGGCATTTTCTGCTGCCCCTCAAGACTGAGGATATCCTCAACCTTCTGTGCCATTGGTTAGTAGTAAATTAAGGCAACTGTAGCTTGTCGAATGAGTGCCCCAGCACCCACCCTCCTCCATGGCTCACTCCTGGGTGAGGTTTGGGAAGGCGAAGGTTAGAAACTGATCTTGATGGTGTGACATTGGGGAACACCAGCTTTCCAGACAGGGGCTGAGCTCCCATCTCTGCATATCGCATTGGTCAGTGAGTGATGGCACAAATGGCAGCTCTGAAACTCAGGTTCCAAATCCATGAAAACTACAGATGATGTAAGCAATACTGAAAGGAGGTTGGAATACTAAAAGAATGCAACTGGGCTGCTGACTGTGAAGGCATCTCTGGAGCTTGGGGTAAAGCCCAGCTTAGGCTCCCAGGGAGCTCCTAGCTTCCCAGAGTTGTGCAAATTCTCAGTGCTTCTGTAAAACTGGGGTTGGGGAGGTAAGTGCAGGGTTCGCCTTAGGTTGCCAGAGCTGCTATGACAAATACCTCACACTGGTTGGCTTAATGGCAGGAATTTATTGACTCATGGTTTCAGAGGCTGGAAGTCCAAAGTCAGGGCATCGACCGTGCTTCCTCTCAGAGCCTGGAGCCTCTGGCACTGGCTCACTGCAGTCCATGGGGTTCCTTGGCTCTGCCTGTTATGTGTACATCTCTCCCTCTTTGTGTCTGCTCTTCCAGTTTCTGTTGACTTCTGGCTTCTTCCCTTGGCTTTCTCTGACGTCTGGCTTTCCTGACTGCATCTGAATTTCCTCTTACAAAACTGCAGTCGTAGGATAGGGTCTGGGTGGGGTTTTCGAAGGTCCTCCTCACACTTCCATACCCTGCTCTACTTAACACCTCCAAAGTCTTTTACAAGCGGGTTTCACATCTGCAGGAATGCAGCTCAAGACCGAGAGCATGTCTTCGGTGGAGTACACATTTCGATCCCCAACAGGGCCTTTGGGTCCCGGCAAACAACACCCTCCCCTGGGCCTAATTTCTGAAGCAAATGAAATAATCAGAGAAGTCAAACAGAGCAAAATATTTTGGAGACAATGCCTTTAGGATCTGCAGTCATGTACTTAAAATACTTGACCTCAGGAAACAGATTTACCCAGACAACTGCTGGTTCTGTTGGAAAACATGGACACCCCATGGGGGGGGCCCCTGGTCCAAAGGGGGCCATGAGTAAGGGGTAGTAAAGGATAAGAAGTGTGAGCTGGTGTCAGCGTAGACCTACTGTAGGGCGATGGTGGGGATTGGATGTGTTCATTGCAGAAGACGATCTGGCAGAGAGCAAACACACGTTAACCGTTGTATCAGTGTGCTTATTACTGGGACACTGTCGAGCAATAAGGTCACTCAGTAGATGTTATTATCCATCTTTATCTTGAAAAGATCTCTCTTCTTGGCCAGAACTCTGGGATCAATGAAAGAGGCTCCTTAACTCAGTGAAGGTCTCCAAACCTCCCTGATTTTTAAGGACCCTTTATCAAAGTTTACAATTCTGGACCAGATCTAATGAACAAAACCACCGCAAATCTGGTAGCTGTTAACTGGGAAAAATTTAGCATGAAGGTGAGTCTCCACCACATCTGACAGATAAACAAAGCAGAATGTTCTCATCGCTCGCCTCAGAGTGGACAGTCTGTATAAAATTGTTATTAGGTTTACTTTCAGTGAGAATGAAGCTGACTGGTGAGATCTTGTGGTTTTACTGATAATTGACCTATCAGGTTGAAAGCAGAATGGCTTTGTAGGCACTGGCCCCTCGAGAATGAAAGTGGAGGAGCCCTCTCTGGGGCAGTGGCTTCACTGACCTGCCCCTGTGGTTGATGCATTTCAACAAAGCACATTTTTTTTCTCTTTAATGTTTCTTCTCTTTTGGTTTTTATTTGTTTTGCTTTGCAATACAAGCAGAGCCTAATCTTTATGATCGGGGGGCATACTTTGTAGCTGACCATAAATGGAGCCTACTCTTTATGAGTGGAGGCACATTTTGTAGCTGAGCAGTAGTAGTTTGTAGGCATTTGTGGTGTGGCTGCAGCAGATTCAAGACCGTTTCCAGTCATACTTAGTGCCTTCTTCTCTCCCTTCCCCTGCTCCAAGGTACAGCACCAAGGCAGGGGCTCCCAGCTAGCAAGGCCAAACTCGGCCTGTGGGCAACCTCAGCCCAGTGATAGGCCTCTGCCCAGTGGTCGGCCTCAGTTGAGTGGTCATCCTCGACCCAGTGCTCATCCTCAATCCAGTGGTCATCCTAGGCTCAGTGGTCATCCTCGGCCCAGTGGTTGTCCTTGGCCCTGTGCTTGTCCTCAGCCCGGTGGTCATCCTAGGCTCAGTGTCATCCTTGACCCAGTGGTTGTCCTTGGTCCAGTGGTCATTCTCGGCCCTGTGCTTGTCTTCAGCCCAGTGGTCATCCTTGGCCCTTGGTTGTCCTCGGCCCCGTGGTCAGCCTCGGGCCAGTGGTCAGCCTTGCTCATCACAACGTCCTTGGAGGGAGCTTGTTCAGCTGAGCCTTGTTGGATCCACCTGGGAGGTCAGAGGAGTCGCCCCCGCCTACTCCTTCGGTATCCTGGTACTTCAGAATTGGCTGCCCTCCATGTTTATGTCAGAGATTATAGATGAGTGAAGAGAAAATTAAGAAAAATTCCTCCAAATTCCCCCATCAAGAGGCCATTACAGAGTCACAGTCTCTTATCATCATTCAGAAAATTATGATTTGTAGTCAATAAGCTTGAAAAAAACTAATTGAGAGGTAGAATCTATCCTCACAGCTTTTGTCCTCGTTGTACTCTTTTCCATACCATTTCTTGATCTTTGCAGAAATAAAAGTTAATATTATGTTGGTGTTAACCTGATTTTTCTAAGTGTATTTTTAAAGGTATGAGACTATACATGAGGAATGTGGCCAGGTGCAGTTCTACTTCATTCTTTTATCAACACAAAGTGGAAAATATATTTTACTTACAAATAGCCAATCTATTTTTAAATATTTCAGTGTTTCAAGTGCACCTCCTTGGGACCAGGCCAGGGGACTGGCACTTTAAACTGAGTGGACGGGTCATTTGTGGATGACCTTGGTCCCATCAGCTCCGTGGGACTAAGCCAGGAGCTTGTTTGTGCAGCCTAAGGCAATCCAATCCGAATGTCGGAAGGGAGAGAGGCAGGGCGAGCTCCCAGTTCCCTGCCAGCCCTGACATTCAGTGTGGTGATCTGATGTCAACTGTAGCATCACAACAGAGTGCAATTTGCGTCGAGGCTCTATTGTTTCAACAAAGTCTCAAAACAGGTCAAGTTCCATAGGAAATAAGCACCCGTAGTTAGGCAGGGCTTTCATTCTCCCTGGTGGAAAAGAACAGGCTCGCTGCTTATTCTGTCGAGAACAGCAAATTAATAACATTCCTTCCATTTTCTGGGTGGTTTTTCTTGGAAGAATGTAAGTCAAATAGTTCAAAGCATTCTTTCCAGTCTATTTTAACCTGGCCTGCTCATTTGGTATGCTGAACTTTTGACACAGATATATTCATTTGATTTCTAATTCCCTCCCGCACCCCCAAGTGCTGTTCCCAGTCTGAATATCTAAAGGTGGCCCTTTTTCCAAGTACTGCCCGTTGTTTTCAAGTTGGGCGACTTTCTTTGGGTTCCCTATTAAAATATAATTGCATCGTATTTTAGATTTCATCTTAAAATTACCTTTTTGCTAAATTTTCCACAATGATTGATACCATGCTCTATCTCTAACAGAGTCAATGATATAAATCAGTAACAATTTCCTGGCATTATTGAAGAGTCAGTGAAGGGTAAGGTTTGTAATAGAAAAGCGAAAGCTGGTCTGGTCTCTGAAAAGCCCTTACCCTGGCCCTCGTTCAGTCTTGCCCCAGCAGGGAGCTCTGCCTGCAGCACCTGCCATGCCTCGTCATCTTTCCATTTCATCATACGTCATCATTAGCTGCTCAGGCTATGTATTTTCTTACTAAATATGAGGTGTTCAGTCAATTGCTTCGCCTCTCCATGCTTCTGTTTCCTCATCTATAAAATGAGGACGCAAGTAGCACCATGTCAATGGGCTCAGACAAGTGAGCGTGTGCTCCTGGCATGTGGAAACTCAAAAGTTTGCAGTTACTCTTACTAATATCATCATTATTCTTCAAAGATTACTATATTCCAATTTTCTCTAGTTCTTCTTAATATATTCCTAATTTCTCTTTTTCCTCAAAGGTATTTATTTATAAATATTTCTCTCTTGTTATTCTTTTGTACAATAAGATAGTAAAGAACCTAAACTTAAATATTCTAGTTGAGTATTTCTCTGGAAAAGCTTCCCTCTGTTGCAGAAATAAAAAGTCATCCCTTCACCTTAGAATTTATGAGTTGTTTCAATTCCAGAGAGCAAAACCAAGAAATTATTTCATACATTCAGGCTGTAAGTGGCAAAGTGTAATATAATTGAATAAAACAAGAGCCAGCACCATCTTCAAAAATAGTTTTAGAAGAGAAATCCTTCTACATTTGATTTAAAGTTTTAATTTGCAAATTACCTTGAGAATGTCATAAAATCAGGTTGCCACTCCTCCTTCACCTGTGGTTAAACATCTCTGCCGAGCATTGGCTTTCTCACTCCCTGGTTATTAATTGATACTGTAGTTCCCCAAAGGAACTGGCTTTGTTCAAAGCCCAAAACATCTGCTTGGCTAAAACAAAATAATAAGAATAGCCAAGATGCTTTAGGCATCACCAGATGACCATTATTCATAGGTAGAATATATATTTTTCAGAGGCAGCAAGCATTTTATTTTTTAAATCAAGATGATCGTAAGTAATGGTTGAATTATAATCTTTCACTTGATGATCCTGAATTTAATTCTGTAGAAGTAAGGAAGCAGAATGTGGATTTCCTGGAGTCATTTTCATCGGCTCTCAAGGTTGTGTTTGCATGGACAGTTTCACGAGATTGTCTAAAAGGGCCTGACAGTTCTGCCCCCCAAAAATGATGCAGCCTCATGTGTGGTCCATTGGTCCTCCTCAGCTCAGCCCAGGGCCACCCACGCCTTAGAACACGGTGCCCCAGCCAGCGCCTGCCCCTTCTGTCTTTGCCCAGCTTTTCTCTGGGTCATACAAGCCTTCAAATGTGGTGATCGACAGGCACTTGTGAGTGAATCTGCAGACTTGACTGGCTTCAGGGTGGGAGGCAGTATCAGGATGAATTAAATGAAAATTCCTTCAAAATTATAGCTGTCCAAAAATGAGTCCCCAAAATTAATGGTGTTAAGTGTACGTATAGTTCTAAATTACAATGCTTTTATCAATTTCATCAAAATCTTGCTCTAAAGCCTATATTGATTATTTTCTGCCTGTTCTATGCAGGCCAGTTTTCTTAGTCTATCAAGACTGTAGAAACCACTTTACTCAGACTTCAAAAAATCATTAAAACTATGCACATCTCATGATAAAATATCAGAAGCCCTCTCCCTTCCCCTCCCATCTCGAGGGAACTAACACTTATTTATCTTTACTTCCAGTCACTCTTCTACTCATTTAATATATGTGTATGTACCAGATATATGTAGAAATCTAAGCAATTTAACCTAACAACAATTAACCTAAGTAGTATTGTGCTATGAATTCTTATTTGTGGTTGAGTATTTTACTTGGAAATACATGTTGATGGTCTCCCATAGACATGGCTCGTACCTGGAGACAGATATTATTACGTCTGACTTGCTCATGGCATCTCGTGATCTGTCCCACCATTTACTGACACACATTTAAGCTGTCCCCAGTTATTTGCTTTGCACTGCACTGAAGCCAGCACCCTGCAGAGGCTTGCCGGTGTATTCTGAACGCCGTCTCGGTGAGCACTGAGCAGTGAGCTGTGCCGTGTGGAGTCTATGCCATTTTTAAAATATCTGATGCCATTGAATTGTGCTCCAGTCTGGTTGTGCCAATTCATGCCCTCAAATCTTTCCATCTCTTCTCCCATTATTTGTTGTTCTCTTAAAATCCTACACACCTGAAGTTGGCTGAGCTTGTTCTGCAGTTTCCCATCTCCGTGCTTTTTCTTGGGATGTTTCCTCAATCTCTCAAGGTATCAAAAGTGCAGGCAGCGGTTCTAACTAAGACTCAGCACTGCCTGGCAGTGGGTTAAATTACGCACCCCACGGCGGTCACGTTCTTCATCTCCAGCGGCAGTCCTGCGGGGAGCCACCCAAACAGGCTCTCTCGGAGGGTTTATTTTCAGTTGAGGTGTGGCCCAGTGGAATGGAGATGGGCCTCAGTCCAGAATACGGGCGTCCTTGAGCAGCGGAAGAAACACAGAGGCAGCCGGAGGGGGGAGCCGGAAGAGAGAGGAGAGGCCGTCACCTGCGAGAGGCAGGGATCCGGCCCGCGGGTGGCGGCGGCCGGCCCCGGCACGTCCCGGGCTTTGCGGAGGAAGCATCCCCTTGCTACCCCTTGATTTTGGATTTCTCCTAGCCTCAAAGCCGTTGTCCAAGCCAACCTATGGCATGGTATTTGTGACAGCAGCTCAGGAAAAGTGAGAAATATCTTTCCATCACATCGTTCCCAAACCCTGAGAACCACATCCTGGCAGAAATAATGAAGTGTATTTCTTTGGTTTTCGTAGTGTCTTATGCAAAACTCTCACATGGCGGTTACATGCACTTTGGTTGTCAGCGTGTCCTACTGATGCAACTGTCAGATCCTAGAGACCAAAGTCCCTAAAGAGCTGGGCACCTGCTTTCAGCTGAGTCTGCCTCAGGGGTCCCGCTCTGTCCTTAAGACGCCAGACCTAAGCTCTTTCATTCTTTTTTCTTGATGGTGACATGACAACGTGATGTGAGTGATTAACAAGAATGAAAACAAACCATATCGGTCATTATTCAGAGTGTTAGGATAAATAAACGTGAATGAATGCCTCAGAGTGCTTTAGCATCTGAACATTGTAACCCTGTCTGTGATGACTGTACACCCCCTTACTGTGGCTGCTTCTGCATATGCCTGCATAATATATATGAGTATTTAAACCTTCTGATATGGAAATGAATCCTTGCCTCCAGCAGACCCATTACATATGAACTCATATCTCAATTAAATTGAGTTGTAAACCACACAGTTGATTACCCCAAAGAGCTCATTTTAAATTCATATGCCTCTTAATGGCTCCAATGGGAAGGCAGCCCTGCAGGAGAGATGAATGTTACAGCTTTTAATTGAAACAAGGTTACCTAAGGGATTAAGGCTACATAAGTTGCTGTCAAAACAGATATGACTTTATACATTTATAATTTGAATGTTCTGGACAACACAATTTACTGAAATTAGATTGGAAGATGGGATGGATGCAAATGAGTTTCTTTACACAAAGAAATATGACTATAGACGTTTACTTGTATGCTATGTTTTTAGTAATTTTATCTATCTCTAATTATAGTTAATTTTAGAAGCTACTGTTTTATCATCAAATGCTACTGTTGCTTTAGATGACATCAGTTTATCCCAAGAATGTGAAATTTCATATAAGCCCCTGCCTCGTATCAGCATACAAAAACAAGGTAATTTTTTGTTGTTGTTGTGACTGTTGTAGTTTCAGACATTTAAATGGTTAATTATTCTTAAAATGAATAAATAAAACATATGAGCTCCTCAATTATGTATATCACTATATTACAAGAATTAATATAATAAAAGGATGTGGATTGTACTGTATATCCTTGGAACCTAAAATTAACTTTTTAAAGGTAAAAAATATAACTTATCATGTTCTATGTCTCAGTCCTCTCCTCCAATAATTTGGAAGATATTCTATTTTATGGCTAGAATTTCCACATTCATATTGTTAATAATAAAGAGTATAAAAGAATATTAATTATTTTATGTTTTCAAAACACTTCTATAAAAAACTCAGTTCTCTATTAATTTTGTATGGTCCTTCAAATGAGCATGTCATGGAATTCATATTTCAAAAAACCCAGGAGATCAAAAAAATCATTATGTTTGGAAAAATGACTGTAAGGAAAACTAAAAACTTAAAACTTGACTCTAAAATTCCATATTTATATTTTTAAAATAGTACTTTCAAGTAACAGATGGCATTTGGCTAAGTCTTTCACTAAATATTTTTGTAGAAAGATAGTCATACAAATGGATCCAAAATAGTGAAATATTTTGGAAATCTAGACATTTATTAGTGTCTGGGCTTTTGTTGAAACAGCAGGCTGCATGCCTGCACTGACTTCAGCATTCCAGCCCCGAGCAGGGCTTCTCTCTGGCCACTGGTACCCCGAGTCTCAATTAATAAGTGGATAAAATTAAAATTGTTGCCTTAAAACTGCCACACTGCATTTTTCTAAATCCCTATGCATGGAAAATATTTGCACATAGAAATCAGGCACATTATATCTTCTGAAATTATGTTTTCTTGAACGATGTATTCACGGAAGTCAGTGAAAGTTGCATTCTTACAGGATCTAAGCACACTTATCAAGGATGGTGTAGAGGGAAACAATATTGGAAAGAGAACCTGGTCCTTTTAAAAGGCAGCTTTCAGTCACTAGATCGCATAACTCTATGCATTAACCTTTTGTGTTAATGTGTTTACCCTGGTGTTCGTGCATATTTGATTTGGGGGGATATGTGTCCTGCATTTATAATAAGCTCTGTGTGTGTGTCTGGTTCAGATAGACGATGAGGAACACAAAGCAGCAGATACAGTGATGCATGAGGTGTTGAGGGTTAGCCAGCATTACCTAATTTCTGATACCTAATTAAACATTTTTCTTCCTCTAATCAAATATCACATAATCAGAATTGGAATAGTAAGAGGCCTTAAAGTTGACATTGATGAGACTGTAATTGGGGACAAAATTGAGGTTGAAGACTTGATACTATCACTAAATTAACCTTTGCCAAAGCCTTTGAGAAGTACTCAATCTCGATTGCTGAGACGTCTTTTCAAAAATGAATGTAAAACTCACGTATGGTGTTTCCGAGCCTAGTTCTAAAGGGAACAAAGTTACCGACGTCATTCCTGGAGAGGCCAGTGGTGTCACACAAAGAAATACAAAGCAACTTTCGTACTGGACTGTTTACAAAATGTGTCCAATATGCAAGTCTAGGATCTTCTCTATGGAACTTTCTTTATGGAACCAGAGTCATTCCTGGGCAGAAGTTTCATGGTGGGGGATGGAGATGAGTTTAAAAATGTGGCACATCCACTGTTGCTTATGTTGGATTTATGGGGCAGAATGGCAGATTTACGTACCCAACTGGCAAAAGCCACTGGTGACTTCAGGGAAGTTCCGGGGGCTCCAGTGCCCAGGGCAGTCCTGAGCCAGAAACTTAGGTTTCCATTTTTAAGACAACAGTGGAAAGAGCACATGCTCTGAGCTCTGAGCCCTCTCATCTTCACCTTCAGCATGCTGAAAAATGAGCTTTCATGAAACCATATGCGTTCCATTTCTTTTCCAAGGGGAAGAGAACCCTCTACCCTCTCCATCTCTGAATTCTGAAGATGCCGCCGGTATTTCATCCAGTAAGGTCCCTGATTTTACACCTGACTGCCCAGACGGAGCAAGCGAAGCCCAATGTGGTAAGTGAAAACACTGGCTCATTCAGCCAAGATTCGTGTGTACACATTTACTCTCTTTCTTAATGCAAAGAGCGTTCAACTCCAGGGAGGGTTGTTTAACGAAGATAATCAGAATCGAGACCTTGGATAAACTGAAAGGACTTGCAGTTTAAAGCAGACTGGATTAGCTTTAAGCCAGTAGTCCATGGATGATGAGAACTCTTTAACCCAACTTTGTAGGGTTGGGGTATAAAATTTGGAAATAAATGCAAGACATAACTCAAAGACAAAGATGAGACATTCTTTTATGTCTTTGGTATCAAAAGAATACTTACTGTTATTATTCTCAACAGTTGCCATTCCAACACTTGGCAAAGGAGTAATTCAGAATATTCTTCATGCCACTTACAGTGTACCTGTAAAGAAATAGGTTGCAGAAATACAGATCATGGTTAGTTCTATATAATGTTTAATCTTTGAAAGTCTGTTTCCAGTTTCTCCTTTTGAAGATCAAAGGTCTCTTTTTCAGGCTGTGCATATGTGATTTCTGTATTCTACTTACCTGATTCTAAAGTTATCAACCCATCTCTGTAAAATTTATAAAGAATAAAAGGGAGGAAGGGATTTGGTGGGTGAGCTTTTGCAAAAGAATTTAATCAATGGAGCCTTCAAAGACAGAGAGGAAAGGAAGTGAGGTGGAGAGGAGTGCCCCATTTTATTGATGATCCTGTGCGAAGTGAAAACCAAGAGTGTGTGCAGGAAGGTCAGCGGGGGTGCCGCTGTGTCCAGGGGGTGCTGGGGACTCGGACAGCTGTGCGAGCAGGGTATGGCTAGCAGGGCGAGGACGAGCAGGGCCAGGCTGCGTTCTGGCACTTCAGCAAGGTAGCCGTGTGGTGGCCCCCTGACAGCCTTGACTGAACACTGCCTCAGTCTCCTCCAGCTGCTGTAACAAGGTACCACAAACTGGCAGCTTCAAACAACAGAAACGAAATGTCTCCCATCCCAGAGGCCAGAAGCCCATGTGAAGGCATCTGCAGGCTCTGGCGGTGCTTGCCGGCCATCTGTGCTGTAGCTCAGCTTCTGCTTCTGCCACTGGCTGGCTTCCTCTGGGCATCTGCATCAAAATTCCCCATCTTTTAAGGATTCTCATCATACTGGATTGGGGCCACACTTGCCCATCTCAACTAATCACATCCTCCAAGATCCTTTGTTCAAATCGTGTCATCTTCATGGAACTAAGGGCTGGGACTTGAACATGTCTTTTTGGAGGACGTGATAAAATCCTTCCCCCCTAGTTGTCATTTATTTCACAGCCAATTACATTTCTTAACTCTGAAATGTGTTGAATTGCCTTCAGTTCTCACAGCGTGTTTCAGGGACTGACTTGTGTAGACGATGTGAAAAGACGAGAGTTGAGGGTTTGGATAATGGACCCAGATCACAGTGAATTGAGTCAAAATAGCAAATGGCCTCCAGATCTCTAAAGCCTTCATTTTCATTTCTTTGCCTCCCTTTCTTATTTTTGCATAATGAATTTTACACCGTGAATCTGTTTATTAGCAGAAATGACAATTCTTCACCTCATTATCATGAATCCTTGCTTTGAAGATGCGTTGAGCTGATGTCAAGGCACAGAGAAGAATCCAGAGGAGCAGGAGTAGGATTTTCTCTCATATCTTCTTTGGAGCAAAAGGAGACAAGGAAACGTGTGGATTTATGGTGAAGTGTCTAGCATTGAACTATCTGGCACTTTCCCCAAAGAGAAAGCAAGGGTTGCTTATAAGAAGAAAAGAAAATGCCACCTCAGGATTTCTATTCATGGAGTTAATTCATCCTAAAAAGGAACATTGCTTCCTAGAATTTCAAACACTTAATGTGTTAATCAATCTTTTAATGGAATTTATTTTGATTTTTTCCACTGTCACAACCATTCCTAACCCAAGCTGAGTCCATTTGCTTTAGATGAGACAGAGAATTGCCTACCTCCAAAGAGTTACAACACTACTAAAATTTCTGTTCTCAGTGCCTCTGACATATTTTCACAATTTCCACAAAAACACCAAGTGCAGATTTTAAATAAGCTTGGTAAAAGAGAGAAAAAGAGTTACTGAATTTTAAAAAAATTCAGAATGTGTACAGGTTATGGAAATTTGCAGAATTTTGATAACATTATATGTTCTACTCAAATGTTTCTACTTTCATTTGCATTATAATATAAAACCACGATTGAATTGCAATGAGGTGGTACAGGTTTCCAAGGAGGCTTTCTTTCCTTCTTTCATTTCTTCTTTATTCCTTCTTTCCTTCCTCTCTTTCTCTCTCCTTTCTTTCCTTCTTTCCTCAGTAAAACTACCACACATGCACTGTTTTAGTTTGCCGAAGGGCTGCCATTGCAAGGTACCAGAAACGTGCTGGCTTTCATAAAGGAGATTTATTTGGGGTAAAAGCTTACAATTCCAAGGCTGTAGAAAGTCCAAGTCTAGGCACCACAAGAGGAGCCTTCTCACCCAAGCCAGCTGCCACGTGGTGAAGCAAGATGGTAGGCGATCTCTGCCTGGTCTCTGTCCTCCCTTCCAGAATCTCCCGTCTCTTGGAGCCCAGCTCTGAGCAGCCAGGAGCTCTCTCTCCAGGTCTTCTATATCAGACTCGGCTGGTCCGCTCCTTCCCAAGCTCAGCTGTGAGCTGTCAGGCATGTAGCAAGGCTGTTCTTTGGCCAGGCTCTTTGAGCCTCTTGGAGGCTTCTATTTTCCTGAAGTCTTCTCTCTTACATTGCTCAAATATACTGGCTTCCTTTCTCCTCTGTCTGTTTGTCTGTGTGTCTGTTTCTATCAGACCTGGGAAGGGGGCAGAGACTCAACCTTAGTGGAATCCGAAGCTCTAAGGCGATCTTATCAAATCGCCTGATCAAAGGTCCCTCACCTGAATTTAATGTCATCAAAGGGTGTCACACCCAGATGAAGGGATTAGTTTACAAACATCGTCTTTCTCTTCGGGGGATTCATAAAATAATTTCAAGCTGCCACATGCACACACTGATGGTAACATTAAAATAAATGTCTCCAGTAGCTGTTCCTGGCGACTGAAGGCCGGGAGCACCGACAGAGGCCCAGCCCCGCCCAGCTTCCTGGGGGCACCGGGAGCACGCATCGCAGGGAGTTTGTCTGGAAAGTAAGGCTCCACAGATACAAAGATTGCGCACCCTTCTTTTTCTTAGTAAACCAGATTCTCATTCTCATCCTTTGTATTTTTCTCAAATTTAAAATTTAGACATTTTTCTTCTGGTCAAAAACAAAAAGCTCCCTAGACAGAGGTGATTGTAACGACCCTAATGGGAAGTTGCTCCTGGTGATGGCTGGTCATTTCTGTGACATAAAACCAAGAAGTGACGATAAAGCCCATTAATTCTCATTGAGGGAAGTCCCTGATTGCTCAGAAAAAAGAGAAAAATACGTCTGTGGGCAAGTGAAATCTGGTAAATACCTGTAGTATTTGAATCAACCCTTGATTCAGATAATCATGTTGTTAAATTAGGGAAGTCAGTGCAGTAGAGTAAGAGAGTTTTCTTTCCCAGTTGAAAATTCCCTGGAGGATAAAATCTCAATTTTAATAAAACATTTTTCTATGATTTTTAAGATTACATTTCTATAAATTATATTAATCAGAGTATCCATGGAGAGAGTGATTCTTTATGTCATTACTCATTTTTGGTTTTATTTTTCAGCAAATTCATTGAGCTTCTTTACTCTTAGAATTGTGTTAGAAATGTGCGTGGCATGTTCTGCTTGTAAGCCCGAGCTGCTTCAGCCCTCCTCTCTCCTTTCTTGCCCAGATGCTGCTGTTCACAGGCAAGCGGCGGGTGTGGCCGGAGGGGAAAAGAGACGCAGTGGGCTTTCTGTTTTCAGCTCCAGGCTGGTTTAGCCATCGGTGTCCCCCACACCCACAGCTTTGTCCCTGCAGGAAGGGGAGTTCACAAGTCCTCCCAGTGTTGACAGGAACCTCTGCCCCTTTGGGGCCACCTTGGAAGAGACCTCGTAGATCCCGGGATGATGATGATGACCAGGGTATAAATACCCTCCCACCTGCACAGCACTCACTCTGTGGCTCGCACTCTTGGGGCGTGTTTTTACATGCTGACGAGTTATAGCTGAGAAAGCAAGGCACACCGAGGATAAAGGTCGTGGCCTTTCCCAAGGTCACACCCTTGGGTCTGTTTAGAGTGGGGGGTGCAGGGGGAGCTCCTCAGGGACGCTTGCCACCAGATGGCGCTGGTTTCCATTTTGCTTATGAGTTCTTCCAGGATGATTGAATTTGGAAGGTTCTGAAATAATGTAACCGTCTTCCAACTCATGGAAAACCTTTGAAACTAGTGAATATTTCTTAATCTCCAGGGACCATGTAATTGGAGAGCGTGCGAGCATTCCAGTCACCTTGGCAGGCTTGCATGGTAGACAGAGAAGGGTAGAACCTGCCCTTAGAGAAAACCGTCTAGTGTAAGACCCTAAACGTGCATGAAAAGGCCGTGGTTAACCCATTGGCAATCAAATCTGGTTAAGTAAAACAAAAAAAAGTTAGCACCTCCTAAAAGGAAAGGGCATGGAGATTGCAAAGACCTTTGTGAATTGGCCCTGTGGTGGAGTAGTTTGCATTTTAGATGCAAAACCAAGAAATAGACTTAAAAATGTACTTACTAGGAAAAGATGTTTTTGCTCTATTGGCAATAAGGCAGGGTGACGATAGGAATGGATAGGGTGCTAGATCAACAGAAAGGAGGGTAGTGGGTAGGTTTAGTGTCTTTAGGGAATAAAGACATTGCTTGAAGTCACCTGGAATTTCCATAAGGACAGGGGAAGCTGGCTAGAAGCAAAGTTAATTTCTGATTAAAAAGTGTGAAAGAATGAGCCTGGCATGTTGGCTAGAGAAGTATTTACCTTTGATGTTAATAAAGATAAATACTTTATTAAAGGAGTAGGTGCTATGGGAGGGCCCCAGGAGGGGCAGGATAGTAAGAAGCACATTTTGTAGAATAATTACTGTCTTCAGGGTTGGTTCACTCCTGAGTAAGAATTTATCAAGCACCATAAGTGGCTCTGCAGTTGCTTACAGAGTGAACAAGACGTATATAATGCCTGCTTCAATAGAGCTTGTAATTTAGTGGGGAGAACTAAATTAATCTAACACATACATTTAATTCCAATTTTGATGAGCCCTATGTAAGAGTTATAGAGAAATCATTCTATGTTTGACCCTAGTGCACAGACTTCAGGAAGGGTTTGTTTAAAAAAAATTGTTTAGAAAGGAAAAGGATAGAATGTGTTTGAATAGCAAGGGGAAAGCGAAGGGGTGTACAAGTAGGAAAAACAGACCACTTTTAAACAGGGCAGGGGGAAGATGTTCTTGATCTGTTACAGAATGAAAGAATAAAGGCAGTTTGAGCTTGTGGAGACGTACTCAGTGTGTTTCTGCACGTGATATAAATGGTTGGGAAACCACTGAAGGAGTTTTAAGCAGATGCGTGGTCTAATAAAATTTGAATTGCTCAGGCTACAATGTGTAGAATGAATTGAAGGAGAGAATGGAAGGAATGGCTTTGGATGGGAGGGTTTTAGAGTGGGGAGAGGGGTCATCTTGGTCTAAACTGACATGTAGAGATGTGTCATATTAAAATGTATGAGCTAGAACAAAGATTCAATAACTGAATTCTGGAAAAGAGGAGAAAGGGATGAGTTTTTTCTCTTACGTCCCAGGATACTGAGGGGTTAGGTAGGGTGGAAGTAGGGTTGAGGGGGTCCCCTTAACAAGAAAACAGCAGTTTGGAGAAATAAATATTGAAGAAAGTCTTTTTTTTTTTTTTTAAGCCAGCCAGGAAGTCATTTATTGGAGGGCAAGGGTCAGGGGAGGGCAGTGCTGGCAAAGCCCTCTCGCGTGCAGGGCCCACCACTTGTCCAGGGGGCCGCGGATGGGGATGTATTTCTCCCCACAGCCATCCGGGATGAGGCGCTTCTCGGCCACCATGTCTTTGAATTCGTCAGCATTGAACTTGGTGAAGCCCCACTTCTTGGAGATGTGGATTTTCTGGCAGCCAGGGAACTTGAACTTGGCCCTGCGCAGCGCCTCAGTCACAGGCTCCTTGTTCTGCAGCTTAGTGTGGATGGACATGATGACCTGGCCGACGTGGCCCCGGGCCACCGTCCCCTGAGGCTCTCCAGAGGCACCTCGCATACCCGTCTGGAGCCTAGAATGGTGATGGCACGAGGTCACAGACAGGACCAGCAACAGGCAAGGGCTGCCTCCAAGGCCCCTTAGGGCCACCTGTACAGGCAACAGGCCAAGTACACTACAAGGAGGCGAGGGGGCCGGTTGGCTTAATTGACTACAGAGGAAGAAAGTCATTAAAGGTTTGATATTGGATGCATTTCAACAGGGAGGGAGTAGAGAGTAAGTGCCAATGCTTAAACTAAAACCTTGGCAGGATGGCACCCCTTGAAGTTTCCCACCCCAGATAAAGCTTTTGCTTGAGAGTCTGATGGTCAAGGACACCAGACTAACAAACTGAGGCTGGTCCAGTTATTTGAAAAAATAAATACCAATAAGGAAAGGTAAAGAGCCAAATACTGGTGCTCAAGAGAAACTCACAATTAGGGAATGTGACAATAGAGAAAGTTAGGAAGAAAAGGGAAATATATCCTGGAAGTGGATTGTTACAGAGGATTGTTTTGGGGTACTTCAGTGAGGCTTCTCCAGAAAAGCAGAACCAATCGGATAGGTAAGTATGTACATATATATGCATACATATATGCATACATACATAACAGAGAGCTTTTTAAAAAATAAGGCATTGGCTCACAGAAATTCTTCTGACCTCTGAAATCTTCAGTTTGACTTTTAAGACCTCAAACTGATTGGGTGAGGAAAGTTCCCATCCAGTCAGATTGCTGAGGTCAATCTCCTTTGTTGATTGTAGATGCAATTAACTGATGTAGACGCAAGTCCCATCTATGAAATATCTTCACTTTAACAAGTAGGCCAGTGTTTGATGAAACAATTGGACACTGCAAACTCTCCAAAATTCATACATGCAATTAACTATCACAGGTACCTACTAAGTAGATCAGATCCTGTATTAGATCCAAGAATTTAGGGAAAAGGAGGATGAGGATTGGGACAATTCCAACATGGAGAAAGGAAGTTGACTGATACTTAGACCGTGTGTGCATCGAGTGCCCACACTGTGGCAGGTGCTGGTCTAAGCACTTGGATCCAGCAGAAAATGAAACAACAGACCTGCCCCCTCTCCTCACGGAGCTCACTCCCTCGCTGGTAGAGGCTGAGATTGTAACGGGTGAGAAAGCGAGGAAAGAAATACAGCAGAGCAAAGCCCGGGAGTGGGGGGGGGGGGGGGGGTGGAGGCCCACTGGGAGAGTTTTGCAAAATTGAGGGACGGGCCGATGGGGACGTGACTGGGTGAGAGCCCGGAGCTGTGGAAAGTGGGCAGATTCTGGATGCATTTTTGAAGGTGGAAGTGTCAGGAGTTGTTGATTCGGCACGGGGTATGAGAAAGGCGAAGCACTGAGGACGGCTCTGGGGCTTTGCCTGCAGCAACGAGCAGGAGCAGGACGGGGCTGCCACTGCTGACCCCGCGGGAGCTTCTAGAAGACCGAGGTTGGAGGAGGCCCTCGGGAGCTGGCTTCTGGATGTGCTACAGCTGAGACACCTGCTGGATGTCCAGGTGCAGAGGAACACTGAGCCTGGAGCCCAGGCTAGAGAGAGAGATTTGGGAGGGATGGTGGGCAAGGCCTGCGCTCTCTAAAACGGAGCCCATGAAAGACCTAAGGATGGGGTCTGGGCCAAAGGAAGAGCCAGCAGAGCTGATGCGGGAGGACAACCCAGGGGAAGAGGGAACCCGAAGGACTCAGAAGCCAAGGGAGTACAGCGTTTAAGGGAGAATAAAATGTAGGTCTACCGACATCGCTGGCAGATCAAGAGGAGGTCTGAGCAGGGACTTTTGGATATGGCAAGAAGGGGTCATCGTGGACCTTAACTAGAGGTCAGCTTGATTGGAGGGATTTAAAGAGAGAATTGTAGAAGAAAATGACTTTTGATGATGTTTTTCTTAGACTCCATCTAGGAAAGCTGAGAGTGGTAGCTGTGATGTGCAACGGGATCAAGAGATCAACAGTGTGTCTGCAGGAGAAGGTCACGAGAAAGGGGAGATGCAGGATGAGAGAGGGGTGGCTGCTGAGAGAGGCCACGGGGAAGCAGGAGGGCACGGAATCCAGGGAGCCCAGGATTTGTGCCAAAAGGAGGGACAGAGAGTAGGTGGGGACATGTGGTGGCCATAGGCACGGAAATTGCATTTTAAAAATTGGGGAATAAACAGTGAGGTGCTGGAAGTTGCTTGGGTGAATAAAAGACTGAAAGTGATAAAGAAGAGAACATGTGTGCTGTCCCTGGCTAATGACTCCCAATTTGGAGTCCTGTGCCTCTAGAGTCCTCAAAGAAAGAGGAGCCCACAGCCCATCTCAAGCCTTTCAAAAGGACAAGTGGAAACTGTGCACCGACTCGTATTGACTTGTGCAGACTTACAGAGAACCCAAATTTCTTTTCTTTGGGTTGTAGTTATATTAGAAGCAAATATAAGCTAACTCAGGTTTATCAGGACCTCCGCAGGGCTCACCCAATTAGGTTTGAATAGTTGTGATTCACGTTAAGAATAGTAGTCATTACCCTGCTTCAATTTATGAGAAGAGGATTGGTGCCCAAATGACATGGAACGGGTTGTTATTACACCTGGCAGAGGCACAGAACATGGCAGAGGAGGGAAGCGCGATTTTGTTGAAAGAGGAAGATTGAGGCCGGGAGTCTTCGAGGGGGGATAGTGCTCTGGCCTGCTGGGGTACAAGCAGATGGGGGGCGGGGATGGCTTGTCCTTCCATCCCCACGGGCCCCATCCCAAGGCCACGAGGTGGGTGAGGCTCAGTGACCGTGGATGACAGTCAGGAGCACGGGCTCAGGGTTCTGGGCAACCGCAGGCCCCGGGAATGGAGTGGACGAAGAGGGACGAGTCCTCCTGGCAGTCGGGCAGTGGAGGCTGTGACGCGGCCATCGGCCCTTTGCTTGGTTGTTCACTGGACGTTGTCCGAGTCCTTTAAACGCCTGGCCCTGGACCAGACTGAAGTGATGGTGTGACGGGCAGCCCGGGCGCGAGGTGACGTGCAGAAGGACAAGGGGTGTAGAAGTTACTGGGCAGAGCGACAGGGCAGGGCCCGGGGGACAATGCCTGGTGCAACACGGCTGTGATATCCTGGTTGGGACTGTGTCCCTCCCAAGACCCCCCACTTTCATTGTTTCCTGCCCCCATTCACTATTTCCCTGCTTCTGCCTCCTCGGCATGCCCCCTCCATCGTGTTTTATTAAACTACTACCTTCTTATTTGGGGAGTTGGTAAAGAAACGGACACTCCTGCTGCCAGTACTTGGAAACTCCTAGAAGTAATCATATCTACAATTTGGGGGCTTGCTTATTATGTCGGGCAGTGCACTGGGTGCTAGCGTATATCATAGTCTTTTACCCCCCAAACAATTGCTTCTGAGGTGGGGACAGTTATTTTACAGCTGAGGAAACTGGAGCTGGGAGAGGTTAACTAACTAGATAAAACCGTGAAGCTGGCACAGAGCATGCCAGAGTCTCCCGTGGGCCTCTCTGAGCCCAAAGCTGGGGCTCTGTCCACCGCAGTGCACGTGTCGAGCAGAATTCTGGAATGTGCTAGAAACCAAGGCTTTTATCTTCCTTTCTCGAGACTAATTTGAGTTTGCATTGAAAATGGAAAATTCTATGTGTTTAGTTTTTTAATTTCAGAGAAAAAGCAAAGTTCAAGGAGTTTTTTGGGTCACTTTTTTGTTAATCGTGCAAATACATACACACACTGTTCATATTACTGGTTTTTGAGGCATCAGTATCCTTAAAGAGAAACATTTTGGCAACAGTGGAAAGACTGAAAAGGACACGAGTTTTCTCATTTTTATTTTATTTCACTACCATCTTTATATTATTTATTACCATCTTTAGACTATTATTGTGTCATTGTGCTCTTTTTTTCTTTTATTAGAGAAGCTGTGGGTTTCCCAGAATAATCATACATAAAATACAGGGTTCCCATACACCACCCTATCATTAACACCTTGCATTGGGGTGGAACGTTTGTTTCAATTGATGAATGAACTTTTGTATAATTGTACTATTAACTGTAGTCCATGGTTTAACTTAGGGTTCACTGTTGATGAAATTTGGTTCCATGGATTTAAAAAAACTTGTTACCATATATATTTTAATGTGCATTTTTTCTACTTCATTTTTAGTTTATTACTGAACAAGCAACAAAAGAAATTCTTAGATGAGCTCTGTTTTAAGAAAAAAAAATTAAGCATAACTCAGGCCATACCAGTTCAAAGACATAAACAAGAGAACTCCCTATCATTTGTTGAATGAGAACAGAGCTTCATTTCCATCACATTTAGGTGGAAAATGTCCTGTATGAGAACTCATGCCCTGCTTGCTGCCAAAGAATGAGCAAATCCTAATGTAAACATGTAATAAATCTCACAAACCTGAAATTTTAAAGAATACTTTTTGAGATAATAACCACATTTAAAGTATACTATGATAATGTAGCCAAACAGAAAATATGATTCATAAATGGGCTTGCTATCCTTTGCCTGAGAATAGGCAGAAATCCTGGCTAAATTTTTGAAAAGGGTAACTTTTTCTATCCTGTTAGTCTTTTATTTGTATCCTTTCTCAGCCTAAGCTAATAATCTCAATATTTTGTACTTCTTAGTAATAACTCAATTATCTGAACTTCTAAGCAGGAACTTTTTAAGCTGAAACTGCATATTTCCTTAAAATTCACAGGTACTTCTAGTACCCAAGCACCCTGGGCTTCTCCAAATCACTTCCGCTGGTCTTACCTATTTTTTTAAATGTGTATTTTTTATTTTTTTAAAAAGATACTTAGATTACACAAAATATTACACAAAAAGTATTAGGGATTTCCGTATGCCCCCTCCTCCCACCTTCCACCTTCTCCGCATTAACAACTTCTTTCATTAGTGTGGCACCTTCACTGCTCACTGCGTTGCCACCCAACACGGAGTGCAGTGTATGTTGGAGTCCACACTCTCTCCCACTCCATCCTGTAGGTTGTGGCAGGCTCTATAATGGCCTGTATCTGTCGTTGCCACTCAGGACAGCAGAGTTGGCCTCAGCTGTGACTTCTCCACGCATGCCTTTTCCATCCCTTCCGTGTGCCCGTGCAGTTGGTGCTGGAGTCGGGCGGTGTATGTCCAAGAGACTTGACTCTTCTGTCCTACCCGTTTTAAGATCGGAGTCAAGGGCAGCTCCACATCGCTGAGAGCTGGCGGGTTCGCTTTGTCCCTTACTGATGGCGCCCGCTGCTGTGCCCCGGAGCCACCGCGCCGTCTCCCGCTCCACTCGCATGGTGGACTGTCGGCCGAGTCACGCCGGCCTGCCCACAGGACGCCCCGTGCACTTCCCCAGCACTGCCAGGGACCGCTCAGGCTTTCCAGTGAGTGAATCAGTACCCCTTGGCATTCAGCTGCAGGGGAGACAGCAGATTGAAAAATACATGCACGTACATACTTCAGTGATTCCAGCAGAGTCCAAAAGAGTTCAGAGTCGGCTTCTCTGCATCTTCCAGCTTCTTCCTCTTTTCTTTTCCCAACTGAAAATGAAAGATCCATGCATAACTGAATTTGGCCATATTCCCATTTCTGACATAGAATCCTGAGATTGTAGTTTACAGTAATTATTAGATTGGATATAGGAAACCTAATGAAATAATTCTTAGTAAAAGATTTTGGGAGCAATAAAAATACAAACATTTCTATCCAGTTTCACTGCTAACATAGTATATACACCAAAGGAAATAGTTTGTGAGTAGATTGTGTTAGCTATTTTTGCTTTGCACATGAATCTAAATGTACCCATGTAATTTTTGTTATTCTTTCTTTCCAAAATAAACTATTCAACATCAGGGAAAAATAACTTTTTCACATTCCACAAATCTCAATTCTCCAGAGCATTTATACACATTTACTGTATAAATATTTTACTATATGCTATTGACAGGGTTTATCGTAAAACCACCACAAATATTTGATTATATAGCATTACTTCTAAAAGACTGTTACAAGATAAATTTAAATTAAATATGGTAGAACCTCTAATTCCACTAATGGGAGATTGAGTAACAACTTTCAAATAGGTCAAGTAAAATAAGCTAAAGCAAACGACTTTTTAAAAAATCTGTTTGCTTGAGTTGGAGATGTAAAAGTATTGAAATGGATTATGGGGTCAAGGTCATTTTTTTTTTCCCCAAATTCTACTCAATTTATTCATTTAAAAAAAATATTACATTAAAAAAATATGAGGTCGCCATTCACCCCCACCGCCCCCACCCCACCATTCCCCCCACAGTAACACTCTCCCCCATCATCATGACACATCCATTGCATCTGGTGAATACATCTCTGGGCATCACTGCACCCCATGTCCTGTGATCCACACCATAGCCCACACTCTCCCACGTTCCATCCAGTGGGCCATGGGAGGACATACAATGTCCGGCAATTGTCCCTGGAGCACCACCCAGGACAACTCCAAGTCCCGAGAATGCCTCCACATCTCATCTCTTCCTCCAATTCCCCGCACCAAGCAGCCACCATTGCCACTTTTTCCACACCAATGCCACATTTTCTCGATTATTAAGCACAATAGTTCATGAATAGAATATCATTAAGTTCACTCTAATCCTTACTGTATTCCTCCTTCCTGTGGACCTTGGCTTGGTTGTGTCCATTCCACATCTATGTCAAGAGGGGCCTTAGATTCCACATGGATGCTGGATGCAATCCTCCTGCTTTCAGTTGTAGGTCTCTTTAGCCCTCAAAAGGACCAATATCTGGGGTTGTATCTACTTTATCAGTCTCTGAGACTCTGCTCAGGTGTGCATAAGGGCAATCCTTCTGACAACCTCCAGACTCTTTTTTAGAGACTCATAGCCATATAAACTTATTTGTCCTTTCCATTTCTCCCTTACTTTAGGTCAAACAGCATTTTTAACTCCTGTTATTATATGTAGACAGGGATATTCTGCTGGTCCACGTTGAACCTTTAATTCAAGGTCATTTTCTAGTTGCATCATCAGCTGGCACTTGGTAGTGATCCCTCGGTGCCAGGGAGGCTCATCTACGGGTGTCATGTCCCACGCTAGGGGGAATGAACTGCATCTACATGCTGAGTTTGGCTTTGAGACTGGCCACATTTGAGTAACACGGAGGCTGTCAGGAGGGAACCCTTAGGCACAGTGCTGCTCTAGGCCTTGTTCTTATTTCAGGTGTATAGGCTCACAAGCATAGTCATTAGTATCAGGGGCTCACTGTTGGACCCTCATTCCTTCCTGGTCCTTACCGTTACACCTGGGGGACTGCCACTGCTCCCCTAGGGACCACGACAGAGCACCCCCGGCCAGGAACCCAGTATCCCCCCCAGCTGTTGTTTTTAATTGTTTCCCCTATGAGTATATCCAAACATTTCCATGCACCCTGGACACATGCCCTGTATAACTCCCTGTCAACCATATATCGCCTGTCAAAACATATCATACCAGTATTCCTCCGCTGCCATTGTTGAACCACTCCGTGATCCAAAACTTCCTGAAAAGTGAAGCCCAATATAATGTCAGGTTCCCTTACTAGTAAAATGGAATATAGCAATGAGTTTAAAGGTTAGATATAGAATACATATTGATTTGGAAAAATTCTACATCCTATCTTTTTCTTTTCTTTTTTCCTAATTATTGAGCTTCTCTTCACAAGAGCCCTAGATCACAGTAATTCATATACACAATATACAGTACTCCCGCATATCCATTATAAAACCTTTTCCCTTCCACAGTGATAATCTTTGAACTTATTCATATCATATTTACTGAAACTGATGTACAGATATTGAGACAATAGCTTTCAAACAAGGTAACATTTGTGTTTACATTGTGGTTTATACTTTAGGCTATACAGTTTTCTAAATTTTTTAGTTATCCTATGTTTTACATTATGGTTTACATTATTAGTCTGTTATTCCCTATATGTTTTTGGTGTAATATTACATGTTTTATATCCATCCTTGTGTACTCTTGTGAAACACTTCTTTTGCCCTCACATTTACTTTGGTTCAATCTATTCAATATCTATTTCCCCCTCCCCTTGGGGCCCACAGTGACAGTCAATCTTCATTTCTTGAGGAGTCATGTTCAGAGATACTTGCAACAGTGTTGAGGGCTTGACTTGCTCAACTGCCCTAATGCCCTGGGAGCCACCCTTTCTCTTGAGAGATACAGTTTCCTCTATTTGATGGCATTAGTCCTTCCCAGGATGTGGGTCTACCTTCACTCTCATTATATGGGTCTCTACCCAATGGTATAACCCACTCTGGCAAAATGAGCATTCAGATATTCCCTAGGAGTCTGTCCTGCATCAGATTATCCCCTTTGAGTATCTTAAACAGGTAACTTATTATATTTTGAAAAGGTTTTCTCAGCATTATACTCTCAACCAACATCTGACAATCTCCTATGTTCATATGTTGCCCCACCCTCCCCCCAATTTCTTGGGCAATATTACATCCACCCATCCCTAGCCCCCCTCAAACCCACAAAGCCCCACTCAAAGGTAACCCTATGCCCCATTTTATCTCTTCCTTGTGCACATACTTACTTCCAGCTTATCATAGATTTCACCCATGTAGATGTCAGTTTACATCATTCCTCTACCCCCCAATTTCCTGTAAGCCTATCTTCCAGTCTCTAGCTCTCTGAGGCAGCTTGCTTATTTCATATCATTGTGGTCATGTAGTATTTTTCCTTCAATGCTTGGGTTGCTTCCCTCAACATAAGGTTCTCAAGATTCATCCATGTTATCATGTGTGTTTGTAGTGTATTTGTTCTTAAAGCTGAGTAGTATTCCATTGTATGTATATACCACATTTTATTGATCCACTCATCTGTTGATGGGCATTTGGGTCGATTCCAACTTTTGGCGATAGTGAACAATGCTGCTATGAACATTGGTGTGCATATATCGGTTTGTGTCCTTGTTTTCAGTTCTGCTGGGTATATATCCAGCAGTGGTATTGCTGGGTCATATGGCAAATCTATGGTTAGTTTTTTGAGAAACCGCTAAACTGTCCTCCAGAATGGTTGGATCCTTCTGCATTCCCACCAGCAGTGGATGAGTGTTCCCCTTTCTTCACATCCTCTCCAGCATTTGTATTCTTCTGTTTTTTTCATAGCTGCCAATCTTATGGGAGTAAGATGGTATCTCATTGTAGTTTTGATTTGCATTTCCCTGATAGCTAAAGATTTGGAGCATTTTTTCATGTGCTTTTTAGCCATTTGTATTTCTTCTTTGGAGAAGTGTCTGTTCAAATCTTTTCCCCATTTTTTAAATAGGTTGTTTATCTTTTTATTTTCAAGATATAGGAGTTCTTTATATATGTAAGTTATAAGTCTCTTACCAGATATATGGTTGCCAAATATTTTCTCCCATTGTGTGGGTTCCCTTTTTACTTTCTTGACAAACTCCTTTGAGGTGCAGAAGGCTTTAATTTTGAGGAAGTCTCATTTATCTATTTGTTTTTTTGCTGCTCATGCTTTTGGTGTGATGTTCATGAAGCCATTTCCTATTACAAGATTTTGTAGATGTTTCCCTACATTGCTTTCCAAGGTCTTTATGGTCTTGGCTCTTATATTTAGGTCTTTGATCCATCTTGAGTTGATCTTTGTATAAGGTGTGAGATGGTAATCCTCTTTCATTCTTCTACATATGGATATCCAGTTCTCTAGGCACCATTTGTTGAATAGGCCATTCTCTCCCAGTTGAGAGGGTTTGGTGGCTTTATCGAATATTATATGGCTATATATATGAGGTTCTATATCAGAACTTTCAATTCGATTCCATTGGTCTGTGTATCTCTCTTATGCCAATACCATGCTATTTTCACTACTGTATCTTTGTAGTATGTTTTGAAGTCAGGTAGTGTGATTCCTCCAATTTCGTTTTTCTTTTTCAATATGTCTTTGGCTATTCAGGGCCTCTCTCCTTTCCAAATAAATTTCATAGTTAGTTTTTCTAGTTCCTTAAAGAAGGCTGTGTTGATTTTTATTGGGATTGCATTGAATGTATAGATCAGTTTTGGTAGGATAGACATCTTAATAATATTTAGTCTTCCTATCCATGAACAGGGAATATTCTTCCATTTATTTAGGTCTTCTTTGATTTCCTTGAACAGTCTTGTATAGTTCTCAGTGTATAAGTTTTTTACATCTTTAGTTAAATTTATTCCTAAATATTTGATTTTTTTATTTACTATTGTGAATGGTATTTCTTTCTTGATTTCCTCCTGATCTTGCTCATTATTGGTGTACAGAAATGCTACTGTTTTTTGTGCATTGATCTCATAACCTGCAACTTTACTAAACTCATTTATGAGTTCTAGAAGCTTTGTTGTAGACCTCTCAGGGTTTTCTAGGTATAGGATCATGTCATCTGCAAATAATGAAATTTTGACTTCTTCCTTTCCAATTTGAATGCCTTTTATATCTGGTTCTTGCCTCACTGCTTGAGCAAGTACTTCTAAGACAATGCTAAATAGAAGGGGAGACAGTGGGCATCCTTGTCTTGTTCCTGACTTTAGAGGGAAGGATTCTAGGATTTCTCCATTGTAAACAATGTTGGTTGTAGGTTTTTCATATATACTCTTTATCATGTTCAAAAAATTTCCTTGTATTCCGATCTTCTGGAGTGTTTTTATCAAGAAAGGGTGCTGTATTTTGTCAAATGCTTTTTCTGCATCTATAGATATAATCATGTGATTTTTTTCCTTCAATCTGTTTATATGGTTATTACATGGATTGATTTTCTTATGTTGAACCATCCTTGCATACCTGGAATGAATCCCACTTGGTTGTGGTATATAATTCGTTGAATGTGTTGTTGAATACGATTAGCAAGTATTTTGTTAAGTATTTTTGTGTCTAGGTTCATTAGAGAAATTGGTCTGTAATTTTTCTTTCTTGTGGTGTCTTTGTTTGGCTTTGGTACTAGGGTAATGTTGGCATCATAGAAGGAGTTAGGCAATGTTCCTTCTGTTTCGATTTTTTTGAAGAGTTTCAGCAGGATTGGTGTTAGTTCTTTCTGGAATGTTTTGTAGAATTCACCTGTGAAGCCGTCTGGCCCTAGGCTCTTCTTAGTTGGGAGGTTTTTAATGACTGATTCTATCTCTTTACTTGTGATTGGTTTGTTGAGATCATCAATTTTTTCTTTCGTCAATATAGGCTGCTTATGTGTTTCTAGGAATTTGTCCATTTCCTCTGAATTGTCATTTTTGTTGGAATATAGTTTTTCAAAGTATCCTCTTGGGTCAAGGTCTTTGAGGATTAGAACTTGAGTGGAGAATTAGGAAATATAAAAAAGGATTAAATGAAATTTCCAGTACTAAAAACACAATAATCAAAATTAAGAGCTCTATCAGCAGATTATCTGATGGGATTAGATAAATTGGGGAATTAGCTGCTAGGTTAGGAAACAGAAGGAGAAAGCATGTAGACCTCCTATCTCAAATCCAGCCAGGGTTCTCAGAGTTTCTCTGTCACTTCTTGACTTCGTGCACCAGTCAGAAGGATGGCTCAGGAGCTTAAGTGAGGCAGCCCAGATAATAGCCTGCTATAAGGTCAACTGACTGATAACTAATTACATCTGCAAAACATACCATAATCAAAGGGTTAACACCGAGGGCAGACAACCTTGGGATTACTTTAAAATTCTGTCTACCACACCTAGTGAAATCATTGTTTAAGAACTAACTAAAAATAAACCCGAATAATTCTTCATTAGTAGACCCCGACAAAAGAGCATGCTGAGATGAGTTCTTTGTGCTGCAGAAGGTGGCAAAGAGAATGGTAAGTATTTGAGTAAGCCAGAATGACGGTTGATGGTGCAGAACAACGCAATGAAACAACAGCAGTAATAATGCTTTGTGTGATTAAAACGGAGAGAATTACAATAAATGACACTGGCTCAAGATTGAAAGGTTAGTACACAGTGCTCCTAAGTTTGGAGCTGGCCCATGGGCCAGCACGTCACCATCACCTGGGAGACTGTTAGCATGGAGGAGTTCACACCACCCCCCACACCTGCTAAATCAGAATGTGAGCCCTAACAAAATCCCTATATAACCTGTATGCATGCAAAAGTCTCAGAAATACTCTCCCGAAGTGTCACATTGTCTGAGGAATTGTAAAATCACCACAAACACTCCATTGTGGAAATTCAAGGATAAATGTAAAAATGTCTGGGGTATCCATTGCAAGAAGAGTCAAAGAATAAAGTAGCTATACAACTACTGCAAGGCAAAGTGGGGTGGCAATAATTAAAGATAAGCAATTTGAAAGAAGACAAAAAACTAGAGAAAAAGGAACATAGAACAGGTGGGGCAGTTGTAAGATAAGTAATAAGATGATAAATTTAAATCAAATATATTCAAATGTACATTATGTAGTACAGGGACAAAATACAAATTTTTCTTATTTGGAAAACAGCTTTATGCTATCTATAAAAGACATTTAAAATATATAAATTTATAGAAGTTGAAAGCAAAAGGATGAAAAACAGATATATTATGAATAATTGAAATAAAACAAAAGGAACTAGGAAGATGTAGCAATAATAAATTCGTGTCACCAAAATATAAATATATGAATCATGACAATTCCAAGAGGAGAAATAAATAAATTCACATTCATAAGGGAGAAATGAAAAATAAATAAATAAATAAACACCCCTGTGAATAAGTGACAGGAAAAGCTGTATTCCTATATCCAAAATCCACAATACACTGTCTTTTCAGGGACATTTATAAAAATTATAAAATTTGATCCATCTGCTGTACATTTTAAAAGATGGACATTTTACAGAATGTGCTCTCTGACCTCAGTGCAATCAGGCTAGATGGCAGTACCATAAAGCTAAATAGAAGATCTATGTGTTGAGAAATTAGGCAATACACTTCTGAATAATCCACAGATCAAAGAATGAATCCTGGATATAGGAAATATGTTCAAATGAATGAAAATGAAAATACTCTATATCAAAGTTTGAGGGTTGCAGCTATAGAACTATTTGAGGGAAATTTATAGTCTTAAATACATATTTATTACAAAAGAACAAAAAGAAAAATGCAATTATGTTAGCTTCCAACTCAAGAAGATAGAGACAGAAGACTGATTAAGGGAAATGAGCATGGCTGAACTGATAGAACATCTGTCTACCATATGGAGGGTCCAGGTTTGATCCCCAGGGCCTCCTGACCCATGTGGTGAGCCGACCTATGTGCAGTGCTGTGGTGTGCAAGGAGTGCCATGCCATGCAGGGGCATCCCCGCGTATGGGTACCCCACGCGCAAGGAGTGCGTCCTGCAAGGAGAGCCACCCTGCATGAAAAAAGTGCAGCCTGCCCAGGAGTGGTGCTGCACACATGGGGAGCTGATGTAGCAAGATAACACAACAAAAAAGAGAGTTTCCCAGTGTTGCCAGATAATGCAAGCAGACGCAGAACACATAGCAAATGGACACAGAGAGCAGACAATGGGGTGGGAAGGGGAGAGAAAGAAATAAAAAGTATATCTTAAAAATAAAAAAATAATTTAAAAAAGAAGACTGATTAAGCCCAAAGAAAACAGAAGGAAGTAAATAATGAGATCAGCTAGTATTATCAATAACAAGAATACAATAGAGAAGAAGAAAGGTAAAAAATTGCATCTTGGAAAATAATTTAAAAAGTGATAGACTGCTATGAAGACTGACTAAGAAGAAAAGAAAAAGACAAGAAACCATTAAAGGAATAAAAAATAAACTTGCAGCTCTTTCAGACATTAAAATGATCAGGGGATATTGTGAACCATTTTATTTTAATACATTTGAAAATATAGATAAGATAGAGTAATTCCTAGGAAAACCCCATTATCAAATTTGTAACAAGTTTAACTGGTTTGGAAAGATATTTTTTAAAGAGGAGATATGAAGAGCTTCCCATAAGTGAAAAGACTGATGAGTTGGGCTGCGTTAATTTCAGACCTGGTGGTGTTTGAAAAATGCCATTGGAAAAGTGAAAATGCAAGCCATGGAATGGGAGATAAAGTTTGCAACAATTTATAATGGACAGAAGTTTCAAATCCAGAATAAAGAACATTTATAAATAAAATGATGGACAGCACAATAAACATTGACAAAAGACTTGAGCAGGAGCATAAAAAATATTAGAATTTTCAAATGGCTAATAAAGGTAGGAAAGGATGTTCAAACTAAAGGTAACTCAAGGAAATGCACTTTGAAAGTACAGTGAGATCCTTTGCCAGAAATTAACTTTTAAAAACAGTTTTATTGATTGTAGCAGTTTGATATTACTTATGAATTCCAAAAAAGGATTATGTTTGTAAACTGGTCTTTACCTCTCAATGTGTTACCCTTTGATTGTATTAGATACAGCTGAGATGTCTTTGATTAAATTATGTTACTATTAGGGCTTTGGTTCAGCCACATCAGTAGGGTGTAACTCAGATTAAGTCCCTGCCTCCTTGGTGGGCTGATATAAATGGGCACTCATTCAGGAAGATACACAGAAGAAGACACAAGAGCTCTATAGAAGAAAGAAAGCTTTGCTAGTTATGATTTTGGAGCCCTGGGGAGAAATGAACCATGTGCCTGATAGTTTTCAGCCAAAAAGAACAGAGCCTTAAGGGGAAGAAGGAAGGAGAGGCCAGGCAGCAGTCACATACCATCTTGCTTCAACACATGGCAAAAGACTTTGGTGAGGAAGCAACCTTGTGTTGGACTTCTTAGGGCCTTGTAACTGTAAGTGTTTACCCCAAATAAATACCCTTGATAAAAGCCAACAGATTTCTGGTACTTTCATCAGCACCTGTTTGGCTGACTAATACATTGAGGTATACTTGTTATAGAATATTGCCCATATTAAAATGTATAATTTGTTAAGTTTTGAACTACATGTATATACCCCTATGAAACCGTCACTGCAGTTAGGGCAGTGAACATGTCTGTCACTGTCCAACGTCTCCTTGCCCCCGTGTAATCTGAGCTTGTAGTCCGTCTCTGCCCTTCCCTCCACAGGCAAACACTAATCTGCTTTCTGTCACTACACATTAGTTTGCATTTTCTAGAGTTTTATATAGATGGAATCATACATTATGGGTTCTTTTGCCGTCTGGCTTCTTTCAATTGTCATTATCCATGTTGTGTGCATTAATATTACATATTTTTTGAGTAGTAGTCCATTTTGTGGATATACCCCAATTTGTTTATCTATTCACCTGTTGAAGACATATGAGCTGTTTCCAGTTTCAGATTTCAGTTATTACAAATAAATCTGCTAGATGTTTTCTTGTGCAAGATGTTGCCTGGACATATGCTTTCTCTTCTCTTGGATAAATACTTAGGAGTGGAATGACTGGATCATATAGTATGTGTATATTTAACTTTCAAAATTTAACTTTTAAATTAAAGAAATCGCCAAGTTGTTTTCCAGAGTGGTTCCATTATATGTTCCCATGATGAGTGTATGAGTGTTTCAGTTCCTCTACCTTCTCATCAACACTTGGTCTGACCTTGAAATTTAGCCATTCTAACCAGTATAAAGTTGCGCCTCATTGTAGTTTTAATTAGCATCCCTAATGATTAATGATGTTGAATATCTTTTCTTACCAATAACGGGAACCCCTCCAATTCAGGCATTTAATCACACCACTTCCTGTCTTTCCAGCTCCCTTCCTTTAATGACACGATTCCAAAAATACGTCAGTGCCACCAAGACCAACAATCTATTGATTATACCATTTTCCCAATAGCCGTCATCCCTCATATGTGCGCTTCCTCTCTATGCAGTTTAAATTCCATGGTCTAATATTGCCTTCCACTCCCCTTCAATGGCTTGGTCTCTCTTGTGCTATGTCATTTTTACTAAAGCACAAACTGGTTACTGTGGATCTCTACCTAGAGATCCAGAATCTGCATGGCTGAATGTGGCTGGAGGAGAAATCAGAACAATGCCATCTATTCTCACTTTAAATCCACGATTTCTGCCCTAGAGGTGGTTCTTGGTGCTGCCTCATTACCACATGATATTCCCCAGTGTATTTGCTCTTCCACTCTCCTCAAGGAGTAACATATTTTTCTCCTGTCTTCTTGGACATCTATCTTTCAATTCTCTAGCCCTAGCCTCAGCTATTTTCTCTAGTTCACTAAGAACGTCTATCCACCTGTAAGTGCCACTTCTGTCAACCTGTAAGTGCCAGCGCTCTCCTTTGCCTTGGATAAATTGTCCAAGCTGCCAGAAGGTCAACTCCTCTTGTAGCTTGGCCTGTCTCTGTGCCTGTTCAACAACACTGCTCCAGAAACTTTCCTTTCTAGCAGATCTTTTCTATCACTATTGACACATGCTTTTATTTCCCACATATGAAAAAATTTCCTTTTCATCCCACTCACTCTCCAGTGCCCAGGTCATATCCCCCTTTCCTTTACAGAGCATGCTCCTCAGAAGTTGACTGTGTCCACCATCCTCAGCCTCTCTCTTCTGAATCTCCTTCTTACCCACTCCAAACAGATCCGTTTATCTCACCGTTCCACTGCATCTGACAAGATGGTGTCTTCCTTCTCCTTAAACCCCTTCCTGGACTTAGTTCCATAACATCAGCCACCACACTTCGAATCCCCTCTTTGTTCTCTTACTGCTGACTTTTCAGTTTGATGACATTTTGTACCTGCAGCCTGGACTTCCACCTGAACTGCAGACTCTTCTCCAGCTCCCTTCTTGCTACCTCTACCTGGACACCTAGTGGAAATTTCAAATGTAACATGTTCAAATAGGGGCTCCTGATACCCTCAAAACCTGCTTCTTCAGTCGTCTCCATTTCATGAAAGGTACCTGCTTTGTCTCCAATGCTCAGGTCAAAGACTTTGAGAGCATCTCACATGCAACAGCTGATGTCCGTTAACCCCATCTACAAACTACATACAGAGTAGATCATTTTCATCATTTTTGTGGCTACCACCCTGCCCCAAACATTGTTTTTCACCTGGACTTTGAGGTATCTTCCTGCTTTATATCTGGTCCTACTACTCTGCTTAAGTCTTTTCTCCACGTGGTAGCCACAACAGTTCCATTAAGCCAGATTATGTCACTCCTCTGCTCAAAACATTTCAGTTCTTTCCCAGCTGAGGTGTTACACTAAGCTCACAAGTTAACTGCCAGCATTTATGGATGCCAGTGTGAGACCTGAGACCCCTGGCCAGGGACAAAGGCAAATGGACTTTTATTTATTATTTTGTCTAACGTAAAACCTCCTTCCACATCATGTCCTGTGATCATGTGGGCTTAAATTTAGCATCATCTTCAATTAAACATAATGCTTGCTTTCATTCCTCTGGCCTCCCAAGCCTGGTGGGTGTTTGCATGAAGGGAGTCTGCAGCCAAGCTAAGGAAGCTGAGCTTGCAGAACCCACATCTTTTATAAAGGGCTGCAAATAAATGTGCCTGAACTTTGCTTTAGAGGGAAACACCCTATCGGGAACAATAACTTGCCCTGTGCTCTAGAAGGAGTCAGCGTTTCTATTTTTTCACGCTGTTCACTGTTTTAAGACCCTTGAGGGGATAGCCTGGAACAAAAGGTCAGGCTCTGCTCATAAGACGTAAAGCAACATGTGTGATCTGGGGAGAATTGTTTCTCAACTGTACCTTTAATGGTCTACCATTAATGGAAACCATCAAAGCCACATGCAGAATAATGCAATCATTCTTGTCTGAAATGCAATGATATTGATTGCCAAATATTATTATTATTATTATTTTTTTAAAGATTTATTTATTTAATTTCCCCCCCCTCCCCTGGTTGTCTGTTCTTGGTGTCTGTTTGCTGCGTCTTGTTTCTCTGTCCGCTTCTGTTGTCGTCAGCGGCACGGGAAGTGTGGGCGGCGCCATTCCTGGGCAGGCTGCACTTTCTTTCACGCTGGGCGGCTTTCCTCACGGGCGCACTCCTTGCGCGTGGGACTCCCCCATGCGGGGGACACCCTTGCGTGGCACGGCACTCCTTGCGCGCATCAGCGCTGCACATGGCCAGCTCCACATGGGTCAAGGAGGCCCAGGGTTTGAACCGCGGACCTCCCATATGGTAGACGGACGCCCTAACCACTGGGCCAAAGTCTGTTTCCCGTGATTGCCAAATATTATTTAGTTATTTGTGCACTGATATTCCTTCAAAAGATTTTATTTCTATTTATTTGTATGAACAGATTTTTAATTTCATGGTACTTTTGCAAATATACCCTTATATATTTTAAACACTTAATGAATATTAACTATTGATGAAAAGTAGAATTCGGTTACTTAAACCTTACCATAACTCCAAACATAGAACCATTTTCAGTGCATGCAGAAGCCTGGAAGTCAAAGAAATACAATAGTGGGGAGCATGTTCTAAAACAGGATATATAATATTAATGCATTTGAATTTTGTAAAACCTCTTCTTAACCAAATAAAGTACAACTTCAATGAACTCAAGCCAACTCACTAGATTACTCAATTAACTTTTTTTCTCCTTCATTCAACTTTTAGGAGGGTCATGAAATCTAAAGGAAAAACTTAAAAGAAATAAGGACAGTCAGTCTAGTGAACTTTAAGCTATTATAATTGTATATCTAAAAACCTTCTTCCAGATCATATCCTGTGATCTTGAAGGTTTAGATTTTGTATCATATTCCATTAAAAACATTAAGTGCCTGGCACTTAATCAGTTTTTAAAAAGCAAATAGCTGTCATTATGATCGCTTTTTAACTCACAGAAGCAGCACAGTGTTTGAGAATACAGGCTTTGGATCTGAGTTGGCAGTGCGTCTTCGTTAGTACTTGGCGCTCAGCGGTGATGTTAGTTAGCCCTTCTCGCCAACTCCTGTTTCCCTCTGTAGAAAGGGGCAGACCTTTCCTTTGGTCTTTCATGAGGATGAGCTAAGATGGCAGGGAGCTGACACCTGCTGTGGGCTCTGCGTTTCTACCTTTTTTGAAATGATCACTCACATACCCACCTAAACTTCCCGCTAAACATGGGTGGAGAGCTCAGGGGCTTCAAAGTTTAACATGTGCAGTATCAGAAAAGTTTCCTCCTAAGAACTTTTAAGTCTTTGTGTAGAGCCCAAATTGTCCGCTCAGAACCCACCATCGCACACTTGAGGTTTATTCCTTAGGAATTTGCTCTGCAGAGATGCCCCAGCCACCAGAGACCCCAGATCTGAAATGAGAGTTTAGATCCTGCTTCCTTTTCCCTCACAAGGCTCTTGACTCTACTTCCTGTTTTCACTGGAGTGAAGTGTTTCCTGAACTGTCAGTGACAGGGTAGGGTGATGGATATATCTGTCAGTCCATCCCCTAGCACCCTTTCTCACAGTCATCTGTGTGATTATATCGAAGGGAGACCCAGCGGGTAGTTTTCTCACAATAACCAAAAGCAGCTGTAGAGTCACCAGCTTTTTCTACCCATAAACTAGAATAGACAAGCCTAATTTTGAGAAATTCCAAGTCAACAGACATCCTGTTTTGACGGTGAAAGTCCCTTGGTAAACAATAAATGCTGAGTAAATGGTACTGGTGATCTTTACTGCAAGCTGTGTTGATGCTGATGATAACATGATTGAGAAGGTCGGTGAGGATGCTCCAGAAGCGGTGCATGACCCTTGAACGTGAAATAGTAAAACATACCAAGGGTATGGCACTTCCAAGCCAGGAGAGGATATACGTAACTTTCTATTTGATTAACAGTTTATCAAAAGGTTAATTTCACTGATTATTACATCTCTGGTAAATTGAAATGATTTTTAAAACTGTGTATAGAAATCCACACATATAGGAACAAAGTAACCAGAAAGGCATATTTGAATTTTACAGCATAATCATCTGTTAAAAATTACTATCTTTGAAGAGTCTTATCTAAGAGAACTATAAATTTTCTGTAATGGTTTCTTAGATTTTACTACCATTGGAATATTCATTTATTTCCACAGCAGTATCTCCCTGGGCAGCAGATGATGAAGTCCTCTCTCCATGTAGCTGTGTGGGGTATTGCTATTATACTGTAGCAATAATTTATTTTTTTTCCTTATTTGTGTAAAACGAACTTCTGGACCTATTCTTGGCATTCTCTAAAATAGGAATCAAAGGGTTTTGCTTTCCCGGGGATTTAAATTTCATCACCATATTTTGAAACCTCTGAGATCTGTGTATTTCTACGAGTTATTCATTACTGTATATTTATAAATAGGGATATCCTTTAAAAATACAAAGGCTTACCTATTCTTAGCATTGTACTGCTGTCATATTTATCATTTTTCACTTTTCAAGACTCATTTAATTTTGCTTCATCCCAAATTCCTAAATTGAGAAATCTTTATTCTAAATATAGCAAAAACTGTCTTCATTTTACTTATTTCTAATTGTTTCTATATACTGAAATAAAACTATCTTTTGCTTATTAGATGCAAAAATTTAAAAATATTTATATTTAGATGTAATCAAACATTCCCACTGACTCTTGACAAATTTTGGAAATACTCTGCTGGCCAAGGTTTGAGCCAGCAAACTTGATAGAAAATAAACACGTTTTTGAAATCAGGTATTGAATAGAGACTGTAAAAACATTAGATGTTTGTAATGCTCACCTCACATTTGTGTAGAAGTAGCATTTCCAAAAGTAAATAAGTTGTATCACTAGATTGAAATGTTCTTACAATTTTACAATTTCACAATTTCACAGACTGGTTGACTTTTTACTTCTATCTGCTGAACTCCCGCTGACTACCCAGGGTCTTTCACAGGGCTGTAACCGTGCAGCTTGTTCCTCTATCACTGGGAAGAATTAGGCCATTAGTCAGTGGCCAAGCACCCAGGGGGGAAATTGTCCCTCACCTTGCATTGCTATATATAGGAACAGCTGAATGTCAACACGAAGCAAATCAGATCACGCCTTTTGGCTTATCCTTGTTTCCAATCTCAAGGCTATTAGTAGTTGTCATTGCCAACCTTTGCAGAAAGAATATTAGACTAGGAGTCAGAACGTTGAGGTTCCAATCCTGCTTTACACCTTCCTAATGGCGTGACCTTGGACAAGTCAAAAGCTTCTCGAAACCTCCCTGTCTTCCTCTGTAAAAGAGTGACTGTAAGCTTGTTCAGACAGCTGTCTGGAAAGACGAGTCTTACAAATGCCTCCGCAGGCTCTCCTACGCATGGCGAGCTTGATCAGTACCCACTGGGTCGCCCTGCTCCACCAGCAGAACTCCTCTTCCTCCCCGCTGCCCTCCCGCTTTTCTTCTCTTCCCCCTCCAGGATGTCTTTGTGGAATTTAGCTGATTTCTTTGCCTATAAACCTGAAAGATGGCAAAATGATCCTGCCCTGCAGACATCAGACATGCAAAGGATGCTGTGAAACATAAGGCTCTACAAGAATTGGGGGCATTATATCAAACACACTACGCCTGGAATTTTCCCAATTTTAAATTTGTACAAGGAACTACTTAACATGGTTTAGTACAAAATTCTCTGTAGGGACAATTACGCTTTCCAGTTGATGTAAAGCGGTGGGGAAACCAAAGGCCGTGCGTATCACTGTGAATTAGACCAGCAGTGATTCTGATGCCATCAGCAGCATGGCTGGATGAGGCTGTTTTTTCAAGAATCTTGGGGGTAATTCTGAATTTCTCAGATTGAGAATTCTTCCTCACTAACATTCGGTACGAAAAGCGTCACCACGGTGTCTCCGGTGGTTCTCTGGTGTTCTGGTGAGACGGTTTCCATTTCCATTTTTAAACGTGTGCGACAACTTTGCAAGACCCAGACAAGAGCCACATTTCTGTTCTTTAGTTTCCAAGTGTGATTTCGAGGCCAACAGCTGCGGCTGGTTTGAAGCCCTTGGTGGAGACCACTTTGACTGGACCTGGGGCTCCCGCAGCGACCTGCCCCCTGACTTGGAGCACCTGGCCCCTCCGCGGGATCACACGCTCAGCACGGCTCAAGGTGAGAGGCAGGTGGCGGCCGCCTGCTGCGTCTCTGCTGTTTGCTCTGTGGCTGGCCTGGGAGGGGGCAGAGGCGCCGTTGGGGGCCTGCCTACCACGGCAGCCAGAGCGACCGAGCCACAGTCAGCGTGGAATAGCTCCTCCATGGCCGGTGGGGATGGACCACGGGGATGTTTTTCACAAAGCAGTTGGATTTGCCAGTTGCTGTGGGCATCATTTTGACCCAAATGCAGATGGCATTTTTACATTTGTAAGAGCAAATGTGACTAGCAGTCATTTTTATTGACTTTTTTCTACTGTTGCATGGCCTTTTTTTTTGGTCTGTATTTACTTTTTAATATTACATTAAAAAAATACGAGGTCCCAGATACCCTCCACCCCCCTCCCCCTACTCCTCCCCCCATAACAACAACCTCCTCTATCATCATGAGACATTCATTGCATTTGGTGAATACATCTCTGAGCACCGCTGCACCTCATGGTCAATGGTCCACACCATAGCCCACACTCTCTCACAGTCCACCCAGTGGGCCATGGGAGGACATACAATGTCCACTAACTGTCCCTGCAGCACCACCCAGGACAACTCCAACCCCTGAAAATGCCCCCACATCACATCTCTTCCTCCCACTCCTGACCCCCAGCAGCCACCATGGCCACTTGCTCCACACCAAGGCCACATTTTCTTCGATTACTAATCACAATAGTTCATGAATAGAATATCAGTAAGTCCACGCTAATCCATACTCTATTCCTCCATCCTGTGGACCCTGGAATGACTCGTCGGGCAGGACTTTGGGTGGGGCTAACGGGACACGTGTCTCCTCTTAGGGCCTGTTAACCAGGGACTCGCTTCTGCCTCCCACCAGGGCATTTCATGTTCGTTCTGAAGAAAAGCAGCACCTTGTCACAAGTCGCTCGGCTGCAGAGCCCGACGTTCCAGCCGACGGCGCCCGGCTGCGAGCTCTCCTTCTGGTAACGGGGGATGGTGTCCAGCTGCCCGTCCTACGGGGTCCTGAGCCAGGGTCAGGGTCCCGCGCAGGGCTCTCTAGCCCCTGGGCATGATTGCAGCTCTCCCCTCGTCCAGTTTCGTCTTTCTAATGTCTTAGGAATCAAAACGTAAAAATAACGCCAGTGGACCTAACTGGTGTTGTGGACGTAAGCGCAGCCACAGAGCCCGCCCTGGGGATGAGGAGGTTGAGCTGAGGGGCAGTGGGGCTGTGGGAGGGAGAAGGTTCTTTAGCCTGGCAGGGCATTTGGACTCTCGCCGGCAGGATAGATTTCCTCGTCAGCCGTCCTGCTGTATGACTTGACATGCGTGGACGCGCTGGTGAAGCAGGCCTTTCTTAGGGCTTGTGATGACGTTCCAAGTAAGCGTGTCGCATTTAATCGGATAGGGTTTCCCAAGGTGGGCAGTGGCTACCCTGCTATTTAAATTCGATCATGCACTAGTCCTCAAAAGCTCATTTTCCCTACAGAAAATGTGTACGCAAAGAACATTTCCCTTTTACCCCATGCAAAATCTTAAACAAAACTTCAATTAGTGGTTCCAGACAGACTCCCGCTTTCACTAGCTATGGCTTCTGCCCTGGTTTTGCTTCAGAAAGGGCCATTGCCTTTAACCCGTACAGTTGGAATGTTGCTTAGACGCAGGCCAGCGTTTGCTGTGTGCATTTCTTCAGGTGAAGGGGCTCTTCCCTCCATCAGCGGGTCATCCTTTAGTTAAGATGCTGCCTCCCTCCCACCAACTCCCTGAGAGGGGCGCAGGGTCCCCCGTGGAGGGCAGCTCTCCCCAGGGGCCCGCGGCCTTGCTGGTGACCAACCCGGCACAGCCCGAAACCGCGGCATTTCTCGGCTTCCCTCCTCAGGTTTTACAACCACGGCCTCTCGGTGGGCGCAGCGGAGCTGCAGCTGCACGTGGGCGCGTCCCGGGCCCCCACGGTGCTCTGGAGGGTGCTGTACAACCAGGGCGACCGCTGGGCGCTGGCCACCGTGCAGCTGGGGCGCCTGGCGCGGCCCTTCCACCTGACGCTGGACAAAGCCAGCCTGGGCATCTACGACGGGGTCTCGGCCATCGACGATGTCAGGTTCGAGAACTGCGCCCTCCCCGCGCCGGCCGCCCACTGCCAGGGGCCCCAGCGCTTCTGGTGCGCGCGCTCCAAGGCGTGCGTGGAGGCGCTTCGGCTCTGCGACCTGGTGGACGACTGCGGGGACAACTCGGACGAGGCCTCCTGCGGTAAGGCCGGCGGTCAGGCCGGGCCCCCGGCGTGCGGGGCGGCTCGGGCCCGGGGGTCCCGGCAGCGCGGGGCGGACGCGGGTCAGGGCGCGCGGGGCTGGGGTCTCGCGGGCGCTCTGGTCCACGAGAGGAGGGGCCTTCCGCAGGTCACTAGTATATACGGAGCGGGCGCAGCTGCGGCGGGGCAGGCAGGGCGGCCGGTGTCCACGCGGCCAGCCAGGGCCGCTCCCAGGACCCGCGGCAGAGCCGGGACGCAGGGCGAAAGCGCACCCCGACCCTGGGGCGCGCGTGCATAATGCAGGCGGTTTTGACAGTGTAAGAAGTGTCACTTGTCCCACAGATCATTTCTCTGTGCTGATTTAGAAAGCCTTCTTGTCTTTGTCTTTCCTCCAAGCCCTCAAGCCCCACCCGTTCAAAGGTCTTAATCTGTTGCCAAGAGAAGCCCCCGGCTTGGGGACTTCTCGGCTGGTCCAGAGCGGGCTCGCGGGGCACCGCTTCCCCCTGAGTGCCGCCGGGACTGCATGTTAGCCAAGGAAGGAGCAGCCGCTCGGGCTGTTGCTCCTCTCGCCCCTTTCCGGTTAGGCTAGTCACCTGTCACCTAGAGCCCATCACATCCAGAATCCGCGTTCTTGGCTGGCGGGGGCAGGGCTGGGCCTTGCTCACGGGGGCGGCTGTGCGTAGCCCCTCTGGGCGGTGGACTGTGCAGTCAGGCGGAATACAGGGAGAGGAGAGCCTGCTGGCGTGGGGGCCAGTTTTATGTCAATAGCTTAGCCACTGGACCTTCGCCAGAGCCACAGGCTGGCACCAGGAGAGTCGCCTGGGGCCCGGGGCCCGCCACTGTGGGGCTGGATCAGCCGCAAGGAGGAGACAGCAGATGAGCCTCCCTGTCTGACATTTACGTCTCTGATCCCTTCCTTCGGCCACAGACTCTCCTGTTTATTGTTTCAGAGTGTGCTCACCACGGGCACCCACGGGGAAAGGACAGCCAATATTCAGCTTTTAAAAATACTAATTTCTGTAAGTGGAGTGAGGATGTGGCATTGCCTCGCTCTGAAGCTGTCCTCTGCCCAAATCGTGCCCAGCGTGCAACCCTGCACGTTTAGTCTAGACGCAGTGCCGGAAAGCCGACCCGTCTTGAAACATGAGCACGTTCCTAGGAGGCCCTAGAAATGGAGGTGGGGTGGCCAGGTGGTGAGGGGACAGGTGGCTCGTTGGTGCACCACAAGGGGCTGGAAGTGTAAGAGGTCCAGCTCAACAGGCCACCCTCCAGTGAGAAGAAAGGGAGAGCAGGCGAGCACCTGCCATGGCGTGGGACAGGCAGGGCTGCAGAGAGGGGTGTTTGGGGCACACGGGGACGATGGTGACCGCGGGGGGTGGGACCGTGGGGGCCGGGCAGGAAGCCTTCTAACTGGGGGATGGAAAGGACCTTGGCTAGAGAAGGGACGTGAAACCCCTGCTGTTGACACATCACCCTCTGGCAAAGGCATGTAGGAAAATGTGCCACTGGGGCCAGGATAGACTCGGAGAGGGACATTTTCAGGAACACCTTGGGTGCTTGTTAAAATACAGATTCCTGGGCCCCTCCCCTGATCCGATGAATCTGTATTTGTTGTGGCGCTTTCCTACGGGAATGCCCATTTTCACCAGGCGCCCGGGGATTCTGGGGGTTGAAAGGATTGTTCTCGCCCCGAGTGCAGTCACCTGACGAGCTTCTGGAACTTCCCGGGCACAGTCGTCCCTCTCGGGCCCAACTACAGCCACGTCGCTGGAGGCGAGGTCCAGGCTTTGGGGTTTTTAAAGTGTTCCCTGGTGCTGGCAACATGCGGCTCAGGTTGGCGCGCTGAGCCAGAAGGGCGCTGGGGCGAGCCAGCCTTGGGGTGGTGATGGTGGCGTGGAGTTAAGATAGTGGCAATGGGCCTGAGGGCCCCTGGAAAGCCGGGGCTGACGCAAAACCACCTTCAGCGCCTAAGAGGTTGCTCCTGGACGCGTTCCCTGGGACTTAATTTAATGGGCACGACTCCCCGTGGCAGGAGCAGAGACCAGCTGGTGTTTTTAATGCTGTTTCCTTTGGTCCCTGGTGACCTTCCGCTATGATCTGATGTTGCTTTCAGACCCTGAGCTGCAGTGTAACTTTGAAAGTGGACTCTGCAACTGGGAACAGGACACGGAAGACGACTTTGACTGGACCCGGCAGCGGGGCCCCACGCCCACCCTGCACACGGGGCCGATGCGGGACCACACGCGGGGCACGGCGGAGGGCCACTACCTCTACATCGAGGCCTCGGAGCCGCAGGCCTTCCAGAGCAGGGCGGCGCTGCTCAGCCCCGAGCTGGCGGCCCCCGGGCCCCGGGGCTGCGCCTTCCGCCTGCACTACCACATGTTCGGGAAGCACATCTACAGGCTGGCGGTCTACCAGAGGGTCTGGAGGAACTCGCGGGGACGGCTGCTCTGGCAGCTCTTCGGGGACCAGGGCAACAGGTGGACACGCAAGCAGCTCAGCCTCGCCGGCTCGCGGCCTTTTCAGGTACGGGACTGGGTTTGGTAACCTCCTTGGGAAATGCATCCGAGTGTCTACAGAATGAGAACGAATGGTTTATCCTTAATGAAAAGCAAATGGGAGCTTATCAAAGTTTCTTTGACACTCATTTATCATCTAATTGGGGGTGTACCGCTCTGTAAGCTGCTTTCCTCCTTGACTACCCCCAATAATGCACGATTAAAGCCTCTAAGGATGAGTGTTGGAAACAGCCGCCGCTCCCTCTGATTTTTTTTTTTAAGATTTATTTATTTATTTAATTCCCCTCCCCTCCCCCGGTTGTCTGTTCTCTGTGTCTATTTGCTGCGTCTTGTTTCTTTGTCCGCTTCTGTTGTCGTCAGCGGCACGGGAAGTGTGGGCGGCGCCATTCCTGGGCAGGCTGCTCTTTCTTTCGCGCTGGGCGGCTCTCCTCATGGGGCGCACTCCTTGCGTGTGGGGCTCCCCTACGTGGGGGACACCCCCGCGTGGCAGGGCACTCCTTGCGCGCATCAGCACTGCGCATGGGCCAGCTCCACACGGGTCAAGGAGGCCCGGGGTTTGAACCGCGGACCTCCCATGTGGTAGACGGACGCCCTAACCACTGGGCCAAGTCCGTTTCCCTCCCTCTGATTTTAAGCGCTCATTTCAATGCAACAAAACTCTGACAGGAGAAGAGTTTGGCACAATCTCTATATTCTGCAAGAAGCACAGGTTTGTAAGGGACTTTGAAGAATCTGCCTTTTCCCCGTTCTACGTACGCGGAGCGGGCGCTTTGACTAACAATCGCTCAGCGGCTCTGGGGCAGAGTTGGGGTTCGTGCAGGGGCTTCTGACTCCTGGAGGAATATCCTTTACTCTACATCCCACCTATCTTCTTCCCAAAGGCATATCTTCAATTCCAATGTGTGTATGATTTTTACAGTGTTGTGAGTCACTTTTACACATATTCTCAGCCAGATCCCCTTGGCCAATTTTATAGATAAAGGGAAAAAGCCTCAGGAAGTTGGATGTTTATCAAAAAGTTGATAAGCAGGAGAACTTGGCGTTGCTGGCCTGGACCCTGCAGTGTACCATGCAGCCTGTGACCTGTAGGTGGACTCTTCTTCCTCCCTTTGGAATAAAATCTGCATATAATAAGCTGAACAGAACTTCTCACCTACTCTGGCATGCGCTATTCTTTCTGTTTGGATGACATTTCCTTCTGTTATCCAAAAGAAAGTGCTGTCTATCTAAATTTGAGAGCATCTAGCAATCATGGATTGCATGGCTCTGTAGGGAACACATGGGACAGGTGCCGGCCAGGTGGACTCCGTTGGAAGGGGTGAGAGCTGATGCCATGTGGCTTGTGATTGCTCATTGTCCAGCAGTAATGGTAAGATGCATGGAGTCATGTGAGAAGAAACAGATGAGGGGCTCTTTGACTTTCATATGTCCTGTATATCGAATTAATTCCTGGTGTCTAGTCAGCTCAGTTGTAATTTGGGCCACACTGGCATTTAGTGGATTGATGCTACTTATAATATTTACTCAAGAGCTGGTTGCCAGGAGAAATTCTCCTTGGCAGGGAAGCACCTCCACAGGCGGTGAGCATGGGGCTGGCAGAGGAAGCCTTTCATCATGGAGCTGAAACAGGGCAAACCTTGAGGTTGGAAACCTCTGGTGGTTGACTCTTGTCTCCCCCAACGACAAGTTCAAGTCCTGACGCCCAGTCCTGCGGGCTCATTTCTAAGTAGGACCTTCAGCGATGCTGCTGGTTAAGGTGTGGACTCATTTGTGACCCGGACCTTAGAAGAGCCTGTTTAGAGGCAGCCAAGCTGAATAGGCTGGGCCTCTGTCCATTTGGCTGGAGTCCTTTGGACACAGTTGGGCAGTAAAAGCCAGAAGGAAGGAGCCAGGGCATGAGGCAGCTCTGCAACGGGGGCAGAGGCGTGAGCCAAGGAGCCCCAAGGACGGTGGTGAGCAGACTCAGGGAGAAAGCGTGGTCTGCCGAGGCCTGACTCAGCCTCCTAGACTCCAAAACCTTGGGTCCATACATTCCAGTTGTTTTAGTCAACCCATTGTGTGGTGCTTGTCAGGGCAGCCTGTCAAACGCCGACAAAACCCACCCTGGTTACAAATGGCAGGCTCTAGTTCATGTTACCCAAAGGTTCTTTTAGGCTTTTTCCAGTGAAATTCAGGCTTGAAAAGAAGAAATCCGAGATTGTACGTGCTATGGGGATTACTCATTCAAGATGGTGAGAATGGGGTTGACTTTAAGCAACAGATGTTTTTACTTATTGAATAATGGACTTGTGTGTTTTCTGTCCAACTGATCATTTTAATTAATTATGACATTTTAGACAAAGTCATCTACAATCATGCCCAGCATATGATAGTAGTAATTAAATGTTTGTTTAAAAGAAAATTTCAAACCTTTTCAGGATTGCTCATTTAAAATGAAACAAATAGGATGTGACTGTGTTTACACAGCAGAGAGGATTGCTGTACTTGTTAGGGTCAGTGGAAATAATCAGCCAAAGCTCTTGAGTAGAGCACAGCAAATCATCTCGGGTAAAACTTTAGCTCACCCTTCTAGTAATTTTTATTAATATCTTTATCAAGATAGAGTTAATATTCAATAAACTGCACGTATTTAAAGTTTTGAAACCATCACCATAATCAAGCTAATGAACATATACTTTACCCCAAAAAGTTTATTCATGCCCCTTGGGGGTCCCTCATCTTGCCCTTGCTTCTATTCCTTGACAATAACCACTAAACTGCTTTCTGTCACAATTAACTTGCTTTTTCTAGAATTCCATATAAATGAAATTGTACAATACATGCATACCTCCTTTTATTGTGCTTCACTTTATTGTGCTTTGCAGGTACTGCATTTTATTACAAATGGAAGGTTTGTGGCCACCTTGAGTAGAGCAAGTCAATTGGTGCCATTTTTCCAGCAGCCTGTACCTACTCTGTGTGTCTGTGTCACATTTTAGTGAAGGCATGTACATTGTTTGAACATGTTCAGCATCATGGTTTTGGGTTTCATTTATGTTCTAGCTTGTATCAATAATTATTCAATTTTATTGCTGTAATTTTATTGCACCATTTTCAGCCCAACCCTCAGTGTATGAGAGTTCCAGGTTCTCCATGGTCCAAACAGCACAACAGCACTTGGTACTATCAGTCTTCTTACTTTAATTTTAACCACCCTAAGGGTTTGTTGATGTATTTCATTGTGGTTTTAATTTGCATGACATGAGCACTAATTAGCTGAGTGTATTTTCATGTGTTTTTTTGTTAGTCAAATACCTTCTTTGAAATATCTGTTCAGATCTTTTGCCTGATTTTTAAATAGGGCTTCTTTTATTATTGAGTTTTGAGCATTCTTTATATTTTCTGGATATGAGGCCCAAATGCTTTCTTCCAGTCTATACCTTGTCTTTCCACTCTCTTAATTGTATATTTTGAAAAGCAGATTTTTAAAAATTTCGATGAGGTCCAGCTTATTGCTTGTCTTTGATGGATCATGCTTTTGGGGCCATGTGTAAAAATCAAAGCCTCCAAAGTTGTCCCCTTCTTTCTATCCTCTCTTTTGGAAACTGAGTAAATGTAAATTAAGCTGTATGAAGTTTTCTCACAGTTTATAATACTGTTTCATTTTTCTTCTCTTTTCTCTGTCTTATTTGGATAGTGTCTATCTTTATTTTTTCAATGGTTTATCTTCAATTAATCAAATACAATGTATTTTTTATTTTGCCCAGTATAAATTTTATGTCTCAAGTTTGATTCAGGCCTTTTTAATGTCTTCCCTGTTTTAGGACATATGGAAAGCAGTTTTCTAACTGTCGTGTTTTCCTGCTTTCTGTGACGTTCTGATAGGTAGCGCCTGCATGCTAGATGGGGTGAAGTGCGCCTTCCCATGCCCTGTTTAGCTTTGCATTCCCATAGACCTCCGTGGTCTTCGTTCCGGGTGCATCTAAGTATGTTGGCAACAGTTTATGCTTCACGTCTTGTTTTTAAGATTTGTTAGATGGTGCAGGGTTCGTTTCCCCCCTGAGGCCTTGTGACCCCCAAGGCTTCTCCAGAGGGTGACAGGGGGCACCCTACTCCTCCGTGGTGACTGCTTCCCCATCCTGGCGTCCTTGCCTCCTTGTGAGTGCTGGTCGGGGGTGTTCAGCCAAGCACCCCGGGGCCCTCTGGGGAGCACCGAGGCTCACTCTGCACAGCTCTCTCCTCCCTGGCTCTCCCTCAGGCTCCTTGGATCCCCTTCCTGCGCAGTGGCCCGGAAGCTCTCTCCAGACAGTGAGCAGGCGGTCACCTTGTTTGCCCCGTCTCTCAGCCCACTGCCCTGAGACATGGCCACGGCATGGCCATGGCATGGTCACAGCAAGGTCGGGACATGGTCCTCACTTTCCACGTGGGTGGGTGTAGGAGATGCACTTTGTTTTCCAGGGGAAGCTCACTCACGGGATTAGGGAATGTTCAAGCAGAATGGGATTATTTAGGCAAAACCATTCTTTCTACAGATAGAGGAAAAAAGGTCTAGAAACTCCAGCTTTCCTAATGTCATCCAGATATTTAAGAACAAAGACTAGACTCTAGGTTGCCTGGCCCCCGGCCCTTGATTGTGACCCTGTGATACCCTTGCTCATCATTACCCACGTAATTAAACATAATTATGTGTAAAATAAGCAAAGCACTACGGAGATATTGCACTGAAATTTTTGAATGTTTTGATCTTCAAATTCAATATTTAACAACTCAGACATTAATAATTCTTATGATTCCTTTTCTAATAAGACCACAGTTTAGTAATTGAATCATTTTGATTGCTCCAGATGCTACCCTGGTGACTTTAAAAATGTTTGTTTATAATTCACAGAGACTGATGAAGTTATTCCCAACGGTTAATTTTCAAACTATATAAAAAAGGCTATTTTCCCCCAAAGTTTTCTAAATATATTTTAAGGGGAATTTCCAGATTTTAATGATACAGAAAAATAAAAGTATGATGTAACAAACTTATGAAAAAGAATAATGGCATATAGCTATTGTAACTTCTGAAGATCCTAGTACTTTCTGGAGCATATTCTGTTGCTGCAGTGCTAGTCCTTTCTATTAATTATGATAGACCACACAATTGCTAAAAATGCACGCTGCTGAATTATTGAAACAGTTCATCGGTCTTAATGACCCTGAGTAGAATATGGCTACACATGGACAGTATAGGTGTGCCAACAGAATGTTGCCTTTGCCAACAGATGTTTTCTTAGATATTCACTATTTCCTCTGGTGTCATCTTGGAACTGTGTATTTGAGGATGAGATGATATCTATGGATCCAAGACCCTAATTCTCATATTGGGGGCTGCTTCCACTATGACAAGCAAATGTTCCATTTATTTCAGAACACTGACACTAGGAGAACACAACTAAATCCATTGCTAAAACAAGGGGTCCAATCCAAACTACTGCACTTGGTATTCTAGATTGCTTTTAGATTGGCAGCCTTAACATTTAGAACCTAGATAGCTTTCCCCTTGCTTTATGCCCACTCTAGTTTGTCGGTGAGCTCTGGGATCTGCTGACTAATAAAATAAGGAGCCAAGTAGATGAATATTAGTTTTAAGAGGTACGTGGTTCCCTTCGAGCTTTGTTTGGCAAAATAACATAGTTATAAACTTGGAAAAATCCCTTGTTTATTTAATAAGGCAAGTATTGTAAGCTTTAACTCATAATAAGGTAATTTGCAATTTCTATTATTTGAATTATTATTGTAGAATTCCTAATTAATTTGTTTATATGAAAAGGGAAATAAGAAAAATTAGCCATACTTTTATAAAGTATGTGAATAAAAATTAAATATATGACATACCAATTGAAAGTAAATGTGTTGAAAACATTTAATTTGACCAAACACTAAGTGAACAGTTGTTTCTATGGCTAGACTTAAGTATCTTAGTTCTCAGGTAGACATCATTTTGCTTATTGATTTGTCCATGTATCAGCATCATGCACATTCATTTTTGGGTGAGACATTCTTTGAAAGAAATATTCTCAAAGCCTTTTGTTGTAAACTATGACAATTATCAAGTGTATTGTCATTATGAGTAAGAACACAGCTTATTGTTACTGGTGTATTACTGGTGGAAACCAGTATATAACACTTTTTTATGTTGTATGTTTTATTGTAAGCCATGATCAGCATTCACATGATTTTCAACAGCTGCTCTCGACACCTTACTTTTTCTATGTAAGGATTGCAGCTTAAGCAAATTCTTAATAGATCAATTATACTCTGAAGACATTTTAGAAGAGTCCCAAAAAGTAAATAATATATATAAGTGTGTAATTGCATGCTTTATGTGATTCTATTTATTGTATTAAATATATTTATATTTTTCCTACTTTGTAACAATTCCACCATTTATATACTTGCTAAATATTTCTTTATTTTTTATTACGAAAAGGTGTAATCTGAGATGCTCATAATTTTTAAAATTTCCTATAGAGATTTTAATGTTGCAGATTATGAAGTAAAAGCAAATAGTCAAATGGATTTTTCCCCTCTCTGGGGTCAATGCAAAATTCAACATTCCGGGAGAGGTAAAGGTGTCAATTTTATTATGTGCAGATACTAGCTGTTTACATGGAGTTTCACCTCTGAAGGCTCATGAGCTAACATTCCACATCTGATCAAGGAGTTTCGTGTTTTCTTTTGTGTAGAATTCTCATTGCTTTGCCTAAACTGGTTAAAAATTATTTCAATAAGGCTTTCTTTTTTATACCACTTAGAATTTCTTAGAATGTACTACTAATGCCTTTTCCCGGCATAATTAGGGTCGGAGACCTGCCTCTTTCTTCTGGTGTTCTATCACCAGTTGAGATTCTGCCAAAAAATCAATGCAGCAGAACAACATGTCGTGGAGCAACCTCTGTGGAGGGATCGGGGGGAAGCAACGTTAGCAAGGAAAGGCAGTTCTGCTGTGCTCAGTTCTAGAGTCTGTTGAGTGGAAATGGGACAAAGGGACACTTTATCACAACTATTGTAAGGAAAATTTCAAAATATAACTTTTAAAAATGTTTCCACTCTTGAAATCCTGAGCATACGACTGACCTTTTGAAAAAACAATTTCTAACAAAAGAAATGCAATGAGCTTCTTCATCACATCTGGTCTCACCTGTAGATTACAAATGTACTTGGGATTAAAAGAGTATCTAAGTATGTAGTGAAAAATATGGGTTTGATACCAGTGTCTGTTGTCTGGTTTCAGCTGCCTCTATTGGCGATTCACCAGAGAGTTTCTACAGAATCACAGACTATTACATTGTGAATAACTTAACCCAGTTTAGTTCAAGAACGTCCCTGTCAAGCCCTTGACAAGACACATCCTGCCACCTCCAGTGCGAGAACTTCAAATTTAATGAGGTTTCCCACTGGGCCTCTAGACGTCCGACAGAACAAGTTTCCTTACACAGACTTGAAATCTGTCTCCCTTTTGCTTTTCCCTCATAGGACTGAGGTTCTTGATGTGGATTCAGTTACTGATAAATGTCACAAAACCGAGTTGGATCCAACTTATTAATTCCTGGTCCTACCACAGGAGCCAGGACTTGCAATGTTCAGCTCCCTTCTTCCTATCGTGTAGTCTTTCTCGCATCACGTCTATGTGTCGTGCAGGTCTGGGAAGGGGACGGAGGCCTTCAAAAGTAGATTTCCCAGCCAGGCCCCTGGGCTGCACAGACCGTTTCACCTAATCTACAAGAACCCCACTGTGTCTGGAGCACCCATCAGTAAGAAAACACAAACTTTCCCTCTGAGTGGGCTTTGTGGTTAAAGAGGGCATCTTTACAAAAGAAAACACACAATGTATGATTTCTTTTTAAGTTTGTGATATGTGCCTTAAAATCCTAAATAGTGCATCATTTCTCAGCATTCTAGGAAAGTGTTTCTAAAGTTACATTATGTATAAAACAGAACCTTATTTAATGATGCTAATTTGATCCCACCTTCCCCAAATTATATATGGAAATGATAAAAAGTATGTATTACACAGGTAGCTTTGTGTCAACCTTTTCTCCCAAGAGTGCGTAGTTGGCCAGAATTCACGCTGGAAGGTTTGGGATGGCTAATGGATTTATTGCTGACCGACATCCGTCTTGTTTCGTAACCTCGGGTTTCCCTTGGGTTATCTTCTTAGCCAAATTCAGTATAAACCACAGCTTTCTGCGTCCTTTCTTCCCCAGGGGCCAGCTCAAAGCCACGGGCTCAGTCTCCAGTGTGGGGCGCTGCAGTGACATAACGTTCCAGATAACTCTAAAGCTGACGGGAAGGGGAGTGGGCTGGACACATGGCACTAAATGAAGGAACCAGCGAATTCCTTAGTAAGGGCATCGTTAAATGCCAGTGGGTTGGGCTTTCTATAAAGGCTAAATCACATCAAACATTTTACCGTTTTTATCCAGGTTGACTGTTCACACACAGTGAAGTGCACCAGTCCCACCTGCACAGCTGGTGAGCTTTCCCGCCTGCGGGCACTCCCCGGACCACCCGGGACCCAGGCCCCGGAAGGCTCCCTCACGCCCTTCCCCACAAAACCAGAAAGCCCCAGAGGCAGCAGCTCGCCAGACTTCTGTTACAGCCGGAAGGTCTCAAAAAAATCAGAAATTTATTTTTTCATTAGAGAAGTTGTCAGTTTACAGAAATATCATAGCAGAAAATATGGATTTCCCACATAACCCCTTATTATTAACATTTTGCATTTATGTGATGCCTTTATTACAATTGATGAAGCAATATTATTATAATTATATTATTAACTATAGTCCTTGGTTTACATTAAGGCTCACTGTTTATCTTGTACAGTCTTATCTTTTTAAATTTTTTTATTCTAGTAAAATATATATAAAACCCCCTAAAATATCCCCTTTTAACCACATTCAAATAGTGATTCAGTGCTATTCATTATATTCACAATGTTGTGCTACCATCACCACCATGTACTACCAAAATTTCCCTTCACCCAAAACAGAAGCTCCGTATGGAGTAAGCGTTAACTCTTCATTCCCCATCTACTTCCCAGCCCCACTAACCCGTACTCTAGATTCTGACTATGAATTTACTTATTCTAATTAGTTCATATCAGTCAAATCCTACAGTATCTGTCCTTTGGTGTCTGGCTTATTTCATTCAACATGATGTCTTTGAGATTAATCCATGTTGTCATGTGTATCAGAACTTCATTTATTTTTATGGCTGAAGAGAAGTCCATTGTGTGTCTCTGTCAGCTTGGTTCACCCAGTCATCAGCTGATGGACACTGGGGTTGCTTCCATCTTTTGACAGCTGTGAATAATGTCGCTGTGAACATCAGTGTGGAAATATTGGCATCAAATTTTTGACCCTCCAAAATTGTTGTAGACTATTGCAGTGGGTCCTTAAGCATTGAAAATATACTGGAAATTGTAAAAATGAATACATACTTAAGGTAGTATCCAAATATTAATATAATCCATGTTTAAACAAAGGCAGAAAGGAAGGAAGGAAAGAAGAGGAAAAGGCTCCAAAATTGTTTTTGGTTGAGGATAGATTTCTTTTAGTTACCAATGCTTGGCAATACAGGGTTAGGAAAATACCAAGTGTGAATTTTGAATGCTTTACTTTCAGTGTGTTTCTTATTCTTCTCAGTCTGTGACCAATTTGGAAACTTGGAATTACGCTTTCCTTTCTTTATGTCCTTGGCGTGACTCGGTCCAGCCAGTTGGCTCTAGATATCTGCTAATGGGGGCATGTGGACCCCTTCAGCCTGCCTTTTGCCTAGATTCAGTGTACTGCAGCGAGAAAGCTTACGCTGTGGGGTCCTTGGCTGCCACGTGACGATAGCAGGTTTGTCGAGTTGCACAGTCACTCTTTGGCTGAGGGACTCTGAGGGAACCTAAGTATTTACATTTCTGAAACTTGCATGAAAGTCCTGAGTGTGCTGACAGCTGCCCTGCTAAGTGCCTTTTTACAAGAAGTATTTAAATAACTTGGGTGAGGCTATGATGTGAAGGAAGTGCATTAAAATCTTCAGGATTGCATTATTTTGCTAAAAACCATACTTTTAAATAGCACATCTGATGCGAATCTTCGTATTCCAACAGTATTTCTGCATCACGATGAACAAAACAAAAAATGCAGTAGTTGACTCGGCTCTGCAGTATTGTCACTCTTTGGAATGAACTGCATGAAATGACTTTCAGATGTATTTTTCTCCGCTGATTTGAGCTTGTTTTAATCTTATGAAGCATTTCAGATTTGCCTCTTCTCTGCAATTTTTTTGGTAACAGTTTATCATATTGAACCAACTAGCATGGCTTGCTTATATTGATGACACATGATTCTGGCTTTTATCTTCAGTGGAAAATATTGATGTGTCACACAGCTTTCACTAAGAAAAAAGTATGGAGCCTCTTTGTAATTCTTTGTCAGATGATTGTTTTATCTTGATTTATGCCTTCGAACTTTTTCTCATTCAGCAGAAAATATTGTGTTGCTATCTGTGAGAGCAAAGCGATCTATACCAATTTATGCTTTGTGCAGCCTCCTTCCAGAATTGTTCATGGAACATATCAGCTCACTATAGATTAGGGGCACAGTGCATTCTTCTTTGTTAAATGTGTCCAATTAATCATTTTGGTTCATATCCAAATTTTTATTTTAATATTTTTAGTAAAAGTATGCCTTTGTAAGATAAAAGGCAGTCGCAATTTATTCTCGTGCTTCCTAGAATTTCAGGATCTGAAAAGAAACTCAATACCCTGGTCACGACAAAATTGTCCTTATTTACATGAAGATTACTATGCAGACCTGCTTGAGAGACTATTGGGAAACTATTTTCAAAACAGCTTTCCCAACTATTGCCCAACTTAAATTTGATTATAAACTTTTAACTAAATTTGAAATGGAATTCAAGATACTATCTTCTGAGTAATCATTTTACCAAAACACACTTTCTGACTTGCTTTATGGGGCCATTATTTTGTTGAAAATCACAAAAGTTCACTATTGCCATCTTAAACTTCGTTTATTGAACTTAAAAATTATTGGACCCGATTTGTACTTGGAAAGACGACGTTCTTCAAAACTGGCAGCATAAACCTTCCACCGTGATGGCAGGGGTGGCGGAGGGGAGGTAAACATACTAACAGTCAGTTCTGAAATAGTTGGGGTGTGGATGTCTGTTGATCCCCTAACCAGCCGCCACTGGGGTTGAGGAATAGAGAATGAAGATGGGAAAGTCCTAAAAAAATGATAAAAAGAGAAGAGGGCCCCCAAACCCCAAACTTATGATCTCCTAGGGAATTCTGTGAGGCCTCTCTGAGCTCCCTTTATAATAAATATCTATCTGACAAAGGGCTTTTGTCTTTCCAATGCCCATAGGAGGTGCTGAATATGGAAATTTCATTTGCATTTTGAACCACTGGCATTTCCAGGACATGTAAGAGGTTTATGGAGATGTTAAGGTGTGGGAAACAAGGACTTTTCTGGAAAATCTGGAATATGTGTTGTACATAAACATGAGCTTATCGGATTATGCTATTTCTGTACCTCTGCATCTCTAAATTCAGAGGTTCTATGTACTCATGTGTATATGAGAATATACATATGTTAATGTATTTGTATCAAAGCCCTACTGATTGGAGGCTGCTGATAATAAGGTTCAAAGCAACAGAACAGAAAGAAATTTAAGGGGGCAATTTTGGAAGCATAAGAGTGACGGGGCTGAGATACAAAATCTGAGTTTAAGCTTTGGCCAAATCCCTAGCTGACCATTAAATTATGCATGCCCATGCAAGAGCCTCGGGAAGCCTGGGAAATAAGCAGGGAGAGGTATAGAAGAGGGTCTACCCCTGAAAGGCAGAAGGTTTTTGGTAAGATTCCCAACTCACAAATACCCCAGGAGGCAGAATATTTGGAGGCTTACTAGTTTGAGGTGTCACAGGGAAGAACTCAGATCTGGCAGAGCAACTGAAAATTTAGCAGAGATAGCAAGGGAATTGTAGGTGATGTGAGCCCGAAAGTCTGCCTAAATCCTTGACTGAGCAGTAAAGCATGCAGGTCCATGGTACTAGACAAAAAACAAAAACAAAAACAGCAGCTGGGAGCTAAAGTTTTAAGCAGACCCGTCAGCTGTTCTACAATGCAAGGGATGAAGGGCATTTTAGAAGATTGTTTCCAAACATGTTAACTGTATATTAGAATAAGCATCCAACAATCCTTAGGGAAAATTTACAGATCCCAGAATAATATAATTTTAAAAGCTATCATCAATATATTCAAAGAATTACATAAAGATATGGTGTTAATAAGTAAGCAGATAGGGAATCTCAACCAAAAATGGATAGTATAAAAGGAAACAAATGGGAATGTAAAAACTAGAAGTAAAATAATTGAAATATAAAATCCACTAGATGGCTCTCCTTATGGGGCGCACTCCTTGCACATGGGGCTCCCCTATGCGGGGACACCCCTGCATGGCAGGGCACTCCTTGCGCGCATCAGCACTGCGCATGGGCCAGTTCCACACGGGTCAAGGAGGTCTGGGGTTTGACCCGCGGACCTCCCATGTGGTAGACGGGTGCCCTAACCACTGGGCCAAGTCCACCGCCTAATTGGGGGTTTAGAAGGAAATATATAGGTTTAGATTCTCATAATAGTAAAATTTATCTAAAATGAATGTCATAAACTTGCCCTTAAGATGTCTAAAAAGGAAAAGAAAATTAACACCAAATAAGTAGAAGGAAGGAAATAATAAGATAAGAATATCTTAAAAATGAGTTGGAAAACAAAAACAACAAAGAATATAAATGAAACCAAAAGCTGGTTCTTTAAAAAAAAATTAATAAAATTGATAAAGGTCTAGCTATGTGCCAATCAAAAAAGTAAAGAGAAGATACAAATTACCAAAACTGTAAATGAAAAAGGAATGTAATTACAGAGCCTATAGAAATCTAAAAAAAAAAATAAAGAATTATGAAGAACTTTATGCCAATAAATTGGATTACTTAGAGGAAATGAACACAAGTATCTAAAACTAACTCAAGAAGAAACAGAAAACTCAGAGTCCCACATCAATTAAAGAAATTTAATACACAACTTAAAAACTTCTCACAGGCATTACAGGCCCAAATATATTCATATTGATGAATCATTAAACAAAATCTTTCAAAAATTAGGAGAAAACTTTTCTCAAGTTTTACTATGAGGCCATGTATTACCCTGACACCAAACCCAAAGAAAGGTGTCACAGGAAGTGAAAACTCTTGACCAATATTCCTCACGAACTTAGATGCAGACATTCTTAACATAGTGTTAGCAAATTGCATCAGCAATATTAAAAATGATAATATATCATGACCAGAGAGGGTTTATCTCAGTAATACAAGGTTTGTATAACATCTGAAAACCTAACTTGGACTAAAGGAAAAAATCATGCAATCATTTCAATAGATGCAGAAAAAGAATTTACAAAATGTAATACCCTTAATTATAAAAACTTTCAGCAAGCTATGAAGAACGGTGAATATTTTCATACTGATAACATGGGCTTACAAAAAATTTGTTGAAAAATTGATGTTTTCTACCTAAGATTGGGAAGAATGCAAGAATATTCCCTGTCACCACTCCTTTAAAATATTGTGCTATAGGTCTTAATTAGAGCAAGAGGGAGAAATAAAGGGTGGGGGGCTGGAGATTGCCTAACAAAGGAAGCAAGGAAAGAAGCAAAGAAAGAAAAGGCATGCATATTGGAAGGAAAGAAAAAAAGGATTTTTCTTCCAGGGACATGAATATATACATAGAAAATCCTTAGGAATCTGCAAAAAAGCTCCAAAACTATTAAGTTGTAGTATAAAAGTTAGTGCATACAGATTTCATACAGATGAAATCAATTGTATTTCTGTATACAAAAACCAATTGGAAAATGAAATTATAAAGCAATTTAATTCTTAATAGCATTAAAAATAAGATATTTAGGAATACATTTAATGAAAGTCATGTAGAACTGAAAGTACAAAACAAAAATGAAAGAAAACCTAAACAAATGGATATATATATATATATATATAATAAACATTTACAGGTGGAGACAATATTTTTCAGATGATAATTCTCCCCAAATTGATCTCCCAAGGCAAGCATACTCAAAATCCTACAGGCCTTTTTGGAGAAATTCTCGAGCTGATTCTAACATTTTTATGGAAATGCAAAGGGTTTAGAATAGCCAAAGCATTTCTTTTATTAAAAAGAACTAATTTGGAAGCCTTAACATTCCGGATCTGAAGACTTATTATAAAGCATTACTAATCAGTACAGGATAGTATTAACATCAAGAAGACATCAATGAATAAAATGGAGTCTAGAGAGAAGCCCATCCTTCTATGGCAAATTGATTTCACCAAAGTTGCCATAATAATTCAATAAGGGAATAATAGCTTTTAAAAAAATGATGCTATTAAAATTGGACGTTCTTATGGAATATATGTACTCAATACTTCACACCATACCTTCAAAATAACTATATATCATATATGTAAAATAAATGTTAAAATCATACAATTTCTTATAGAAAACACAGAGACATTTTTTATCAAATGGGATAGGTAATGCTTTCCTAGATAAGAAATGAAAAGCACAGATAATAAAGCTAAAAATGGACAAGTTTAACTTCACCCAAATTAAAACTTTTGTTCTTTGGAAATATCATTTTGAAATGAAAAACCACAGATCAGGACAAAACAATTTCAAATATATTTGAAGAAGAATTTGTATCTAGAATATATAAATAAGTCTAACAAAACTCAATAATAATAAAATAATGTAATAAAATGGGCAAAACATTTAAATAGACACTTTAATGAGGATATACATATGGCCAATAAGTCTTTCAGGGAAATGCAAACCAAACCTCACTGACATGCTGCCACACACCTGCTGGGGATGGCTGAAAGGAAAATAACTGATGACACCAGAGGTTGTTGTGGGTGTGAAGCAACTGCCATTCGCACATTGCTGGTGGGAATTCAGAACCACTTTGAAAACAGGTTGGACATTTGGTAATTTATTAGAATGTTAAACACATACTTACCATATGACCAAGCAACTCCATTCCTGCCTGAGCAAAATGAAAACGTCCACACCAAGACTTGTTCTGGAAGGTTCATAGCAGTTAGGGTCCATCAGCCGGCGAATGTAAAAGCCAGCTGTGGTGAAGACATAAAGGGATTGCTGCCAATCAGTCAGACGAACAGGCTACTGATATGGCTCTCATGCGCATGAATCAGTGAAAGAAGCCGGATGCCAAAAACGAAATTATGTGGTACCATTTATAGGATACTCTAGTAAAGGCAAAGCTGGAGGGACAGAAGCCTGTGCCCCGGCAAGTGGTTGCCTGTGACCAGGTATGGCAGAGGAGTTTGAATGCAGAGGATTTGGAAAACATGGTTGGTGATGGTGGAAATTTTCTGTGTTTTCGTCATGATTGTGATGAAATACATGATGGTATTCATTTGCCAAAACTGATTAAACAGCACCCTTAAAATGAGTGAATTTCATTGTGTGTAGACCATACTTGGATAAGGCTTGTGGAAAGGGTTTGGAACTCTGCTGTGCACCTAATCTGCAGAGCAGAGTTATTTTCATAGAGTGGAAATCGGCTGAGTAGTGAACTTCAGAGGGGCTGAAGAAAAGGACAGCATCTTTTTCCAATGAATGTCAACCAGAACTGTCTTTTAGGATATAGTTTCAGCTCTCCTCTATCTTGTACTCTCTAAATTAATTTCTAACAATGTTAGCCTGGTTTGTAAATATCTAGCATGTATTTGTGACTTTTATTTAAGGTTTTACTATAAAAGGTACGCAAAACAACTTTCACAGACTTCAAAAAGCATATGACGTGGATGTGGGTATATTTTTTGAAGAGATCAGATGTTTTAGTGGGGATTTTAGCATTAGTTTAATATCGTCTAATTTTCATTGCATTAGAAATAAAAATAAGGTGGGCATGCTAGGAGGTTTCGAAAAGAATTTGTGTCCTTGTCTAAATTAATTGTAGGCTCTGATCTTTAATCCATGCAACAATCGATCAGAAAATATACCAGAAATGTAACTATATATCACAAAATGTTTTAAAAAAGACCTTGAGGGTCAACATATAGATTTTATCTTTTTAATTTCTATCCCAACAAAATAGATCCTGGTCTGATTCACTGGCTGTGAGTCAGTGCTCTGTGTCCAGCCTCTCGTGGGTCCTTGGTGGTAGCTGGACTGGCTCACCACCCAGTGCTCCCTCGGGTCCTCGGCCACTGGGGTGTGGCCAGCCGGCGCCTCCCGGCTGGCCCTCTTCCTCTCTCTGGACGCAGCCCTCAGTAAGAGTTGTCCTGCCAAGGCGACGTCCCTTCCCTGGGGCAGCACAGTTTCCGAGGGTGGTCCTCGCGGGCTCTGGGTGCTCCGTGCTCCGTGCTCGTCCTCGGCTTGGACACCTCCGGAGGGCCACCCCACCTGGAGCAGCTGGCGTGGGGGGCTGACTGCGTCAGAGCCCAGCAGGCGCCCCCCCCCCATTTCCTTCACCCCCCCCCCAGGTGGTGATGCCGAGGGCGACCCCGTCAAGTTCTCCACTTCAGGTACACATTGCCGTGACCCAGCCTGAGACCTGCTTCCACCAGGTGCTGCCATAACCGTGGGTCACCAGAGAAGCGCAAACCGATTCCCAGGGCTTCATCTTCCGTCCTTCCTCTTCTAGCGTTTCCCTCTATGAAGCGTTTCTCTAGTGCACACAAAACAACCTAGTTAACTATGGCTAATATCCATTTAGTATGTTCTATGAGCCAGGTGCTGAGTTTTTTTTTAATTATTATTTTTAAAGAAGCTTTAGATGACTTAAATGTTACATCAAAAGTATAGGGGATTCCCATATACCTTGTCCCCTCCCCCTCCCCCACTTTTCCGCCTCAACAACATCTTTTTTTAGTGTGGTACATTTGTTACAACTGATGAACTCACACTGTAGAATTGCTACTTACCATGGACTGTAGTTTGCATTATGGTTTAATGGCCTGTGTCCATCATTGCAATGTCATGCAGAACAATTCCAGTGCCCCCAAAATGCTCCACATTGCACCTGTTCTTCCCTCTCCTTCTCAGAAGTTCTGTTGGCCACTGCCTTTATATCAACGATGCAAGCTCTTCCATTTCTAGAAAAATAATAAGTCTACTTTGGTTGATAGTTGCACACCGCCTTATGTTTGTTCATTCGTCTGTCTTGAGGATTTGGGGATGGTGATGCCCATTCTGCTTCCCATTAAGAGGGGGCTTAGATCCCATGGGGCAGGTGGATGGAACTGTCTTACTAGCAGTTGTAGATCATCTCTGTTTTTTGGGTTGGGCGTTGTCCATCATCATCCTTTCGTTAGTTGTCCTGAGTGAGTCAGATGAGCCGGAGAGCAGGTGTCGGCTGCAACTCTGCTGAGACTCAGGGCTCAACGGGCACGTGAGCAGCTGGAAGATTTGAGTCTCTGGGACCCAAGTTTAATGGGTATAGTGCTAATTATAGGTTCAGGTAAAAGGGGCATAAGAACTGTGTGTAAGGAAATTATAAATGAGTCTAACTCTGATACATTGAAAGAATAGGTTATCATACACCATTTAATGATATATACATATCATAAACATATTTTGTATGTTTTCTTTTAATCTCTTCAAAACTCTAAGAAGAGGTTTCTTTCTACTCTTTCTATGGAAATTTTGTTTTTGGTTTGTTTTTACTTTGGTTGGGAACAACTCTTTACCTTCTGACTTCAGACATGATGACCCATTGTATTTCCAGCATGTGTTAAGATGAAAAATTGATTTTATTTTTAGTACAAAACACAGTGCATTGTAATGTAAAACAATATTGTAATGAAAAATGAGAATAACTCAAGTCAATTTGCTTCAATTTGAAACACTGGATTAAAATGAATTACTCTATATTCTATCATGTTTATACAGAATGTATCTTTTTTCCAGTTTGTTTCTTTCTTAGGGAAAATTACCTTTGTAAGAGATTTTCCTTTTAGATTAACCTATTAGTTATATTCAATTAATTCGAGATGCCTTTAACACAGAGTTTTCCTCATTTGTTTTTGATAGCTACACAAGTTCTACTATTAAGCTGAGTTTGATATTTGGTGCTAACATGCAAAGCAAATATAATTTTCCTAATTTTATTTTTGAAAATACTAGAGGAAATAACATGATGAAGTGGAAATATCAGACTAGGAGCTTGAAGACCTGTTTCTAAAGTTTAAACACTACCATGAAACCTGGTGCCTAATTCCTCGTCAGAATAGTGAAATGATGTATACATTGCTTCTACTGATAAAATTCTATAACTTCCGTTTTTAAATTCTCAATTGACTGAACTCTACAATTCTTGGATGTTGGAAGAGTCATGAAAATCCTTCTTAATAAGAAATTAAAATTTAGCTTTATTGTCTCTGAGGAACAAACTTTTGTATATTGTTACCATGAATTTGAATTATTTTCGAGTCCCTGGAAAGCATTTAAGATCATAGTTTACGTTTTTGCTTGCTTTCTAGATAATTCAAATTATACTGATAAATATTGATAGCTCTATTATTAAATATTTTTTTGTATCAGCACAAAGTATTGACTAACAAAAGTAAACAATGAATTAATTACCTAGAAAATGGACCCTAAACAGCAAACCTGAGCCTTTGAATATACTCTATGTTTAACTTGGTTCTAAAGGAACTTATTTTGAAAAAAATAAGTGCTAATTCCTGTCTACCAGTAGGTTCATTGGTTTATAGACACTAGGTGCTCAGGTGCTTCCTGCCACGGTCATTGTCCCCAGCAGGTCGTGCTTGAAGGGCCACCCAACAGCGCTCGCCCACTGTCCGCTCCTCCGTGAAGCACCTCGGCTAGCACTGACTGCCTGGCGCACCCAGGAAGGGCTGTCTTGGTTGAAGGTCTGGGCAGGAGAGGGCTGGTGTGGGCAGGCAGCAGGAGACACGGGCACGAGGCCTGCTCGTGAGCACAGAGGAGCGGCTCGCGGGACCCCGAGAGCGGCAGGCATTGTGGCCCGATGGCGCCCAGGGATGGGGACAGAGAGGGGTCCACGGCTAAGCGTGTTGCCTTTGGACGGCTGCTCAGCTGGGCCACCTGCATGGGGCAGAGGACATGCTGCTGCTCAGCGCAACTGACAGCCGAACCCCGCCTCTCCCCGGCCACCCAGCTGAGGGTCAGGGCTGGGGCCATGCCACCAACAAAGGCGGGCGGCCAGATGGGTGCCAAAGCTAGGAGTGGGACACTGATCCTGGGAAACAAAGCACAGCTGGTCAGAAGGTTTGTAAGAATCCACTGCAAAAGGGGGTGCAAGCAACGAAGTGCGGCTTGAGGATGGAAACCGTAGATGTAGCCTCGGATTCTTAGGAATTACCTGGTAAGGAGAACCCTGCCCCGAAGCCAGTGGAAGCCATCTTTACACTCGGTAGAGTACGACTTTTCCATTCTTCTATCTAAAAACGCATCCTAGACTAATATCCAGTCTCCTACAGAGGCGTGCAGCCCATGCACTGACGTGCTAGACGGCGCCTCTCTTCACCAGGATCCTCGTGCCCACGTGGGATGGGCTGCTCCACGCCCACTGGTGTCTTCCTCGGGTGTCTCCCCTTGCATGCTTAGATACTTTTATGTAGAGTTAACTTTTAAGGGTTTAGTGATAGAGGTAAAACTTTGATTCCCATGTGATTCAAATTTAGGAGAGACAGAGGGATAAAGACTTTTAAAAACTGACCATTGCTTGCTTGCATTTTCTGTAAAACTAGAAGATCTGTCAACATGCAGCTCCTAAACCAAGCTGCTTAGTATGTGCACTCATACTGTAGGTGAATTGCAGAGCTCGTCCGCCAGACCCAATTAGACTAACTATTCCGTGTCTTGGAATCCTGGCCTTGGGTGGCCAGCACCTGCCCCTCCTGCGTGGGGACAGAGCCCTGGGACCTCTTGGGGACGCAGAGCCAAGTGGCCTCACAGCACACTTTTCACTGTGTTGTGGTGACTTGTGCTTTCCCTCAGTGCCCCTGCAGCCTCGCACACGCACGGCTTTCACAGTCCTAGGAGAGGCTGGATTGTATACTGAGCGGCTTCTGTGTGGTGCTAATTCTTACTTCATTTCACACCCAAATGCTGTCTTTGAAGGAGCGTCACACTCCACAGGAGAGCGGCAGCCCAGAGCTCAGGATGGCATCAGCATAGCCTTTAGCTGGAGCGCAGGCAGTGGGGAGAACTGGAAAAAACAGTAGGCTCTTAGGAACTAGAAACCAATGAGGAGCCCACGGACAGTGGAAGTGATTTCTGCCCAGCCTTTAGTTGGTATGTAGGAGGCTACAAGGGCCCGTGAGGGCTCCTCCCGACGTCACGGGGAAGGCAGCAGGGCTGGCATTTTGAGGAATGAAGTAAATGCACCCATGCTTACTGTGTACTCTCCAGGCACGTGCCGGTAGCCAGGGATCTGCTTGAAGACTCCTCACAGGTATTATTTATCTCAGATATCAGGTGAAGTACAAGCCTGGAGCACTCATGTAGGGGTAACCATAGTGATGGAGAGAGAGAGAGAGGGAGAGAGAGAGAGGGAGGGAGAAGAAGGGAGAGGGGGAGAGGAGGAGGGGGGTAAGGGGAGGGGGAGGGGGAGAAGGAGAATGAATGAATCTCAGTTTTAGGCAGAGTCTGGTATTTTCTGGGAATGTACTTTTTCCTTTATAAACATAGAGATGGGTTTAGATTAGTAGCACCCAAATTTTTCCAGTTAGCAGAATCATCTCAAGTTCTTTTAAAAAATATAGATTATCTGTTTCTAGAGTGGTAAAAATCTGTATATATATATATGAAAGTGATTCTGAGATCCTTATGGTAAGGCAAGTTTGGGTCATATTAGTTTACATAGTTATATTAATGGATCTACTCACATGTGAATCTATTAAAAATACCTTGTGATGACTGGTAGATGTGACTGTTCACTCCAGCTAATCTCCTAATTTGCATCGAGGGGCCTATATTCTCTCTTTAAGTGGCATTATAAAGATGCCAACTTAATGTTCTCAGAATCATACCCAGCTCTGCTGTTGGCGTTCCTAAAGAGAGGCTTTCAGGGGTGGGGGTTCCACCCGCCCTTAGCGCCGCGCAGCAGGGGGTGGCAGGGGGTCTGTTCCCGTGAGGTCAACCCTGGCTGGACAGCGTCCTCTTCAGAGCCCCCTGCCCCGTATCCATCTAGTCTCCAAACTCATTTCTGGTCTTGATGTTTCCACCAAATAGATTTTCTTTCTTCATCACCATAATTTGTTGAGTAGCTGGTACAAGGATTCAGCCACACTGTGCATTTACATTTTTAAGTCCATAAAGTGGCATTTTTGCCTCATTTCAGCTTCCTGGGAGGCTCCCGAGGCCACGAAGGCCAGCCCCGAGGTGGAGTCCCCAGAAGACAGGCCGGCGAGCGGGAGTGGCCGGCCGCCCTCTGCGGGGAGCCTGGGGGGGAGCCTGGGGGAAGGAGAGTGCCCAGGGCGGGCAGTACCTGTGGGACCTGGGCCGAGAGGGGCTTGGGATTGGTGTCCCCCTGGGAGCACTCGTGTCCTTTGGTGGAGGCCGGGGCAGGGCTGGACCCCGGGGCTGGAGCAAAGAAGGTGGCACCGGCCGCCTGGGGGCCGCGGGGGGCCGCTCTCGCAGGGCCCCCCAGGCAGGGCCAGGCCAGAGCCACCCGCCTGAGCCCCGGGCGCCAGGGCCAGCGGGTCAGTGCCTGGGGTCCTGCTTCAGGGGGAGGAGCATGCGGATTTTCCAGAAAGGAACAGCTGGTCTTTATCAGCATAATTGTAAAAGTGAGTGATGCTGGACACGTGGGGGAGCACAGCGACGCAGGGGCGGAAGGCCGGGTTGGAATAACAGGCTCCATCGCAGGTCTGAAGGGGAGGCTGCCTCTCGGTGTTATGCTTCTTTTTAGCCTTGCAACTTACCCACACTGGGAATTCAGTCACACACATGTGTGTCATGAGAAAGGCTGCTGCCTGGTTTGGGGAAATTGTTATGAAAGATTTTTAGCCAACTTTGAGCAAATATGTATGCAAGAAAATTGAATTTGCACTGCCAGTCTAGATAATGCATTTAGTCACACAAACTCAAGGTTCAGAAAGTTCATTTAGCAATGCAATTGAAGAATCAAGACTTTTCCATGAAAAGCCAAAGAGTTTTCATAAGAAACAATGGTTGGTTGCAGTAACTCCCACGTCTTCACAGACTGAGAACAAACAAAAGCAGAGATAAAACAAAAACCCTTAAAAAGTCAATGCCCCTTATTATGACCAACAATTTAACAGCTTCTTTAAAAATCTCTCCTAAATATTCAAGCATAACTTGCCAGGGTATAAATTAGTAAGTAGATTTCTGAAATTAAAATGTTCCATTTGACCAAATAATTAATAAAAGATGTTTAGTTACTGTATCAGAGGAACTTCAACATTGATGGACATTCCTGGGTGATGCTCTTGTAATTCTGTGGGCTGGAAAGGTGGATTACATAGTTTTGCCTTAGCCTAAGCAAGATGCACATAAAATTTTGATGAGGTAGATTTTTTTCCTTCTAGCCTACATTATAATGTGCACATTATGTTAACATTCACACCCAAAATATGCTCAAATACTATTTTGACAATCACTGGTTTAGATGATATTAAAGCATTTCCACATAGTCATAAGAAGAATAACTTCAAAATCAGATTTTTTTTTATTTTTTATTTTTTTCTCTCTTTATTTTTTTTTAAATGTTACATTCAAAAAATATAAGAGGTCCCCACATGTCCCCACCCCCACTCCCCTTACCCCACTCCTCCCAAATCAACAACATCTTTCATTATCATGGGACATTCGTTGCTTTTGGTGAATACATTTTGGAGCACTGCTGCCCCACATGGATAATGGCTTACATTGTACTTTACACTCTCCCCCAGTCCACCCAGTAGGCCATGGCAGGACATACAATGTCCAGCATCTGTCCCTGCACTACCACCCAGGACAACTCCAAGTCCTGAAAATGCCCCCATATCATATCTCTTCTTCCCTCTCCCTATCTTGGCCACTTTCTCCACATCAATGCATCAATGCTACAATTTCTTCTACTACTAATCACAATAGTTCTATAGTAGAAAATCAGTAAGTCCACTCTAATCCATACTCTATTACTGCATCCTGTGGGCCCTGGGATGGTTATGTCCACTCCACCTCTATATCAAGAGGGGGCTTAGATTCCACATGGATGATGGATGCAATTCTCCTACTTGCAGTTGTAGGCACTCTTGGCTCCCTGGTGTGGTGGTTGACTTACTTCACCTCCCTGTTTGTTGGCTGGCGTAAGTCCAATAAACCAGAGGGTAGGAGTTGCAAGACTGCTGGGGCTCAGGGCCTGGCTGTCACATGGACAGGCCAGAGATCCAGGTCTCCTGAGTATACAGCAACCCCTGCGCCTACCATAGGTTCAGTAAAAGTGACAGAAGAGGCATGTGTAGAAAGGTCATATCTGAGTCCAACTCTATTACACTCAGGAACACAAACTCCAAAGTAGGGTCAACTGACATGGCACTGAACTCCAGAGCCATCTGCCATGACCATAGAACCTGTGGGTCTCTGTAGCCCTCAGGAGAACTAGTACCTGGGGTTGTATCTACTTTGGCTGTCATTGGTTCCCTGCTGAGGCATGCATAAGCGCGACCCCTCTGATGACCTCCTGACTAGTTTTTGGAGACTCATAGCCATATAAACTCATTTGTCCTTTCCATTTCCCCCTTTTATTCAAGGACAAAAAGCAGTTTTTGACACCTGATATTATGTGAAGGCTGAGTTGACCCTTTTATTCAAGGTCTTTTTCTAGTTTCGTCATCAGCTGGTACTTGGTAGTGATCCCTCGGTGCCAGGGAGGCTCATCCCTGGGAGTCACGTCCCATGCTGGGGGGAAGTAGTGCATTTACATGCTGAGTTTGGCTTAGAGAGTGGCCACATTTGAGAAACATGGAGGCCCTCAGGAGGAAACTCTTAGGCACCCTGCTGCTCTAGGCCTAGTTCATATTTCAGGCATAAAGGCTCACAAGCATGGTAATCAGTATCAAGGACTCATTTTTGGACTATCCTTCTTTATTGGTCTTTGCCATTGCACTTGGGGGATTGTTGCTGTTGCATTGGGGAATGTGATAGAGCACCCCTGGCTAGGAACTCAGCACTCCCTCAGTTGTCATTTTTAACTGTAACCACTATGAAAATATCCAAACATTTTTATGTACGCTGTATACATGCCCTGGAGAACTCCCACCCAACCATGTGTTCCCCATCAATAACGCCCACACCAGTGTTCCTCCCCTGCCATAGTTGAACCTCTCTGTGGTCCAAAACTTCTTCAAAAATGAAGCCTAATACATTGCCAGGTTCTATTAATAGTAAAGTGGAATATTGTGATGGGTTTAAAGGTTAGATATAGAATACATACTGATTTAGAAAAATTAAATAAAGTAAAAATAAGTTGGGGAATCAAAAAATGAAAAAAGCTTTGGTTTTGAAGTTTTGCCTTTCATCACTGCAATAGGTATTGCCCTGTAAGTACAGTGGCAAGGCAATATCTTTCATTTCTTCCTCAGTGTTTACATCTTTTCTTTTTTTTTTCTTCAAATTATTAGTTTTGTCTTCTCAAAAGTTTTAGATGATGGTAATTCACATATTTAAATAGGGTACTCTTACATATCCAACATCAAACACTTTGTTCCTTCTCTAGCAGTGATCTTTTCATATGTTCATATTATATTTCCTGCAGCTGTTGTACAGATATTGAAACATAGCTTTCAACCAAGTTTCCATTTTGGTTTACATTATGGTTTATATTTTAGACTGTACAATTTTCTAAATTTTTAGGTACCTATGTTTTAGTTACCTTATGTTTTAGCCTTATTTTAGCCTATAGACTTTTATACATTTTTGGTGTAATTTAACATGTCCTATACCTATCATTGCATGATCTTGTGGAACACTTCCATTGCCCCCCAGTTACCCTGATTCCATCTATTCAATACCTCTCTCCCCCTTCCCATAGTGCCCACAGTGACAATCAATCTTCATTACTTGAAGGACCATATTGACAGATACTTGCAACAATGTTGAAGGCTTCACATACTCAACTGCCCTAACCCATTGGGAGCCACCGATTCTCTCGAGAGACACAATTCCTTGTTTGAGAATATCAGTCCTCCCCAGGATGTGGGTATACCTTCACACTCATTGTATGGGTCTTCACCAATGATGTAACCCACTATGACAAAATGAGCACTCACACACTCCCTAGAAGCCTGCCCTGTGTCAGATGTCTCCCCTTAAACATCTTAAATATGTAAACTGCCTTATTATATTTTCTAACAAGTTTTCTCAACATTATAGTTTCAACCACGTACCTGACAATTTCCTATGTCCAAATGTTCCCCCACCCTCCCCCCAATTTCTTGGACCATCTGATCCATCCTCCATCCCTAGCCCCCCTCAAGCCCTCAAAGCTCCACCCAAAGATATTCCTATGCCCCCATTTTATCCCTTCCCTCTACAAATACTTATCTCCAGCTTATCATAGATTTCACCCATATAGGTGTCAGCTTGCAACCTTCCTCTCCCCCCAATCTCCTTTAAGCCTATCATCCAGTCTCTAGCTCTCAGAGACAGCTTGGTTTGTTTATTTCATATCAGAGATGTCATGTAGTATTTGTCCTTCAATGCCTGGCTTGCTTCACTCAACATAAGGTTCTCAAGATTCATCCATGTTATCGCATGCATTTGTAATATATTCCTTCTTAAAGCTGAGTAGTATCCCATTGTATGTATATACCACATTTTCTTTATCCATTCATCTGTTGATGGGCATTTGGGTTGATTCCAACTTTTGCAATAGTGAATAATGCTGCTATGAACATTGGTGTGCATGTATCAGTCTGTGCCCTTGTTTTCAGTTCTCCTGGGTATATACCCAGCAGTGGAATTGCTGGGTCATATGGCAAATCTATAGTTAGTTTTCTGAGAAATCACCAAACTGTCCTCCAGAATGGCTGGATCCTTCTGCATTCCTACCAGCAGTGGATGAGTGTTCCCATTCCTCCACATCCTCTCTAGCAATTGTAGTCTTCTGTTTTTTTGATACCTGCCAGTCTCATGGGAGTAAGATAGTATCTCATTGTAGTTTTGATTTGCATTTCCCTAACAGCTAGTGATTTGGAGCATTTTTTCATGTGCTTTTTAGCTATTTGTATTTCTTCTTTGGAGAAGTATCTGTTTAAGTCTCCGGCCCATTTTTAAATGGGTTGTTTGTCTTTTTATTTTTGAGATATAGGAGTTCTTTATATATGCAGGATATTAGTCTCCTATCAGATATATGGTTACAAATATTTTCTCCCATTGGGTAGGCTCTCTTTCCACTTTCTTGACAAACTCCTTTAAGGTGCAAAAGGCTTTAATTTTGAAGAAGTCCCATTTATCTATTTGTGCTTTTGCTGCTCATGCTTTGTGTGTGAAGTTCATGAAGCCCTTTCCTATTACCAGGTCCTGTAGATGTTTCCCTACATTGCTTTCTAAGGTCTTTAAGATCTTGGCTCTTAATACTTAGGTCTTTTATCCATCTTGAGTTGTTTTTTGTATAAGATGTGAGTTGGTAATCCTCTTTAATTTTTTATATACGGATATCCAGTTCTCCAGGCACCATTTGTTGAAGAGGCCATTCTCTCCCAGATGAGTGGGTTTGGTGGCCTTGTTGAATATTAGGTTACTGTATCTATGAGGATCTTTATCAGAACTTTCAATTCAGTTCCATTGGTCAGTGTGTCTATCCTTGTGCCAATACCATGCCATTTTCACTATTGTAGCTTTGTAATATGTTTTGAAGTCAGGTAGTGTGATTCCTCCAATTTCATTTTTCTTTTTCAAGATGTCTTTGCTATTCAGGGCCTCTATCCTTTCCAAATAAAATTCATAGTTTTTCTAGTTCATTAAAGAATGCTGTGTTGATTTTTATTGGAATTGCATTGAATCTGTAGATCAGTTTTGGTAGGATAGACATCTTAATAATATTTAGTCTCCCTATCCATGAACAGGGAAAATTCTTCCATTTATTTAGGTCTTCTTTTATTTCCTTGAACAGTTTTGTGTAGTTTTCTGTGTATAAGTCTTTTATATCTTTAGTTAAATTTATTCCTAGGTATTTGATTTTTTAATTTACTATTGTAAATGGTATTTGTTTCTTGATTTCCTCCTTAGGTTGCTCATTATTGGTGTACAGAAATTCTGCTGATTTTTGCACATTGATCTTATAACCTGTGACTTTACTGAACTCATTTATAAGTTCTAAAATATTTGTTGTAGATTTCTCAGGGTTTTCTATGTATAGGATCATATCATCTGCAAATAGTGAAATTTTGACTTCTTCCTTTCCAATATGGATGCCTTTTGTGTCTGGTTCCTGCCTCAGTGCTCGAGCAAGTACTTCTAACACAATGTTAAATAGAAGGGGTGATAGTGGGCATCCTTGTCTTGTTCCTGATCTTAGAGGGAAAGATTTTAGGATTTCACCTTTATAAATGATGTTAGCTGTGGGGTTTTCATATATACCCTTTATCCTGTTCAGAAAGTTTCCTTCTATTCCAATCTTTTGCAGTGTTTTTATCAAGAAAGGGTGCTGTATTTTGCCAAATGCTTTTTCTGCATCTATAGATATGATCATGTGATTTTTTCCCCTTCAATCTGTTTATATGGTGTATTACATTAATTGATTTTCTTATGTTGAACCATCCTTGCATACCGGGAGTGAATCCCACTTGGTCATGGTGTATAATTTGTTTAATATGTTGTTGAATATGATTAGCAAGTATTTTGTTGAGGATTTTTGCATTTAGGTTCATTAGAGAGATTGGTCTGTAATTTTCCTTTCTTGTGGTGTCTTTGTTTGACTTTAGTATTAGGGTAATTTTGGCAACATAGAATGAGTTAGGCAGTATTCCTTCTGTTTCAATTTTTTGGAAGAGTTTAAGCAAGATTAGTGTTAGGTCTTTCCAGAAAGTTTGGTAGAATTCACCAGTGAAGCCATCTGGCCCAGGGCTCTTCTTAGTTGGGAGGTTTTTAGTGACTGGTTCTATCTCTTTACTTGTAATTGGTTTGTTGAGATCATCAATTTCTTCTTTCATCAATGTAGGCTCCTTATGTGTTTCTAGGAATTTGTCCATTTCCTCTAAATTGTCCTTCTTGTTGGCATATAGTTTTTCAAAGTATCCTTTTATGATAATCTTTATTTCTGTGGGGTCAGTGGTGATATCTCCTTTCTCATTTCTTATTTTGTATATTTGCATCTTCTCTCTTTTTTTCTTTGTTAGTCTAGCTAAGGGTTTGGCAATTTTATTGATCTTCTCAAAGAACCAGCTCTTGGTTTTGTTTATTTTTTCAAGTGCTTATTTATATTCTATTTCATTTAGTTCTGCTCTGATCTTTGTTATTTCTTTCTTTCTTTTTCCTTTGGGTTTAGTTAGTTTTTTTGTTTTTTTGTTTGTTTGTTTTACTATTTTCTCCAAGTGTGCAGTTAGATCTTCAATTTTAGCTCTTTCTTCTTTTTCGCTGTATGAATTTATGGCTATAAATTTCCCTCTCAGTACTGCTTTTGCTGCATCCCATAAGTTTTGATATGTTGTGCTATCATTTTCATTAGTTTCAAGGTAGTTATTGATTTATTTTGAGAGTCCCTCCTTGACACACTGTTTTTCTAAGAGTGTGTTATTTAACATCCATGTCTTGTTGCCAAATCTGGGTCTCTGGCCCTTGCAGATTTCCAGCTTCATTCCACTGTGGTCAGAGAAATTATTTGTATGATTTTGATCTTTCTGAATTCATTGAGACTTTCTCTGTGGCCTAGCATGTGGTCTGTCTTGGAGAATGATCTATGTGCGCTTGAGAAGAATGTACATCCTGTTGTATTTGGGTGTAATATTCTGTATATGTCTATTAGGTCCAGTGCCTCTAATATATTGTTCAAAGTCTTTGTTTTTTATTGATTCCCTTTTGAGAGATTCTCTTTTGAGAGATTCTCTTTTGAGGTGATAATGGTGTATTAAAGTCTCCCACTATAATTGTAGAGGCATCTATTCCTTCACTTAGTTTTTCCAGTGTTTGCCTCACATATTTGGTGGTGCCCTTTTTAGGAGCATAAATATTTATGATTGTTCTTTCTTCTTGAAGGATTATCCATTTCACTAATATGTAGTGTCCATCTTTGTCTCTCACAATTGTTTGCATTTAAAGTCTATTTTGTCTGACATTAAAGTAGCTACTCCTGTTCTTTTTTGGTTATTATTTGCCTGTAAGATTATTTTCCAGCCATTCACTTTCAACTTCCTTGAATCTCTGGGTCTAAGGTATGTTTCTCATAGACAGCATTTAGGTGAATCATATTTCCTTATCCAATCTTCCAGTCTGAGTCTCTTGACAGGTGAGTTTAATCCATTGATATTCAGTGTTATTACATTCAAGGAATTACTTATATTAGCCATATTTTCTTGGATTTGTGTTTTTCATATTTTGTTTGATTTTTTCCCTTTTTTTGCCTTTTTAGTTATTCTTACACTCTCCTCCAACTCTGTCTCTCCTATGTTTTTTTTTTTTCCCTCCTGTAGAACTCCCTTTAGTATTTTTTGAAGGGCAGGATTCTCATTGACATACTCTCTTAGTTTCTGTTTATCTGTGAATATTTTGACCTTTCCATCATTTTTGAATGCTAGTTTGGCTGGATAAAGTATTCTTGGTTGGAATTTTTTTCTTTTAGTACCCTGAGTATGTCATATTACTGCCTTCTTGCCTCCATGGTTTCAGATGAGAAATCAGCACTTAATCTTATGGGGCCTCCTTTGTATATGATGGTTCTCTTTTCTCTTGCTGCTTTCAGTATTTTCTCTTTATCTTGAGCATTGGATAATTTGACAAGTATATGTCTTGTTGTAGGTCTGTTGGGATTTTTGCTATTTGGGGTGTATTGTGCTTCCTGGACATGGACATCCATCTCCCTCAATAGGTTTGGGAAGTTTTCAACCATTATTTCCTCCAACACCCCTCCCATTCCCTTTCCCTTCTCTTCTCCTTCTGTGATGCCTATAATGTATATGTTTGTACATTTTGCATTGTCTTTCAGGTCCCTAATTCCCTGCTGGATTTTTTTTTTATCTTTTTATCCATCAATTCTGCTATCTGTTTGATTTCAGATGTACTGTCTTCTGCATCATTAATTCTTTCCTCTGCCTCTTCAAATCTGCTGTTATTTGCTGAGAGTGTACTTCTGATTTCTTGGATTGTGCTGTTCATCCCCATCGTATCCATTATCTTTTTATGCATGATTGCAATTTCGTCTGTATTCTCTCCAAGTGTTTTCTTCATATTCTTAATCTCTTCCTTCATGTCATTAAATTGGTCCCTAATATATGTTTTGAGAGTTTAATTACTTATTTGATTTTCTGCTCTTCTTCCTGGTTTTCAGTTTGTTCATTGGATTGGGCCATGTTTTCCTGATTATTGGCTTGGTTTGTAGTTTTTTATTGCTGTCTGGTCATCATTTTATCTTGGTGAGTTTATTCAGTTGATTAGCTTCTTTGTCTAGTCTCAGGGTTTAATTAGTTGTTGTTTTTGTATGCATGTTAAGTCTTCTCTTTATCACTTTGTTCTTCTTATTCTAATTCCTTGTTGTTGGCTAAGTACACTGATATCCAATAAACAGGCATACCTCAAAGATATTGCAAGTTTGATTCCAGAGCACTCTGAGGAACTGTAAAATTTAGCACAGCACTCACTAAATGGAAATTATTACTTATTGTTTGTTGTTTTCAACTACCACAAGACTCAGTTCAGCATGATGGCACTAGTTGAGCCCCAGGTGAACCCTCCACACCTCAGAAGAAAGCAAGTTGGGGGACAAGGCTATGAATAGAAATTGAACACATTCCTATACCCTAAATCATTGGCAATCCAGACGGAGCTCCAGACCCATTCACACAGTCAGCGACAGGTGAGCTTGGGCAGCTCCAATGCTGGTGAGGTGCTTGCCTCACTCAGTGAAGGTGGAGCCAGAGATACCCCAGACTTTTATCTTGAAGAAATCCAATTTGAGAAGCAATGGGAAGCTGAGCATTAACCTGATAATAACAAATACTTTAAAGATACATTTCAATTGATACACTAAAACACTTTAATGAACAAGATGTCATTAAAAGGTTTGGTTTCAAAAGCAATTATGGGGAAGTGGATATGGTTCAAGTGATAAGGCCTCCACCTACCATAGAGGAAGACCGGGGTTTGATCCCTGGGCCCTCCTGGTGAAAAAGAAGAAGAGAAAGCATGCCTGCACAGCGAGCCAGGGCCCACATGGCAAGGCGAGTGCCCGTGAGGTGAGCCAAGTGCATATGTGGGTGCCCACATGGTAAGCCAAGTGTGTGGTGAGCCAAGTGTCCATGTAGTGAGCTGAGTGCCCACCTGGTGAGCTGAGTGCCCATGTGCCCACATGGTGAGCCAGTGCCTGCACAAGTGAGTCACACAGCAAGATGATGATGCAACAAAAGAGAGCTGAAGGGGAGAGTCAAGGTGAAGCACAGCAGAAACCAGGAACTGAGGTGGCACAGGTGACAGGGAACCTCTCTCCACATCAGAGGTCCCCAGGGTCAAATCTCGGTGAATCCTTGAAGAGGAAGAGGAGAAGAGAAGATAAAAAGACAAATAGATACAGAAGATCACATAGCAAATGGACACAGCAAAAACAGCAGGGAGGGGGAGGGGAAGAAAAAAAAGTTAAAAAAAGCAATGATGATTTTAACTAAGGTAGCATTTTTTACCTAAATTGGGAAATAACATTTGTCTTGGAAGGACAATTACTATATATATGGACATGCTTAAGACTCTGAAGTACAATTACATTATGAGTATTAAAGTGGCATTAAAATTTTAAAGAGCAACACATGCAGAAGATATTACTAATATTAAGATAAGGTAATATAACAAACTATTAGAATTAGTGATTAAACCCCAAAAACTGTATAAACTGGTTCTGCATTATTTGCATATCTTCTGTCATTTAACTCTGCTCACTATCTGATCGGAAAAAAAGCTTAGAAAAAGTCTAGTAAAACTAAAAAGAAAGAGAAATGAACATTTGATTGAAGCATCTGGACTTGTAAGCCAATTGAGAATTAGACTCATTTCTTTAATGTTTGGGAGTCAATCTACTGAAGAAATCTTACCTGTGGACCCATGGATAAATTTTTTAACTTTCTGGCTCTCATTTACTCCAATGTAAAATAAGGATGTTGGACTCTAAATGCTCTCTAAGGCCCCACTCAGTGCTAAAATTATGGACTTTTTTCAAGGTGCAAGACTGCCTCCAATTGACATGCTATCAAATACATATCAATCATGGAAAAGAAATCCCTCTAACAAATGAAATTTTTACCATCCCACATAGAAAGTGGTGCTTGAGAAATAGTTGAAGATTAAAGGGGAGGACCTGGAAATGAGACCTAAATAAATTTAGGAATGGGAGAGGGAAGATAGCACTGCAAAGCCACATAAGATCTGAGGGAATTGAATTGGAATCCAGGAATAAGGCTGGGTAAGGAGGAGAAAGCCACAGGGATGCTGAAAAAGAAAAAGGAGATGGACTTTTTGTCAGCATTTCCAATGTGCAATGTAAAGTATAGGGTAGATGGATGGATTTTGTACTTTTCTGCTTATTTACTAATTGTGTGCCAGGTGGAACATGTGGAGGATACAGTATGCTAGCCATCGCAACATCAGTGCTTTCAGTTGAAATTGGAGCTTCATCTTCCCCTGGAAAGATGAAAGTGCTTTCTCTGTGCTAGTCTCTATGCTAATCGCTACATGAACTATTCTGGGGTCCCCCACTGAATCCCATGGACTTGTCCTCAAAGGCTTATGGAGGATTCAGGCATTTAATGCACAAAAACTCATGTATTTAACATCTGTGTTAGGGTATCCCATCCCAGAGAGCCAGTTGGGGCCAATGTTCAAAACTCAAGAAGATGGAAAATTGGAAAGAGCCATTCACAGACACGGATGACAGTGTGAGGAAGTTTAATGCACATATAAATCATTTTTCCAGAAGGATAGACTGAAGAGCATGGAGGAGAGGCACCACCTAAAGAGACAAATTTCCAAAATTCCTAGAATTAAAGAAAAAGGCTAATCCTCAAATACCAGAATTCCAAAAAATAGTCAACAAGCAGATGTCTACATCTAAGCACATAGTTATATCTTTGAGGCAAAGAGAGGATCTTAAAAACAACTAAAAAGAAGAGAAATATCTGCAAAGGAATGACAATTAGATTGAGCCTTGACTTCTTAATAGCAACCAGAACACAGTAGAAAAATAGTCTCAAAGTGCCAAGAGAAAATAACTGTCAACTTAGAACTTCATTTTTTAACCTTTTTATTCAAATAATTTAAACTCACAGAAAAGTTACAAAGATGTTTAAAAATAGGGGGAAAAAAACAATGATTAAAATTGTAAGAGGTTCATCAAGGAAAATAGTTTCAGTTTGCATAGTCAAGGAAGGCTTCTCTGAGGAAGTAACATCTAAGCATAGATAACTAATAACTAGTCGGTGGGCACTATAGAACTAGATTTTAGAGCAAAGGACAGATGTGGGTTATTGTTCGGGTTTAAATTGGTGACCTAATTTTTCTTGCTTTGGATCTATATCAGTTTTAAATTGCCTCATAAGAAAGGGTAGATTCTATGCCTCCTTATTACAAGATTTATTGCATATTAGAATGATTAAGTACAATTCTATTTTTTTCTTTGAATAATTTCTTTAATGATATTGAAGATAAGAATTAGTTTGTTGATTGAAAAAATAACATTCAGGAATTTAAGAACTATGCTTCTTAAATGAGATTTTGATTTTAGCATCTGTGTATCAATCACTTGGACAATATTACATTTTATCCTATTTAAATCTTCTTATATCTCTATTACCTCATTTTTAAACAATAAAACACTTTTCTGAACTTTTAAATCAATTGTTCTAAATCCTCTTCACTCTTCTCTCTAACTTTGATGAGGCTTTTACAGTGAAATGTTTCTTTGTAACCTCCCATCGGATAGGTTCCCTCTACATTCTTAGAACTGGAGAAAATGAGAACTATCTGTGCTCATTTGAATCCTAGGGGGCTGTGGAATGGGTCCCACTTATGTGAGGCTCCAGAGGGAGGCGCTCCACAGCAACGCCTGGTTTGCAGGGTTCAAGTGGCCAGTTAGGCTCAAACCGACCAACATTATCCCTTTTAAAGTCCTCGTAGCAAAGCTCCAGAGCAGCCCTGGGTAAAGGAGAGTAAGAAGAGCTCACCCCAAATGTTGGCCTTCCGTGGGCATGTGCGATGACAGAGGAATGTAGCTGGAGCAAGTTTTGTAGTTTGTGAACACTTTAAAAGCGACTGACCTGGATACTTTGAGATACTATTTTCCTGGGTCTCTGTCTCTTTCATCACTGAAGAGCAGAAAGAATTCTGTCTAAATTAAAAAAAACAACCAAAACCCGGATGAGACGCGTTGAATGAACTTACCTTCTCACCCCAGGTCCTCCTTCTTCTCCTCATCCCTGACCTCCACGCAGCAGCCCCTGACGGGAAGACAACTTGTTGGTGGAAATGACCTTGGCCTCGAGGCAGGGGTCCGCTGGCTCTGAAAGACTGCAGCACACTAGAGTCAGCCGTGTTGCACCATTTATATGTTTCTCCCCTTTTTATTCCTCCAGTCAGTCGGAAAGAAACTGGAAGAAAAAAGTGAGAAGTAGCACAAGGGCGATGGAGGCTGAGCTGATGGAAACCTCGCCGAGCTGGGCTCCCTCAGGAACGAGTTGGGGTCGAGTGCCCACACGCTAAGGGCAGAGGCCATGTGGCCCCCTCCAGCGCCGGGAGGCGGCTGGGGCTCCGAGTCCCTGCTTCTCGGCCCTCCGGGCCAAGGGCGTCTGCGTGGCCTTCACCCACACGACAGTTTGATTCCCGTGCGGAGTAGAGCGGCTCTCTCCGAGGAGGGCGGGGTGGACAGGTGTGCGGGTGGTGGCTGGAACAGCCCAGTGGCCTAGCTTTGGGGGTTCCTCTCTGGGAACACAACCAACTTCAGGGGCAGGTTATCCTTTCACCCTGTCATGTTGCCCTGGGGTGAGCGGGGGACGAGGCAAGGTCTTCCTTGAGCTGCTGCTTCCTGCCGTCTGGCTCCCTCAGGGCTCTGGGGTCTTGATTGGTCCAGCTCTGTGAACTGTGCACGGCTACCCTGTGGGAGAGTCAGGTTTCACACCCTTCACGGTGTCTGACCTGACATGCACAAGGACTTTCAAGCCAAAACGCCTTTGAGAAGCACACAAGCAACATTCAAGAGAGAAGCAGGCCATGCGTAAAGTAACAGAAGGCACCTGACCTGCTGCCACAGCCTTAGGTGGGCAATAGGGAGTAGTGGAGGCTGCGGCAAGTGGGAAGCAACACCTTCTTGGGAAATACCTTACTTTTAAAATATTGGCAACCTATTCTTTGGCAGCATTTGTTTGGATCCAATTAAACCTCTTCTTGATCCAGGTGCAGTTCAGGACTCACTGTTTAGTGTTCTCCGTCCTACACAGTGAGAGACCAAAGGACAGGGTTAAGTTACTTTATTCTTTATAACTGTGGAAACACTTGACAGAAGCCAAGCTATGCTTTCATGTTTCTTTTCTGAATCAAAAATTCTTAGAAGGCCAGAAACAATAAAATGTCAGCTAAAAAGAAATACATTCTAATACCAAAAGATCAACAGAAATTTTGCCATGATTTTTCCCCAAAATGGGCTTCTGATTCTTATGCACTACCTAGCCTATTATCTGTGTTAGAATCTTATCTTGTCTCTGCTAGTACCACCGTTTTGTTTTTGGTAACCATTTATGGGCCCAGTCTCTTGCACAGTTTAGAGATGTCTCCTATGGCCCATGTTTAGTGGTAAATGGTTATATGTCTAGTATAATAAATGGAAGATTCTGATTACTCTGCATCTGTGTGTATGTCTCATATAGCCAGGGCCAGAGAGAAACAGAATTTGTCCATCCAAATCTGAGCTTCAGTCCATAGAGTAGGTGTCAGAGTTATATAAAACTTCAAGAAATGGTTGAAAACACTGTGTTGAGTCTAGCAAATAGTTTGTGAAGTATTAGCCTGGAAAATTTGAGATTGTCAACCAACATTGTATGGGTTTTTAGTTATATGGTAAAATCTTGGATAGTTGTCTGAATGTTTATGGGAGTTTGTAAAAGTGAGTTGTAAAAGCTTAAAAGACAGCTTCTTATCAATACTGTCATTTGATTGGTTTCTGCACATTTAGTAGTGGCAAAACTCAGTGAAAATATTGGACACCATTAAGAAGGACATGGGGAAACATAAATATTTGTTCCCTGGGAAATTATTAGTGGAGAACAAGAGAGATTTTTAAAGAGGAAATTCCTCCATATCTGAATTGAACAATAGATTGAAATCATTATATGCTACTTATAAAATGCCATGCATTGACTCAACAATTTTAAAAATGTGAAAGCAACAGCTGAGATATTGATGATTTATGGCAATACGTACAGAATACATTTTTGTTGTTTGTTGAGGCATTATTTACATACAGCAAAATTCATCGTTTTTAGGTGAGCAGTTCTATAAATTTCAACAGATTTACACAGTCCAGTTGTGTCACCACCACCACAACCAAGAATATTGCCACCATCCCCCAAAGTCCCTCTCCTCCAGGTCTAGGTGACGCTGGCCTTTCTCTGCCCCAGTCCTGCCTTTTCTGGAGTGTTATACAAATGGGTTCTGAGAGCACAGGGGCTTTTACGTCTGGCTTCTTTCACTCAGGGCACTACTTCTGCATTTCATCCATGTTGTTGCGTGGCTCAGTAGTTTGTCCTGTTTGTGGTAGCATTCCATTGCACAGATATACCACAACGTGCTTCTCTCTTCACCGATGAGGCATGTTAGGCTATTTCCAGTTTGGAGGCTATTAATAATTTCTATATAGGGCTTTGTATAGACATATATCTTTATATCTATCTTGTGGGTAAACAAATACCTAGATTCGGTGGAATTTCTAGTCACATGGATGTTCATGTTTAGTTTCGTTAAGAAACTGCCAAAGTGTTTTCCAAAGAGACTTTTACCATTTTAGAACCCAGCCATCAATTCGCGGGAATTCCAGTTACTTCACATAGTATATGTATATTTTAAAAATAAATTTTAACCAATAACCCCTTTATTTACAGTCTTTCTGAATTATATAAAATTGATTTGTATAATGTAATAAATTACATTAATAATTGATATATTATGCTGGAATTTTCTAAATACCTACGATAAAGGGGTAGTAGGTAGTAGGTAGAATTAATTCCACTCTTTCCAATGAGTTAATGGAGGCTGAGTCAACTATATATAGGAGATGCCATTTGTTTCCATATCATTTTAAAATTTTGATCAAAAATATAGTTTCCTGAATACCTGGGAAAATAGACTCAGCAACGAGCGTCTACAGGCTTATTCATGTTTGAGTGTTTGCTTAGATTAGAGCTTAAATTTCTAACGTAGCTGACAAGGCCACTCCAGCAATCTATGAAAAGAACACCTTAGGAGAGCCAGTTCACATCGCAGAACTTCCAAGCCAAGGAAAGTTCCAGCCTTGTACACGGGACCTCAGATAAGGCAGGTCATTTAGACAAACTTGGACTTTTCAGTTGCTCTTTAAGTCATTCAGTAAGGTACTAATGAAACCTAGGAGTAAAATTTGGCCTCCCTGATTTCCAGAATGGCACTCTGGCCTTTCACAAAATGTTTGATGTTCACATTTTAATACCCCTTCATTCATTTTGGGGAAAATTCCAGAAATGAAAGTGAGTTTTGTAAAATACAGTTACATTTTTCCTTGGATTTGCTCTGTCTTATGAATACTTTTTTAGGACTACTTTCTTAGGATAATTTGCAAAGCTTTTTGCAAGACTAAATTAAATATCGGTGAGGGAGTTAAAGGTTAACATTCATAACTTCATTTTCAAGATGTGATGTGTGGTTAAAAAGACTTTTCATTCTTTAAATGGCTGGCTGAATTAAATATTCAAACAGTGCTGAGACTGCAGCTAGACAAATTGATGTGTTTAGGATCTCTACTTGAACTACCACTGCTCATTAATTTTCAAGAATGGCACTATTTGGGGCAAGCATTACAGTTAAATTGTATTTGGGAGTAAGAATCAACCATCTTCTAATCGGATTATTTCTTTGTCTTCACCTTGCATTGAATACTGATGGAAACAACTCCAAGATGCTTCTTGTGGAACAGGAAGTAAATATCCTCGGAAATAACCCTTGTGCAGACAGCTTCCTGTAGGAGTTGTTGGTGACCGATTTTGTCTGTGATTTTCACAAACGGCCAAGTATTTGACTCATGACTATATAAAGTCAACAAAAGGCACAACTCACAACAGTTGATCCCACACTGTATGGGAGCTCTGTCTGTGTACATATCCCAAAATCAGCTTGCAATATTCATTTCTACAACAAAGCATGGGGATTCCGATATCAACTTTCTGTGTTATCACATTAATAAATTAAGAATTAGGAGCAGTGTGGCCAAGTCAGTAGTGTTTGTTCTTATTGCTATTCTGTTTTGTTTTGTTTTTTTTTCCCCTGAAGTTTCTTCTGAGCCTGGTCTTAGTGTGTTCTATGTTCTTTTGCAGTGGTATATACAGTTATTGATTCAGGACACTTATTAGGAATTAATTAGCCTTTGCTGATGCCTTTTGCCCATGGTTCACCTAACTCCAGGGCCTTTGTTTTATATAAAACAAAAGATATTTCTTACAGTATGCTCTGCCAAATTTTGGTTGTTGGCTGTTTATTGGGAATTAGCGCATGATTTTATACTGGAGATTCTTTTTGCATTTTTGTGTTCTCTGCCTATAAGGTTTCCTTTAATCATGCTAGGATGAAAAGAAGGAGTATTTTGTATTTGGAGCTATTCACACACAGTAACAGCAGGGCCTTCCTGTGTAACACACTGAAGTCCCTTAGGCAAGAGCCGGTGGATGATGTTGGCCCAGTTGCCAGGCGCATCGGCCTTCCCTAAGTTGTCTAGTTTTCTTAGTGATTAACAGGGAGATAATCCTGGTCATCCCAGAAAGAAGGGAGAGAAAGTCAAGAGGTTTGAACTCATCAGTTTGAGCTTTTAGGACTTACTCTCCTTCAACAAAGATATTAAAAACATGTACATAACAATTTCCAGAGGAGGATAGAATCTGAAAAATGAAATAAAATGGTACCCCTCAAATACAGAATTTGTGGGGAAAGATGAGATGGAAACATCTGTTTATATTATAGTGGGAAAATGTTTTCAAAGTTTGAGTTTGCTTGAAGTTCTTTGTTATTAAGTTCCACCGGGATTCCTATAAAATATGACAACACATTTGCACAAATATTGAAAGAATTCGTCATGATTAGCTCTGTCCTAGTGTGTCTTGGCCCTAACTGCAACCTGCCACCCGCTGCAGGGCCGTCGGTGTTTCCCATCTTGCTGGGTGTGCAGCGGAATGGCTGGGAGAGCACAGGGTCACTGAGCCCTCTGCTCGGGGGCTCGGTGGCTGTGAAGGAGGGCTAATGGTGACTGCCCAATCACACAGTGCCACTGAACAAGGTCTGCGTGGAAAATTTAAAGCCTTTAAAAATATACAACCTAGCAAGTAACCGTGGAAGCAAATCTAGAAGGATAAGGAGCTTTAACCTTGAAAACAGGTGAACTGCTGGGAAAGGCAAGGTGGAGGGAGTCAGGGCCGTCTAGAACTAATGATTGAAATTTTCAGGGAAGTTGATATCAACTTGACATACTGAAATCTCAGAAAATCCAAACCGACCCCAAACAGCTCAGGCTTCCTGAGGCTCGCAGCCCAGAGCGACAGGAGCTGCTTGTCCCTGAAGTGTTCGCGTGGAGCACTGGCCACCAGCAGAGGCTCCTGAGAAGTGTTGAGGTTAAAGGATTGGAAGCATGTTCCGCTTGGTAACTTCTGAGTTCTTTCCAGCTATGAGACTGTTGTGGGCTGACTCGTGACCCCCAAGGGCACGTTCAAGTCCGAATCTTGGGCTGGTATAGACTCATTTGTAAATAGGGGAGGCCAGACTGAACCAGGTGGGCCTTCAGCCAATACGACCAGAGCCCTTCTAAGGAGAAGGATCCAGACAGACATACAGGCCACCGAGGAGGGGACAGAAGGGGACATGGATTGAGCCTGTGCCACAGACTTCAGAGAAAACAAGGCCTTGCTGCTACAAAACTGAGCCAACAAACTCCTATTGTTGGAGCCAGCCAGAGTGTGGTATTTGTTAAAGCGGACCAGGCAAACTAGGGCAGGTTCCGTAAATTTACTTCCTTCACCATGTCACTGATTCCTTATATTTTTCTTAGATTCTGGTGGAGGCTTCGGTGGGAGACGGCTTCACTGGAGACATTGCAATTGATGATTTGTCATTTATGGACTGCAGCCTCTACCCTGGTAAGACAGCACCTTTCGATACATGCGCATTTCCAAAACTCTTTACTTGGAAAAACTGCCAAGGAAATCAATGTTTCATTTCCACAAATATTCTGAAAGGTCCTCGTGTCTATTCTGTTTCTCAAATCTATTAAGCCTGAAAAAGAGTTGTGTGAATCTTTGTTAGTAAGTAGGCTTAAAATCTTTACAAAGACAGTAAACAGGTTTGAATCAGCTATGGGGTGTCTGACCTCCTGCAAAATGTTAGGAAATCAGGCCTGAAGGTGAAGTTTAATTCTACTCTGTTTTAGGCCTTATAATAAGCAAGCTGGTTGCCTTATAATTACATTGTTTTGGAGACCTGTATTAACCCCTCCATGTCCTTCAATGATGTGTTAGTCTCAGGCTATTTTCTAAATATCCTAAGGATTATCGTCCACCATTTCCTCTCCGTGTTCTATGGTTTCACCCATTATCAGCTGAACACATGTTGCCAGATTTATGTCCCCTTCCCGTCCTCTGCCTTAACTGTGGACTTGAGTGCCAACCGCTTACCCGGCATCTCAAAATGGCTGTCTAAAAGGCACCTCAAAGATACCAGGGAAAACGACCTTTAAAACCCCACAAAACGCACGTCAGACTTAGAGTAAAGTTTTTGGAGAATCTTCTGGGCTGTGCACTGTGCCCTAGTAGGACTGCGCGTTCCACTTGGAAGGTGGCGCAGGACCCCAGCGTGCCCCCAGCACCAGGCGCGACCGCGCAGCTGCCCGGCTCTCCCCGTGCGCCCAGCAGCACTCTCCAGCAGAGGACGCCCCTGTGGCCCTGCTGCAGCTGCTGGGCCTTCTGGCTGGACAGCATCAGCCTCCTCCGCCATCTCCCACACCTTCTGGTGGCAGTCCCATGGGCTGGCACCGACCCTCCACCTCAGCCTTCCAGCAGGACTGATCGTCTTAAGCCCCCTGCCCAGTGGCCCCATGGAATTCTGCCAAAAGCCAAACCCCCTCGGAAGCCAAAGGGGATTTGGACTTGAACCCTTAGTCCCCCACCTCCTCCTCACCGTTCCGTTTCAGGAAATGACCATCCCCTTCCTGCCGTTTAGGCTGCCTTAGGCTTCCGATCCCGAATCCACGGCCGCTCACGGCTCCCTGGACTGGCCAGGAGGCCTTCGCCTCGCCCAGGAGGCCTTGCTTCTTCCTTGGCCTCTCCACTCTCCTCTTAAGTGCTGGGCCCTCTCAAAGCAGCCGTCAGACAGGCCACCCCTCCCTCATCGCTAAGCTGTGAAGGTCTTCTCCACCGACGGTGCCATGTTAGGTATCGGTCAGGTTTTGTTGAAGGCCACATCTCTGTGGTTTCAACCGCAAATATTTAATTATTTTTATTTTTAAATTTGTTTCACGTATTTATTATTTATTTATTTTCTTCTTTATTTTCTTTTAAATGTTACATTAAAAAATATGAGGTCCCCATATTCCCCCCACCCCACCCCTCCCACATCAACCATCTCTTCCATCATCATGGCACAATCACTGCACCTGGCAAATACATTCTGGAGCACTGCTGCACGACATGGACAGTGGCCCACATTGTAGTCCACTCTCTCCCCCAGTTCATCCACCCAGTGGGCCATGGCAGGACACGCAACGCCCAGCATCCATCCCTGCAGCACCACCCAGGACAACTCCAAATCCTGAAAATGCCCCCACGTCATATCTCTTCTTCCATCTCCCTACCATCAGCAGCCACTGTGGCCACCCTCTCCACATCACTACTACAATTTCTTCCCTTACTAATCACAATCGTTCCCCAGCAGAACACCAGTAAGTCCACTCTAATCCATACTCTATTCCTCCATCTTGTGGGCCTGGGATGGCTATGTCCAGTCCCCCTCTACGTAAAGAGGGGGCTTAGATTCCACACAGATGCTGGCTCCAGTTCTCCTGCTGGCAGCTGTCGGCACTCTTGGCTCCCTGGTGTGGTGGTTGACCCTATTTCTTGCTATCCTGTGCATAGGTTGGCGTAAGAAAATAACAGCAAAAGTAGGTGTTTCTTGTTCTTGGCTCTGTATAATTCTATGTAAGTCTCTTCCACGTGCCTTGCCTCTCTGGGACCAAGGATAATGGACCCAATTGGGGCCATTCTGCTGTCATGTCTGTGGGGGGAGGAGAACACCCTTGAAGCTTCTCCAGGGACCCGGCTCGCCATGTCTGCTCATGTGCAGAGGCAGGGCAATTCAGACCCTCGCCCGTCAAGGGGGAAGCACGTGTCCTCCGCCCACCGGGGGCTCGCCAGCGCGGGGTAGATACAACCCTTGCAGGAAGGGGGGCTGATGAGCGGGCACGGGGACCCAGCATTGCCTTCCTGCACCGACCACTGCACCATTAGGACAAGGCCAGTCCATCGTGGAAGAGGCGCTGGACGTGGAAAAAATTGCGTGCTACTGCTGCCACACCTCGTGGCGGGGGCAGGAGAGGAGCTGCTCCCGGCTGCAGAGTGCGGGGCCTGCCCCTTTGGATGGTAACCTTAGCCGTGGCCATCATCCTGCTGGCCGAAGGCGCCAGCCTGCGAGGAAGCAGTGCCCTTGCCACGTGCAGGGGGAAAAAGTAAACTTGAGGAGGATGAGTTGACCCAGGTAGGAATACAAAATTGTTCTCAGGAAAAATGAGATTTCAACCCAAACCTGTCTGGTTTTAATGGCCTGAGCTCAGAGGGGCCCCTGGGACCCCCAAAGAGCACAGATGGAGCAGGCCACGCTGCTTTGCAGGTGCTGGGGTTGGGCCCAGCGGCTCCCGGGCGATGGTGCTGGCTGGGAGGTGGGAGAGCGGCTGCTGCAGGCAGGGCCCCGACACCAGGTATGGTCCATCACCCGCTCCCTCCAGGTTCTGGAAGCCAATCTGGAATTGTCTCAACTGTGGGCTGTTGTGTTGGTTTCTTAACAAAAGGAACTTCGGGTGGAAACCGCAAAGCCTGCTGAAGTCATAGGTTTTATAAAGGAATTTGATGTCGTTTTGCCATAAGATGAAAATAAAAATTAAAAAAAAATAGAAAAATAAAAATACTGCTCTTAATGCAGATGCGATGCTTAGGGGTTTTTTTGTTTTTTTGTTTTCCTGAGGCATCACGTTAGCTGAGGCGGGATTAGTTTAAGTATACTCACTTGCAGGCACCCCCCTGCTTTCAGTGGAAATTACTCATCAGCAGCAATTTTCTTCCTTATCAGTAAAACAAACTAAAACAAACATCTGCCCCAGTCCCGAAGGGCAGTTTTCTACATTACCTATAAACACAGAACTTGCTCATTTTCCTATAACTTTTAATACTGAAAGTGACCAACAAGGAGTAGATGACTTCTTTTTTCTTAACTTATCCCTCAAAATCAACCTTTCTACCATACCTCTTCTTTTCATTTTAATGACACCCGTATTCTCTGGCCATCCAGGCTTGACATTCCACAATCATCTTGAGCTATGCCTTTAAACTTGCCCAACTACAAATCCTGTTGACTATAACTCCAAACTATTTCTCACATCTGTTCTGTTTTTTCCATTACTTCTGCCATGACCCTGGTTGAAGGCAGCGTTGACTCGAAAGTTTTTTAACCGCAAACATTTGTTATTTTTCCCCAAAAGATTTTACAACATAAACTTAGTTTGTTTTCACTTTCCCCTGGAACATCATCATCTGCGATTATAAGGCCACTCCTAACTTCTAACTGAATTTTCAAATCCCTTCTCAATTGTGGATTGAACAAACCTCCTAGGCTTCAAATACTTAGATGACGTAGATTCTTGTTTTAAATATAATTCAGGAGAAAAGACTTTCACATTAAAAAAAAATCTAATCCAGGAGAAAGAATACTAGAGAAAAGATGTTTCAGGTAAAAGTAGTTACATTTCCAAGGAAAGTAGGGAAACTTAACCACGTAGCAAATTCTTCACATTGCTGTATGATCACGTCCACTCACAGTATCATATGACAGATAATGATGGAAATGAGGGCAAAATAGCTTTGTCCTTACTTCAGATCAGACCTTCAGAGTGGATAACTAAGTAAGAAATTTCCCCATTCAGTTTTAAAAATAAGTAAACCAAAGGATTTGCTTTGCATTATTTCTGTCCCTCCTCTCAGCACGCCAAGAACATTTCCTCTAGCAGAACACATACCACTGACATTTCATCCCTTGTGTCAAGGATTGCTGGTGAACTAGCTAGCTTATTTGTAAAAACGAAGCAGTGACTTCATGTGGCATCATGACATACTGTTTGGAAATTGAAAAAAAATTATTTATATACTTTTCATCCCATTTGGACATTTCAGAATTCATCATGCGCATTAAAATTATTAGAATTATTCCTTGTTAGAAATATTAGACTTAATGAGAGTTTTTAAGGTAGTAATGTTTTCCCTTTCCCAGGAAAATTGTTGCTAAATCAGTAGTACATCTTGCAGCTGATGTGCCTTGATATTGAGAAAGTAGAATAACTGTAAATAGAACGCACCATAACAATTCTGAATGGGCTGTTTCTCACAGTCGTTTTGAAGCTAAGTAAGCTAAGTGAATATGTGGACAATCTTCCTCTGCTTCATGGGCCCACCAACTTTATTTATAAATTCTTGTTCAGAACTCTCTTCTTTCTGCAAAGATTAATGCTTGTTTCAGTCTGAATAAAAGGGCAAGGGGACTCGTGTGAGTAATGTTGTGTTGACTTTGAAGGTATCACCTGCGGTTTTTCACATGATACTATTTGGTGTATCCACTGTTTGTGTCAATAATAAAATACATGAAAGTGCCTTGCTTTGAGAGTCTCCTTTCTTCTGTGTTTTCCTAAAGGCAGTACAGACTCTAAAGAAAATACCAAGTCATTGAAGATATTTGAAGTTTAATATAAGATAGCAAGGCAAAAATCAGAAATTTGAGAATTATGCTTGCAATCTTCGATATATATTCTGGCTTTAGCTTCTTTGGTGTAGTCTTGTAAAATGAGTTAACACATACATAGGGGAAATAAGTTGGCCGAAGGCTATAGTCCATCCAACTTGGCATTTTTAATACACCTTATTTTTAGAGAAGTTTGAGATTACAGAAAAGTTATATCAAAAGTATAGGGGATTCCAAAATAACCCATCCCCTCCTCCTCCCACATTTTCCTTTATTGATAACAGCCTACATTGGTATGGTACATTTGTTACAATTGGTGAAAAAATATTGAAGCATTGCTACTAGCCTGGGTCTATAGTTTACATTATGGTTTACACTTTGTACTGTGCAGTTTTATAAGTTTTGGCAAAATGTATAATGGCCTGTATCTGTCATTCCAATGTCACGCAGATCAATCCTAATGCCCTTACAATGCCATATGTTCCACCTATTCTACTCTCACCCTCCCCTAAGAATCTCTGGTAACACTGATATAGGAACTTATCAACGTTGCAATTCTTCCATTATTACAATACTAATAAGTCTACTTTGGTCTGTGGTTGCATTCCCCCCTTATATTTGTTCATTCCTCAGTTTTGAGGTTTTTGGGATAATGATGCCTGCTCTGCTTCAGATTAGGAGAGACATTAAATCTTATGGGAAAGATGGAAAGAACTCTTGTGCTCACAGTTGTAGATACTCTTTGTATTTTTGGAGGGTGGAAGGTGTCCATTATCATCATTTTGTTAGTTGTCCTGGGTGAGTCCAATGAACTAGAGAGTAGATATTGACTACAACTTTGCTGAGACTCAGGGCTCAAATGTTCTATGAACAGACTGAAGATTTAAGTCTCTGGGATGTATATTTAATGGATCGAATGCTAATTATAGTTTCAAATAAAAGAAGTAGAAGAACCATGTGCAGAGATAGTATAAATGAGTCCAACTCGATTACATTGGGGAGATAGGTTATCATATGTTCCACACAGTAAGACACAGTAAGGGGTGCTAATTTCATGAGGCTGTTTGTCTTGCCTGTAGTGTCTGAACATTTCTAGAACCCTTAGGAGCACCCTGTATGAGGTTGTGTTTACTGTGTCAGTCAGTAGGATCTGCTTGAGATGGACATAAGCATAACCTCTGAAATGACCTCGTAGCTCACTTTGAAATCTCTTAGCTATAAAAAGTCTTTTGTATTTAATGTTTCCCCATTTTGGTCAAGGTCTTTTTCTAAATGGTAAGGTCTTTTTCACTTGGTAGCAATCCCATGAAACCAGGGAGGCTCATCCCCAGGAGTTGTGTTCCATGTTGGGGGGAAGGTAGTGAGTTTATTTGTTTAGTTTGGCTTATAGAGAGATCACATTTGAGTAAGAAGGAGGTTTTCATGTTTACCAAATAGGCAATAGTTGTTACTAGGCTAAGTTTCACTTTTAAAAGAATTAATTTTACAAGTACAAGCATTAATATCAAAGGCTTGGCATATTTGTCTTTTTTCTTTTATTAGGCACTGCCTAGATACGCTACAGATTTTAGCCACTCTATTTGAGAAAGTAGCATGACTCCCCAGGAATGGAGCTTAATATTTTTTTGGTTATTGTGGGGGTTTCCATGCACCAAGAAAACACCCTATGACAACATAAACACACTTATCTTCCATAATGCCATGCCCCAGGTGCACCCCTACTCATGCATACCCCTACCATTGACCCCCTGCACCAGTGACACTCCCCTGGCAGAGATCCACGAGAACATCCCACCATCGTATTCTCAACCACAGTCCTCATCCTCTCCAGTGTTCACCAAGCCATAGTCACCTGTTCCTTCATTCAGCCTTCTCCCATGTTCCATAGATTACCCAAACCACCACCACTTCCCACTTACACTCACATACCAGCACCATCGACTCCCTCATATCACTGCACCACCCTCAACCCTGTTCATTCCCAAACTGCCACCATCCCCTTATCGTAGATTCTGTTGAGATTGAGCATCAGCTCAACACTCTCTACTCCCTTTCTGTTTCCTAGTAGACTATCTTCTAAGTCTTTACTTCCATGAGTCTGCTTATTATGCTTAGTTCATATCAGTGAGGTCATGCAATATTCGTCCTTCAGTGACTGGCTCACTTCACTCAACATAAAGTCTACAAGGTTCACCCATGTTGTTGCATATGTGAATATTTCATTCCTTCTTACAGCTGAATAATATTCTATCATATGGATATACCACATTTTGTTCAGCCATAAATCTATTGATGGTCACTTGGCAATTGTCAATAATGCTGCTGTTAACACTGGTTCTGTGATTGGCAGTTCTAGACTTAGTTTCCTGAGGAACCACCAAACAGACCTCCACAGTGGCTATATCATTCTATATTCCCATTAACAGTGGAGGAATATTCTTATTCCTCCATGTACTAGCCAAAGGGTGCTGATGCAAAATACCAGAAATCAGTTGGTTTTTATAAAGACCAGGCCATAAAGTATAAGTTACTTCCTTCACCAAAGTCTATTTTCACATGTTGGAGCAAGGTGGCTGCCGACATCTGCAAGGGTTCAGGCTTCCTGGGTTCCTCTGGGTTCAGCTCCTCTGTTTTCTCCACAAGGTCAGTTGTAGACTAAGAGGCTCTCTAGGCTCTGCCCTTCTCCACAAGGTCAGCTGTAGACTATCAGGTGTATAGCTCTGTCTCTTTCCCCGGGTCTCTAGCTTAAGACTTCAGTATCAAACTCCAACATCAAAACTCCAATATTAAAAGCCCTCAACTCTGTCCTTTGCCATGCCTTTTATCTGAGAGTCCCCACCAACCAAGGGGTGGGTACTCAATGCCCTACTGACACAAGAGTTTACTTGATTAAGTAATCAAGTAAACCTCTGAATCCAATATAATCTCATATGCCCAGAGGAAAAGATCAGTTTACAAACATAATCCATTATTTCTTTTTGGAATTCATCAATAATATCAAACTGCTACACTCCACATCCTCTCTAACACTTGTAGTTTTTTGTTTTTTAATAGTAGTCTAGTAGATATAAGATGATGTCTCATTGTAGTTTTGATTTACATTTCCCTAATAGCTAGTGATGTTGAGCATCTTTTTTTTTTTTGGCATTTGTATTTCCTCTTTGTAGAAGTGTCTATTCAAATCTCTTTCCCATTTTTTAAATGGGTTGTTTGTTTTTTATTATTGAAATGTAAGACTTCTTTATATATGCTGCATTTAGACCCTTATCAGATCAATGGTTCCCAAATATATTCTCCCATTGAGTAGGCTGCCTTTTCCCTTCCTTGACAAACTCCTTTGAAGCACAATGTTTTAAATTTCGAGGTGGTCTCATTTATCTATTTTTCTTTCATTGCTTGTGCTTTGGGTGTAAAATTTATGAAGCCATTTCCTAGTACTAGATCTCATATTTTTTACCTACATTATCTTCAAGGAGCTTTATGGTCTTGGCTCTTATATTTAAGCGTTTGATCCATCTTGAGTTAATTTTTATATAGGGTGTGAATATGGATATCCAGTTCTCCAAGCAGCATTTGTTGAAGAGACTACCCTGTCCCAGTTGAGTGGGCATGGCAGCCTTGTCAAACATCAGTTGACCATGTATGCACAAGTCTATATCTGAACTCTCAGTTCAGTGCTATTGGTCAGTATGTCTATCCTTGTACCAATACCATGCATTTTTTTTTTTAAGCCTCTGTAGCTTTGTAGTATGCTTTAAAGTCAGGTAGCATGATTGCACCAATTTCATTTTTCTTTTTTAAGATGTTTTTGACTGTTCAGGACCTCTTACTCTTCCAAAAAAATTAATAATTAGCTTTTCAATTTCTGTAAAAAAAATGCTGTTGGAACTTTTATTGGGATTGCATTGAATCTATAAATCAATTTGAGTAGAACTGACATTGCAATGATAGTCTTCCAATCCATGAACATGAAATATATCCTTCCATTTATTTAGGTCTTTGTTGATTTCTTTTTGCAATGTTGTGTAGTTTTCCGTGTACACATCCTCTACATCCTTAGCTAAGGCTATTCCTAGATACTTGATTCTTTTAGTTGTTATTATAAATGGAATTTTTTCTTCATTTCCTCCTCAGATTGCTCATTAATAGTGTATAGAAACACTACAGAGTTTTGCATGTTGACCTTATATCCCTCCACTGTAGTGAACTTGATTATCAGTTCTAGAAGCTTTCTTTTAGATTTTTCATGACTTTCTATGTGTAGGATCATGTCATCTGCAAATAGTGAACTATTTACTTCTTCCATTCCAATATGGATTCTTTTCATCTCTTTTACTTGCCTAAATGTTTTAACAAGTAGTTCTAAGACAATGTTAAATAAGAGTGGTCATCCTTGTCTTGTTCCTGATCTTAGAGGGAAAGATTTTAGCCTTTTACCATTGAATAAGATGTTAGCTGTGGGTTTTCATATGTATAATGTTGAGGAAATTTCCTTGTACTCCTATCTTTTGAATTGTTTTTATCAAGAAAGGATTCTGTGACATGTCAAATGCTTTTTCTGCATCAATGGAGATGATTATGTATTTTTAAATCCCATTATTACTGTGCTCCTAATATTATAAGAAACAAAATAAAATTGGAAAAATAACTGACAACCTATTTTTCAACTGAATATTTTAAAAATAATTTTTAAATAAAATTTTCATTTTTTCATCTTTTGGCTGAGGGAAGTGCTAAATTTATTTAAAATACTTAATTTCAGCTTGAACATTGTCCAGCTGCTGCTACAGTCTCTCCACAGCAATTTTTAAATATAGTAAAATTCTGTAAAGATGGAAAATACCTTTATCTACATGAAAAATTCCATTGAATTCATGTTTTAAAGCAAAGATAATTTCAAGAATAGCAGATTTGCTATAGGAAAGAGAAAAAAGCATTGCATAATATAATGCAAACAGCTGAATTACAATTACTGTGCCCAAAGAACAACTATCATTCAGTAAAACCTACATTCCTATGAAGTAGATGAAATGCAGGTACTTTAATGCAATCATGCTTAATGTAGTTGTTTAAGCTTGCAGGTATAATGTTCGTTATTGCATTAAGAACAATACTACAATAATATGCTTTTACCTGGAAGCTATAGATATTTCAAATTTTTCAATTTTCTATATGCTGATTATGTATAAACTTAAAGCAGACATTTTAATTTTTTAATTAAATATATTTCTTAACATCAGAAGTCACAGGAAAAGAACATGTGCACTGTTAGCTAGAGATAGATTAAGAATGACTATGCAAATTAGTCAAGTAATTCACACAATTATAAAATGTTTATAGCAGGCTATAATTTGTCAAGGACTAGAGAGGTTAAAATGTTTATTTTATTTGCTTAATTGTCAATGCAGGAGTGGCTGTAGGGAGGGAAGACTAGCAAAAATAAAGCTGGGAAATCTGTTTTATGTGAAGGATTACATTAGCGTAGCATCGCGTTTATTATTTGTTGTAAGAAATTTACAGAGCAAGGAGTTGGAACGCTGAGCCCATCTGGAGCCTGAGCCTCCTACGGAGGACATCTTCCAGATGACAGGTGCGCGGGGGCTTGGCTTCCCTGTGGTTCAGGAACCTGTAAAGGATCAGATCAAGCCTGACTCATTTCTGTGTATTAGTGAATGGGAACTCCAGGTGTTTGCATTTCACCTCTGCAATTTTTGTTTCGTCTGTTTTTTTGTCTAAAGAGCGAATCTAGCATTGCTATCAACTTTAGCCTTATTCTAAGCAATTAAAGGCACAGCTTACCCATGTTGGGTAAGTCCATTTCTAGGATCACCTAAGTTAGGAGTATGTGCGTTGGTGAAGTAATTGCAAAGCAAGTTAGTTGACTTTGTGTTCCATAGTTGAAGTCGGAGACCACCTAAAAGCAGAAGAGCATATCAGGAACCTCACAGTCCATGCTGTGCCTCAGTCTGAACAGTGTCTTGGCCGTACCACATTTCTGGACTCTCGGTTCCATGTACAAAACCCAAGGAATCAGCTCTAACTCCATCTTCCCAGTAACAAATACTACCATGTCCAAAATTTGTCTTTAAAGTAAGAAACAGAGTTCTCTATTCACTCTTTTGGTGCTCTCAAATCCAAATGATTGTGCTTATTTGGATTTTAAAATTTACTCATTCCTGTGGGAAACAAAGAGTAGTAAGGAAAGGTCCAAGAATTACAGGATTTTACAATTTCATTTTTGAACTTGCAATCCTTTTACCAATCCCTCCTGGATCCTTTGTGAGATAGAATATGAGTGGTCTCTACTTTAATTTTCCTGAATACAGACTCATCAGTCTCCTTTTTCTAAGACATCCAACTCATGTCAACAATTTCCTCTTAAAGAAGACTTTCCTAGTTCAAGGTGAAGTCAGGCCTAAAGATGCATTTAAGATGATTGGTTTTAATAATCTGGCAGGGCAATTGACTTGAAAACTGTATCACTACATCTACAGCTGATACTCATTTGTGGTAATGATACATAAAGTCACCGAAATACCAGACCATTGCTCCCAGGGGAAATACAGGGTTCGGTTCCTTTGAGCTTCTGGCCACATTTTCTTCAATTGATTAAACATAACCTTGTTCTTTGTGTTTCTGTTTCAAGACATCTCATTTAACATATTGATTCACTAGTATGGAGCTTGTGGCCAACAGCACTGTAACTCAGGCCTGAATAAAGTTTATCTAACACATGTATTTTCTCCCTTAGGCACATCCCACGCATGTAGGAATGCTAGACAGCTCTGCAGCACTACACTCAGGGGGCATTTTAAACAGTGAAATCACCAACGAAAAGCATAAAAATACAAAGAAGTGATACTAATTGTACCACCAAGATGGTGCTTGCTTATAGTTTGAGGGCTGAAATAAGGAGGTAGAGCATCACCTCGTGCAGCCTCAGCTGGGAATGCGCACATCAGATGCCTCAAATTTTTTGCCACTCTACACATGTCTGCAAATGCCTGTGAAAGTTCCATGAATATTCATTTTGGAGTTATAAATAAATTTTAATGAGTAGGAAAATTTGCAAATATAAAATCCAGGAATAACAAGAATGGGCCAAACCAAGAAATATCAAATATAATATAACATACATGCATTAAATGTCAAACTGAACTTATAAAATAAAAATTTCCCAGTGATAGGAAGAAAGAAAGTGTGAAAAAAAAAAATAGGAAAGAAAGCATCATGTGACTGCCAGAGCAGCTAAGAGAATATGGGGCAGTAGGGGAAGGAGTTGTACTGAAGATTTATACTAACCTGAGCTGGGATACCACTGGGATCCCAGAGAACAACTCCAAGTTGAGGCAGAAGGACTTCTGCAAACCAGGCAACAAAAGATCCCTACAGAAAAATCAAGCCCAACATAAAGTAACGGTAATTTTAAAAAATAGTAAAACATCTGTAGACAGCACAAACACTCAAATAATGGAACAAAATTCTAATAGAAAAGTAAAATGGGCATTCAAGTTATGATGTCGCCCCCAAGGATCCCCACCTGCAGGGGTTCTGGGCCTTGCGTGCCAGGCGCTCCCACGGGGAGTAGGATGGGCTCGCATCACCAGTACCCTGCTGTGGCAATGGCAGTGTGACTTTCAAAGCTGGGCTCCTGCTGTCTTCTCTTGTGTTGCTCCCTCTGGGGTAGCCGGACCCCATGTCTCACCCTGGAAACTCTCCAAATGACTGTTGTGTGCAATTCAGAAAGACAGAATTAGCTCACAAAGGACTAAGAAAATGGCAAAGGCAGGGGTAATTATAAATATACCAACAATTGGCAACTGTGTATACAATCAGGATTTTTTTTTTTAAGAAACACTCCCCCTTCCCCTCCTCCTCCTTCTTCTTGGCAATTTCTCCTCTGCTTTAAATTCCTGCAAATTTGCTATTTATACCCATCTTTTATAAGCAGTTTTATACAGTTTTTGTCCTAATGTGTCTTGTTTATTTCAAGGTTCTTTCGTGTTGTGGCATGTCTCAGAATTTCATTTTCTTTTATGGCTAAATAATACTCCATTATATGTGTGTATCACATATTGTAGGTATCATAGAAAAACCATGTGGAAAATGCCAAGTTATCATGTACCCCCCATTATTAATGTTTTTCATTAGTGTGGTACATTTGTTACAATTTATGAAAGAATATTATTATAATTGTACTATTGCCTGCAGCCCGTGATTTCCAGTAGGGTTCCCTGATTGTGTTGTGCAGTCCAATGTTGTTGTCTTTTTATTCTAGTAATACATATACAACCTAAAATTTTCCCAGTAAACCACACTCAATAGTTCAGTGCTGTTAATTACATTCACAATGTTGTATTATCATCATCATCAACCATTACCAAATCTTTTCCATCACTCCAAATAGAAACTGTGTGCAGGAATGAACCCCTCGTTCCTTACCACAACCTTGGGGCCTGATAGCCCCTTTTCTAGTTTCTGACTCTAGGAATTTGCTAAGTCTATTTCTTTTTATCAATGAGATCATACAGTATTTTTCCTTTTATGTGTAGCTAATTTCACTCAGTACAATATCTTCAGGATTCATCCAACTTGTCTCAGGTATTAGGTCTTCATTCCTTCTTATGACTTAATATTCCATTGCATGTATATGCCACATTTTCTTTACCCATTCATGAATTGATGGACACTTGGGTTGCTTCCATCTTTTGGCAATGGTGAATAATACCGCTATGAACATTGGTGTGCAAATGTCTGTTTGAGTCCCTGCTTTTTATTTTTGGACATATATCTAGAAGTAGGATTGCTGGGTCATATGGTATTTCTATGCTAACTTTCTGAGGAACTGCCAAAATGTATTCCACAGTGGCAGCACCATATTACCTATCCACCAACAATGACCAAGGGTTTTCCTATTTAGCCACATTCTCTCCAATGGTAGTTGTCCACTTTTTAAGTAGTAGCCCTCCTAGAGGTTGTGAAGTAGTATCTCATTGTGGTTTTGATTTGCATTTCCCTAATGGCTAGTGATTCTGAGCACTTTGTCATGTGCTTTTCAGCCATTTGTATATCTTCCTTGGAGAAATATCTATTCAAGTCTTTTGATCATTTTTCACTTGAATTATTTGTTTTATTGTTGATGTGTAGGATTTCATGATATATTCTGAATATTAAACCCTTATTAGCTATGTGGTTTACAAATATTTTCTTCCATTTAATAGGCTGTCATTTTACTTTCGTGATGAAATCCTTTAATGCATAATTTAAAAAAAATTTTGATAAGGTCTCATTTATCTACTTTTCCTTTTGTTGTTCTGTTCATGCTTTGGGTTTAAAGCCCAAGAAAGCACAGTCTAATGAGAGGTTCAGAAGATGCCTTCCTACATTTTCTTCTAGGAATTTCATATTTCTGGTTCTTATAATTAGGTCTTTGATCCATTTTTAGTTGACTTATGTATATAATGTGAAGTAGGAGTCCACTTTCATTCATGTTGATCTTGTATCCAACCACTTTAATGAGTTTATTAGTTCTAGTGGCTCTGTCTACATTTTTAACATTTTATGTATATAGGATCATGTCATTTGCAAATAAAGTAACTTTAACCTCTTTGTTTCCATTTTGGATGTTATTTATTTTTCTTGCCTTCTCCTCTGGCTAGAACTTCCAGTACTATATACACTGTCCAGTACAGTGGTAACTGTGGGTATCACTGTCTTGTTTCTGATCTTAGAGGAAAAGTATTTAGTCCTTCATTATTGAGTATATTCTTAGCAGTGTTGTTTTTTGCATAGATGGCCTTTATCACACTGAGGAAGTTTCCTTCCATTCCTAGTTTTCTAAACGTATTTATGAGTACTGAATTTGTCAAATGCATTCTGCATCAATTGAGATGATCATGTGGGTTCTTCCTTTGTTCTAGTAATGAGATGTATTAATTAGTTGATTTTCTTGTGTTGAACCACTCTTGCTTACCTGGGATAAATCTCTCCTGTTCAACATGTATAATTCTTTCATTGTGCTGTTGCATTTGGTTTGCTAGAATTTTGTTGAGGATTTTTGCATGTATATTCATAGAGACATTGGTCTGCAGTTTTCTTTTTGCATGATGTCTTTATCTGTCTTTTGTATTAGAGTGTTGGCCTCATAGAATCAGTTAAAGAATATTGAATTCTTTAAAATTTTTGGAAGACTTTGAGCAGGTTTAGTGTTAATTCTTTTTGTATGTTTAGCAAAATTCACTAGTAAAGCCATCTGAAGCGGACTTTTTCTTTTTTGGCAGGTTTTTAATTACTGATTTGTTCTCTTTTCTTGTCACTTGTGTATTCTTGAGTTAATGTGGGTAGTTTGTGTTTTTTCAAGGAATTTGTCATTGCATCTAGGTCATCTAGTTTGTTAGTGTTCATTTATTCCTGGTATACTCTTACAATTCTTTTTATTTCCATGAGGTCAGTAGTATGTTCCCCCTTTCATTCATGGTTTTAATTATGTGTGTCCTCTCTTTTATTTTCTTGGCCAGTCTAGCAAAATATTCGTTGCTATTATTGCTCATTATAAAACCAACTTTTGGTTTCATTGTTTCTCTTTTTTTAATCTTCTATTTAATTGATTTCAGCTGTAATCTCTGTTTTTTCCTTCTTTCATCTTGCTTTGGGTTAAGATTGCTTTTCTTTTTCTAAGTCCTCCAGTTGTGAGGTTAGTTGTCTGACTTAGGATCTTCTTTTTTAATGTAAGTATTTACAACTGAAAATTTCATTCTCAGCACTGCCTTTGTTGCATTTTATACATAAGTTTTGGTATGTTTTGTTTATGCTTTTATTTGTCTAAAGCTATATCATAATTTGCCATGTGATTTTTTTCTTTGACTAATTGGTTAAGAGTTCATTGTTTATTTTCCACATATTTGTGGATTTCTCAGTTCTCTCTCTGTTATTGATTTCTCTCTTCATTCAGTTGTGATCAGGAAAGATACATTGTATCATTTCAGTATCTTTGAATCTATTGAGACTTCATTTGTGACCTAACCTATGGCCTATCCTGGAGAATGATCCATTTGCACTAAAGGAGAATGTAGACTCAGTTCTGCCGGGTGAAGTATTCTGTATATGTATGTTAGGTCTAGTTTAATTAGACTGTTATTCAAGTCTTCTGTTTCCTTATAACGTTCTGTCTAGATATTCTACCCATTATTGAAAATGGTACATTAATTAATGTAGACACATCTATTCCTCCTTTCAGCTCTATGAATATTTGCTCTATATATTTTGGGACAAAATAAATTAACTATTTTATATTATTTGCATATAAATTTATAATTGTTATGCATGTTTCTGGGTGTGATTCTCTTCATATTTATCCTATTTGGGTTCATTGGGATTCTTGATTATGCGTATTCACTGTGTTTCATTAAATGTGGACCCCTTTCTACCATTATTTCTTTCAGCTCCTTTCTCACTTTCTTATCCTTCTGGTATACCAATAGTGCATATATTGGTATGCCTAATGATCTCTTAGGCTCTGTTCACTTAATTTTTTTTTCTTTCTGCTCCTTTGCCTGAATGATTTCAATTGTCTTGTCTTCAAGTTCAATGATACTTTGTTCTGTCAGCTCTAATCTATTTTTAAAACCCTCAAGGGAATTTTTCATATTAGTTATTGTATTCTTCATCCCAGTATGTCTCTTTGGTTCCTTTTTAAACTTTCTAATCTCATTATTGAGATTCTCATTTTGTTTATTAATTGTTTTCCAGATAGCTTTTTCTCTATGTTTTCCTTTGTCTCCTTAAGCATATTGAGGATCATTTATTTAACATTTGTCTAGTGTAGTCAAAGTCTGGTCTTCTTCTTCGATGGTTGTCTGGATTTTTATCTTGTTCCTTTGGATGGGTCATCATTTTCTGTTTCTTTGTCTTATCAACTTTTCTTGCATACTCTATATCTTAATATTTTAAAGTTTTAACTCTGGGATTTAGTACCTGAGCTGTCTGTTTCTAAAGCTTGTATCCAGCTTATAATATGAGAAAAATTTACTTGATTGCCAAACAAACAAAGAAACCAATGCTATTAAACATCCTTCATTGTCTTTGCAAATTGGCTTTGTGTTGGTTGGTGATCTCTTTCAGAGTTAGCCTTCCTATCAAGAATTTTAGTTCATCTGAATGTGAAATGCATGGTCCTCTCCATATTTTCTGAGCCTGTCTCTTGTCCTGGGCTTGTGCTCTCTCCTGGCCTTAGGAATTCCCTGTTTACAGGAATTTGAATAACCTTTCTTGTTCCCAGTGAAATAGACTTTCTCACCCCTCCCAGGTATGCTATTGCAGGGTTTATAGCATCTAATCATCTGCCCAAGTCCACTTTGACTTAATTGTTTCTTATACTGCTTTAGACACCCCCAAGTTGCTTCTGTCTGCAGGGCAAGTTCTGAGAAGGAAACTAGAGATGAATTTCCTGGCTCAGTCTTTCAGGCTGCCACCTGATAGTTGGCACTGGCGTAAAGGTACCCCAGTATGTGCATAGAAGCTACTCTGCTCTCTCTGGGACAGGACAGGGACAGGGACCCAAAATGGGAGTACAGGTGGACTCCACATTGCACTGGGGAGGGAATGGGAGAGGGGCTACAAGGGAACCATGGACTTCTCCAACCATTTTTTTTTTTAATTAGAGAAGTGGTTGGTTTACAGAAAAAGCATGCATAAACTACAGTGTTCCCATATACCATCCTATTATTAACACCTTGCATCAGTGTGTAGTACATTTGCTAAAATAGTGGTAGTACATTTTTACAATTATGTGAGTAACTATAGTCCCTAATTTACCTTAGCATTCATTGTATTGTACCATTAAACCTGCATTTCTTAATTTGGCATATGCTCAGTTACTGCAACCCTTTACCTGATTTCTAGAATTTTGAGGAAAATAACTCTGCCAGTAGTTGCTAGTTGTTCAATTATGCTGTGGGGAATGGCACCCTGGAGCATCCTACTCTGCCATCGTGGTCTACTGGATGTCTAGAGTCATTCTTAACTCACCCTATTGGGGCGTAACACTTTTTCCTTGGTCCTCGGCTCTCTTTCCATATAGCTCCAGCTCCTCTAGAATAGCATTCCTAGTCTCTCTGCACCCTCTTCTTCACTCTTGCCCAGGGAAGGAAGAGTAGCAAAGGATTTGTGAGTTTGGGAGGATAGCTTGAGCATGCATACTTGGCCCTTCACTCCCTTTTCTTTTTGAAGCTGAATAAAGCATGAGACCTTCTCCACATCTCCTTGCTATAATTCATAGTGATAGGCTTCCATTCAAGGAGCCCTGGAATTTTCCAGCACAGCTTATAATTTGTCATTTACCTAGTATATACCATGGACTACTGTCATGCTGTGGATACAGGGGTGAAAACAGATACTATTCCTGCTTCCACGGAGGACTAATCTTGACTATGGACTCATCACACTGAAATGTATGAAATATTGACCTGATTGTCTGATCCCTTAGTCTGAAAATTCTTCTATAGCAAAGATGGTAGGTTTGGCTATCGATCAACAACCCCTGTGGTATGCAGGTTACCATGGAGGTTAAAAAATTAATAAACTTGTATACATTTTTTCCAACTTTTGTAATTTCAGGAATTATATTCTTTTTTTTTTATTTTTATTTTTTATTGACTTTGTAATAATATTACATTAAAAATATATATGTGAGGTCCCATTCAACCCCACCCCCCCACCCCACCTCTCCCCCCCCAGCAACACTCGTTCCCATCATCATGACACATCCATTGGATTTGGTAAGTACATCTTTGGGCACCTCTGCACCTCATAGTCAATGGTCCACATCATGGCCCATACTCTCCTCCATTCCATCCAGTGGGCCATGTGAGGATTTACAATGTCCGGTGATTGCCTCTGAAGCACCATCCAGGGCAGCTCCATGTCCCAAAGACACCTCCACCTCTCATCTCTTCCTGCCTTACCCCATACCCATCAGCCACCATGTCCACTTTTCCCAATCCAATGCCACCTCTTCTATGTGGACATTGGATTGGTTGTGTCCATTGCACCTCTATGTCAAGAGGAGGCTCAGATTCCACATGGATGCTGGATGCAATCCTCCCACTTTCAGTTGTAATCACTCTAGGCTCCATGGTGTGGTGGTTGTCCTTCTTCAACTCCATCTTAGCTGAGTGTGGTAAGTCCAATAAATCAGATTGTAGGTGCTGGAGTCTGTTGAGGCTCAGGACCTGGCTATCACATTGTCAGTCCAGAGATTCAAATCCCCTAAATATATCTTAAACCCCAACATTAACTGCACCTCCAGCACATTAGCATGAAAGTCTTATGAAGGAAGATCCCATCTGAGTCCAGATTCATCACACATAAACACCATTTCCAAAGAGGGGCCATCTGACCTGGTAGTTAACCCCATCGGCCATGACCATAACTCCCATGGGTCTCTTTAGCCCTCAAAGGAACCAATATCTGGTGGTTGTATCTGCTTTATCTGTCTCTCTGACTCTGCTCAGTTGTGCATGAGGGCAATCCTTCTGCCAGCCTCCAGACTCTTTTTTAGAATCTCGTAGCCATATAAACTCATTTCTCCTTTCCATTTCCCCCTTACTTTAGGTCAATCAGCATTTTAAAGTCATGTTATTTTATGTAGACAGGGATATTCTGCTGATCCGCATTGAACCTTCCGTATAAGGTCATTTTCCAGTTGCATCATCAGTTGGTAGTTGATAGTGGTCCCTCGGTGCCAGGGAGGCTCATCCCCGGGTGTCATGTCCCACGCTGGGGGGAAGGCATTGCATTTACATGCTGAGTTTGGCTTCAAGACTGGCCACATTTGAGTAACATGAAGGCTGACAGGAGGAAATTCCCAGGCACAATGTTGCTCTAGGCCTTGTTCTTATTTTAGGTTTATCAGCTCACAAGCATAGTCATTAGCATCAGGGGCTCACTGTTGAACCCTCACTCCCTCCCGGTCCCCGCCGCTGTACCTGGGAGACTGTCGCTGCTCCCCTAGGGACCACGACAGAGCACCACTGGCCAGGAACCCAGTACCCCCCCTGCTGTGGTTTTTAATTGTTGCCACTATGAGTATATCCAAACATTACCATGCACCCTGGACATATGTTCTGTACAGCTCCCTGTCAGCCATATATCACCTGTCATTGGTATCCCATACCAGTATCCCTCCATTGCCATTGTTGAAACACTCTGTGATCCAGAACTCCCCGAAATTTGAAGCCCAATATAATGTCATGGTCCCTTACTAGGGAATGGCATATAGCGATGGGTTTAAAGGTTCGATAAAGAACTTGGATAAAGTTAGATAAAGAACTTAGATAAAGAATGTTGACTTGAAAAAATTCTACATCCTATCTTTTTCTTTTTTTTTTTTTTCCCCCTAATTATTCAGCTTCTCTTCACAGGAGTCCTAGACCACAGCAATGCATATATATAATATACAGCACTCCCATACATCCACCAGGAATTACATTCTTAATTGTTCAAATACTTTAGATGAATACTTCTGATACTCTGGTTTGGACCCCTCTTTGAATCTTGAATATGTGAAACAAAGATGAGGAGGTATTTGAAACTACATTCATTATAGCAGTTGGAGCGCTAACTTTATTTCCCTAGTGGATTAGAAGGTTTAATTTGTCCTGCAGTCTGGTTCCCATTGATCTTCCAAGTCTTGTCCTTCAGTTTCCATTTGCTCAGTGAACTCTAGTTTCTCCATAATTTTTACCAGCATCTCCATCTATTTTAAAGACAAAGATACTTACAGCCATTAACTATTGCTTAAGACCACGGAAAGTCCAAATTATATGTGTACCTGAGGGAGTTAAGCAGATTAGCAAATACTCTTTATAGTGTTGACTAAGCAAGAGTACCTAGGAAATCTTCATTGTGTAAAATCATTAAAGAATGAAATATCTGTTAAATGACATCTATTGTTATTCTTATCAAGGTAGTTTGCCAGTGGACCTTCCAGCTCCACCACAAACTGTGATTCCAGTAACATTACCTCCACACAACTGCACAGAGGGTGAATTTGTCTGCAGGTCCAGCGGCCACTGTGTTGAAAAGATTCAGAAGTGTGACTTTAGATTTGACTGCCCTGACAAATCAGATGAATCGTCCTGTGGTAGGTGAATTCCTAAATTATATATTAAATATAACTGTAGAATGCATAAGAAAATGATAGTGTAAACTCTAAACCACACAGCCTAGGAGCAGAGTTAGAAATTTTCAATTTGGCTTAGAGCAATTTTTTTTAACATAAGAGCTATTTGTATGGAAAATTATAATAGAGGAATTTGCATGCATTTTTCTATCATGCCCAACAAAAGGTAAGTGTCATTGGATTAGTGTTTTGGATTAAAAAACAATTCTCTGGATTAGATTATACTAGAATGAGTCTAAGAGTGTGGATCTGAATAGCGTTCGGATTTTGCTGCTAGAAGAGAAAATGACTTCTTTCTGGTACTTACCTAAGGTGTGAAAGGTCAAGGCAGTTCTCCAATCCAATTGGATGCCGCCTAAATATAGAGTGTAAATAAATGTTTGCCTCAATTACAAAAATATGCTGCTGTTAAATTAAATCAGTTGAACTATCAACATGTGTGAATTAATACTCTGTTTTCTTTTTTCTAAACATTCCATTCACAAAAACTTCTGGGTCCATTTTGAATTCCTCGTTGGGAGCTTCAGGGAACTAGTTCATGGGCTTTGCTTGACTCCAGGACAACCATTTCCTTGCTTATCTCTCTTCAGCTTCCTTTTTGTCTCTACTCACCAAGGTCAAGTAGGACTTGGTTAGGGAAGAAGTGTTGCAGTGCCTGTGAAGTAGACGGCTTGGCTTGCAGCTTCCTGTTGCCTCAATGCACACGTGTCATGGAAGCTCTGTTGAGTAAATGGGGTTCGTGAGAGTACCTCAGGTGGGGCGGTGAACACCTGTTCCCTGGAGATTGGCTTTCCTATATGGGCCTTTGCCAGTCCACTGTCTTTCCTCAGTGGATTTAAAGGAAATTATTTAACTTAAACATGAACTCAGCTGAAGAGAGGGACGAAATTTATATGTGTCTGTATGGCCGAAGCACCAGATCGGAAGGTGAAAATACTGCCTTTTTCTTCCCTGCGCTTTAAAGGCTCCCGCTCTGTCAGCAAGGAGGTAACCTCCGTAGATTAAAATGCGGATTTGCTGAGCTATGGTGCTTCCCAAGTGTCTGGATAATACTCAAGGCTAATAAAAGCTAATGCAGGAAGTACTGCTCAACTTTATCTATCTTACATCAGCCTTCTCAAGAAATTCCAGGACTTAGGAAACCAAATGTTTATATCCTATTCTCTTCACCCAGAAAAATGCTTGTTTCCTAATGTATATGTACACCATAAATTAACCAAGTAATTGGGATAAAAAAACATAGAAAGTCAAAATTAAGAACTCATTCTGTAGACAGAATGGTCCAGTGATGAACTCAAGTTACGCTAAGACAATGGAAGGTGTTTTATAGTATTTAGACTTTCAGAAAGACACACCAAAATCCTCTTATCATCATACAAAAGTTGTACAGTTTTTAAAAGTTTATCCAAAATCTAATTAATTACAACTACCATGTGTCTTTAGTGAATCATGAATTTCTTTAATTCAACTTTGCAATTTTCAATCATATCTTTTATGATTAGATGAGCAGCTTTGATCAGCTCTTTAAATTTCTCCATCAAATGCCTACCATTAAACTATTGTTTTAAATCATGTGGATTCCTTTTATTTCTAATAAACACAAATTGAATTATCATTTTTGAAAAAAAATGGTCTTGTCCCCTTCTCCATCTCCTCCTGGAGCTGACTCATTCCCCCAGGCGTTCAGTCCTCCTTATTCAGTGGCTTGCTATAAGCCGAAGTTTCTGCGAAAGTGCCCTAGTGATTATACAGATTGTTGCCTAATTGTTCTCACTACTCTTAAAGATTAGAGATTACAGCTAAAAACCAGCAGTGAGAGCAGGCCGTCTACCGCCACACTTATTAGATGGACTCACCCTTTCCTTTTCCCACCCGCTTCAAGCCACGGACGTCTGCAGCTTTGAAGAAGGAAGCCTGTGCCAGTGGCACCAGCCTACCCCAGCGAAGTCGATCCAGGACGCGAGCACGTTCAGGTGGGGGCTGGGCAGCGGAGCCGGCGTCCACCAGGGGGAGGAGAGCCACCAGCCCGCCGCAGACCACACGAGGTGGGTGCCTGCCCCCTGGGGAGATGCCGCACGGCTCCAACCCCCTGCCCCTCAGCCCGCCCTAAGCCGCTTCCCCTGAAAGATGAACTTTTAAGGTCAAGGATACAGTGGCCCAGGAGGTCCCTTTAATAAAAAATCTAAAAAAAAAACTTTTAAAAAAGTAGTGCATACGCTTGTGAAAACCATACAAACTGCAGAAAAGCCAAGAAAAGAAATATGACTCATTTGTAGCAAAGCGCACTGTTTTTAAAATGCTGTTTAGAAATGACCTCTTCAGGGCTCCTTCCCCCAAGCCGTCCCTCCCTCCTCCTTTCCTCTCTCCTGCTTCCCCTCTTTGTCCCCCTCCCCTCTTCTTTCCTTCTCTTCCCTATTTCACATACTGTTGTGAGTGTACAGGCACACACATATACATACAGATCTATATATGCAAACAGATGTGCAGATTTTCTGCACTTATGTATGGTCTGGATTTTTTCCACTTTGCAGCAAATCACAGCCACATGCCGTGCCATTAAATATTCATCTACAGCATTGTAAGACATTCAGGAAATCACTAACCTGTTCCCTACTGGTGGAGTTTCCAATTAATTCCATTTTACCATCATGAGTATAGACACTGTCGCAAAGAATAAATTAATTAGTGCCTACTGTGGAACAAGCACAGTTGTAGGACAGCAGATGAAGCAGCGGGTCCATGCTGTTCCTGGGGAGAGACGCAATGAATACAGAAAATATTCCATGTGCTCTCCAGGAAAATGGGCACCACTCGTCACGGCCACCGTGACGGCCACAGGGTGCTGGAGAAGCAAGGGCGAGCTGCGCACCAAGTGGAATTGTTCTTTTCCTTGTATCGACTGGAGATTCTTTTGTCCATTTTTTCTTTTTCAGTTTTGTCTTAAGACTTCAAAAGCCTGTTTCATATATTTTGTATAGCAAATTGGCCCATTGTTTGTTTTCCTCCTTATTTTGTTTATCGTGATTTACATATTAATTTTTATTAATGTGCATAGTCTAGAGATTCAGAGTCTGAAAATGACCATCAGTGGTTCTTCTTTCAGAAGCTCCCATCCACCTAGAGACATTATTTTCCACACGAAGAGCATGCCATTTAGTCATCTGGATTTTTAAAATTTTTGTTAGGGACTGGTTATAGGTGGCAGGGTAAGTAAAATAATATACTTAAAGGACCATTTGTTTGTTTGTTTTTACTTTTATTTTGTTTATTCATTTTTTTAAAAAAATTACATTCAAACAATATGAGGTCCCCATTCACCCCCACCTCCCACACCCCACCACTCCCCCCACAGTAACACTCTCCCCCATCATCATGACACATCCATTGCATCTGGTGAGTACATCTCTGGGTATTGCTGCACCCCATGGCCTATGGTCCACACCATAGCCCACACTCTCCCACGTTCCATCCAGTGGGCCATGGGAAAACAGAATGTCCAGCAATTGTCCCTACAGCACCACTCAGGACAACTCCAAGTCCCGAAAATGCCTCCACATCTCATCTCTTCCTCCCATTCCCCGCACCCAGCAGCCACCATGGCCACTTTTTCCACACCAGTGCCACATTTTCTCGATTATTAAGCACAATAGTTCATGAATAGAATATCATTAAGTCCACTCTAATCCTTACTGTATTCCTCCTTCCTGTGGACCTTGGCTTGGTTGTGTCCATTCCACATCTATGTCAAGAGGGGGCTTAGATTCCACATGGATACTGGATGCAATCCTCCTGCTTTCAGTTGTAGGCACTCTAGGCTCCATGGTGTGGTGGTTGACATTCTTCAATTCCATGTTAGCTGAGTAGGGTAAGTCCAATAAATCAGAGTGTAGGAGCTGAAGTCTGCTGAGGCTCAGGGCCTGGCTATCATGTTGTCAGTCCAGAGATACAAATTCCCTAGATATATCTTAAACCCCAGCACCAAACACAATTCTGGTAAAGTAGCATAAAAGGCTTGTGAAAAGAGATCACATCTGTGTCCAGCTCCATCACGCAGAAACACTCCAAAGAAGGGCCAACCGACTTGGCGGTGAACTCCATCTGCCATGACCATAGAACCTGTGGGTCTCTTTAGCCCTCAAAAGAACCAATACCTGGGGTTGTATCTACTTTATCTGTCTCTGAGACTCTGCTCAGGTGTGCATAAGGGCAATCCTTCTGACTACTTCCAGACTCTTTTTTAGAGACTCATAGCCATATAAACTCATTTGTCCTTTCCATTTCCCCCTTACTTTAGGTCAAACAGCATTTTTAACTCCTGTTATTATATGTAGATAGGGATATTCTGCTGATCTGCGTTGAACCTTTAATTCAAGGTCATTTTCTAGTTACATCATCAGCTGGTACTTGGTAGTGATCCCTCGGTGCCAGGGAGGCTTATCCCCAGGTGTCATGTCCCATGCTGGGGGGAAGGCAGTGCATTTATATGCTGAGTTTGGCTTCGAGACTGGCCACATTTGAGTAATACGGAGGCTGTCAGGAGGGAACCCTTAGGCATAGTGCTGCTCTAGGCCTTGTTCTTATTTCAGATGTATAGGCTCACAAGCATAGTCATTAGTATCCGGGGCTCACTGTTGGACCCTCATTCCTTCCTGGTCCTTGCTGTTGCACCCAGGGGACTGCCGCTGCTCCCCTGGGGACCATGGCAGAGCTGCCCCCAGCCAGTAACCCAGTACCCACCCAGCTGTTGTTTTTAATTGTTTCCACTATGAGTATATCTAAACATTTCCATGCACTCTGGACACATGCCCTGTATAACTCCCTGTCACCCATATGTCCCCTGTCAATAACATCCCATACCAGTATTCCTCCGCTGCCATTGTTGAACCACTCTGTGATCCAAAACTTCCTGAACAGTGAAGCCCAATATAATGTCAGGTTCCCTTAATAGTAAAATGGAATATAGCGATGAGTTTAAAGGTTAGATATAGAATATATATTGATTTGGAAAAATTCTGCATCCTATCTTTTTCTTTTCTTTTTCCTCTAATTGTTGAGCTTCTCTTCACAAGAGCCTTAGATCACAATAATTCAAATATACAATATACAGTAGTCCCACATATCCATTATAAAACCTTTTCCCTTCCACAGAGATAATCTTTTAACTTATTCATATCATATTTACTGAAACTGATGTACAGATATTGAGACAATAGCTTTCAAACAAGGTAACATTTGTGTTTACATTGTGGTTTATACTCTAGGCTATGCAGTTTTCTAAATTTTTTAGTTATCCTATGTTTTACATTATGGTTTATATTATTAGTCTGTCATCCCCTATATGTTTTTGGTGTAATATTACATGTTTTATATCCATCCTTGTGTACTCTTGTGAAACACTTCCCTTGCCCTCACATTTACTCTGGTTCCAGCTATTCAATATCTATTTCCCCCTCCCCTTGGGGCCCACAGTGACAGTCAATCTTCATTTCCTGAGGAGGCACGTTCAGATATGCTTGCAACAGTGCTGAGGGCCTGACCCGCTCAACTGCCCTAATGCCCTAGGAGCCACCATTTCTCTTGAGAGATACAGTTCCCTCTATTTGATGACATTAGTCCTTAAAAGACCATTTGTGAATTCAATAGCTGTAGCTGTTATCCACCAACTTCCTGGTATGAGGCAAGGCATCTGTACTCCCTCACCTCTTTTCCCATCTTGCTAAGATATTCATGCACCTTTGTTGGTTAATTAAATGTGTAGATTTAGCATTATTCTGATTTAATTTTTTTTTTTAAAGAGGCACTGGGGATTGAACCCAGGACCTCATACATAGGAAGCTAGATAGTGCAGGGTACTTAGAAGTCCTGACCTTTAATCGATGGCTGCACTTGTAGATGAGCCTGAGAAGAGGGGAGACCTTAGCTTGCATCTCAACTCCCTTGCTCTCTTCTCTTCTCTCTTGGCTCCTTCCCTCAGCCGAGGAAGGTTTGCTGTTTTTTCCTTTGTGGTAAGAAATAGTCCTTATGCACCGAATTCTACTCTATGACTGACGGCAAAACTTCAAGTTTGCTTTTTCGAGTTTTGTTTTTCATATTCAAAGGGAAGCGTTCCTATTTTAGAGGAAGCTTTGCTCTTCCAGGTGCCTGGTTCTAGAAACTTAAACCAGGCTCTGAAGGTCATTGTTTTGGAAACAGTTTTCAAGACCAGTTGTGAAAATCAAAAGGCTCTAGGCTAATTCTTGCTCTTGGCATTCAGCTACACCAATCCCAGTACTCTGTAGACAGAGATTGCCTCCAGCTTAGTATGGCAAAGATCATTTATTAGCAGGTGCACAAAGAAAAGCACACTAATACATTTCAAAATACTCTCTCACTCCATACACTTAATAAAGCAGTAAAAAGTCATAGGGGGGTAGGGATATACAGAGGAATTTTCACTATGTGGTCAAGTCTTTGTCATAGTCTTAAAACATGTATTTTTCATCTTGAAAATTAAATGGTATAAACTCAACAGAGTGATATTCCGATGGTGACTCCACTTTTTGTAGCCACACAATTCTGGGCTAGCCTTTGTCCCCGAGGCTCTGAAGGGAACTCTGTTGCCTACAATAGGGGTAACATCTTTATTTTTTATTGAGTTACACCACTGTGTACAACTAGTCCATTCAACACCCTTATATGAGTTAGGAAAAGCCACCTCTTCTACAGCTGGGCAGGGGCTGCTTGCCCTGGTGCAGGGCTTGGTGGAGGGCCCTTCTCCCTCCCAGCAGCACACAGCTGAGGGCACCTGGCACGATTCTTTTAGTGGGATTGTAATCAAGGTTTATAAAAGGAACTGTTGTTCTCAGTTGCCATCCAATAAAATACATTCAATGTAGCTCACATTCCTCACATATTCCTTTGAGGATGAGGTTGGCTGAGGCTTCCATTTCTTTTATCTTGTGTGGTGAGTCTTTAGTAGGAAAATTCTCCTATTGTATTTTGGGGAAAAATCATAATCTATTAAAAAACAAAAGCAAAATGAACTCATACCCATTTGCATTCTGGAATATTTGGCAAAAACATTAGTCCTAGCTTGCTGAGAATTCTTGTAAAATCATTGTTTACTACTGAATCAGGATATTTGAATCTCCAGGCGTCTGGGCTCTGTAGCTAACGCAGGTCTAAATAGGCACTGTAGCTCGAAGTGCCGTGGGATGATTCTGCCAGTTTCTTGTCATTTCAGAAACTGTACCCTGACCTCTGCACCCAGGTTGATGGGCCAGGCATTCACTAGAGAATGTAAATTGGTTCATAGATGAGCACCATGAATTTCATGATGATTTTTATCTCGTAACATATGTCTTTGACCCGATTTAGTCCCTTTCGCTGCTGGAAGCCAGAGAGTAAATTTTGGGTCCTTAGACCTTACATCCATTTTACTTGACTACATGCTTATCTATTGGCTAAATAAGTTTTAATAACAAGATTTATTAGAAGTATGAAATTATCCCTTCAGGTAAAATTAAGTTCTCTACTCTTCATCGTTCATATGAAATGATTTCTGTTAGAATCAGCCTGCGTATTCTAGACCAGTAGTTTAACTGCATTCAGAGAAGCATTGGGGAAAAGTTTTTCAAAATACGGATAAAGGACCATGGAAATGTTGTTATAGATGTATAAACATCTGGTCATATTATGTGTGTATATAATGAGATCAGATTAGAAACTCGGATTAAAATCTCAGAAAATGGAGTTGGGAATCTGTATCTTTAGTATAATTCTTAGATGGTTCTAGAATCTCATCCTTAGGGCATGTATGACAGTGAGGAAGTGATGAAGATATTGATGAGGTACAGAAGGTGGCTTTCTCATTTCCTAATTCTGGTTTTGGTCAGAGCAGATAATTTTTATGTAAAGCTGTTGGCTAAATTTTTCTGTAAACAAAATGTTTCAGGACAAAACAAACAAGCAAACATTGATCCAGGACAATTGAATCTGAAAAACAGGACGTGTATTGTTAAGTAATTCAGAAATAGTTTGGGAGAATACTTTTACTCTAGGTCAACAAAGAAGATATGAGTTCAAGACACCCTATACATTGCCTTTTCATTATATAAAACCCAACAATTTTTTCCAAACCTTTTCTGCCTAAATATCCTTCGTTGTCCAATTCTAATCAAAAGGAGCCTTGTCTTTCTATTGGATAAAAACAAAAAACAAAAAAACACATGACTGTACAAGTTTCGTGATTAACTAGAAAAGATGGATACTTGAAAATATTTTGGATTTTAGGGTTTGCTTACATTTTGTTGAGAAACTACTTAATTGTGATCCATCTCGTTCAAAACTGCCGAGTAGATGCAAGCAGCATACTTTCTTAAGTGTGTTGTTTACTGTAAAGTAGACGTGCCCACTGTTTCTTTTCTTTTATCCTGCAGGTGGACAGGGCTTTGTCTGCTGTTGTACCTACATTTGCTCTATGCTGTGCATTCAAACAGACTTGCTGTCTTTCTAACCTAAAGCCAAATAAATAATGTAAACTGTCTTGGGGGTGAAACTCTTCATCTCCTTATACATCTATGTGTTAGATAGAAGTAAAACTGAAAATATTAAAATGTTTTCTGCTCTGCAACAAAAACAATCTTCAAAGCTTTAGTCCCTTTGATCTTAAAACCAGAATTCTTGCCTTCCCAGAGCCTTCTCTGGTAAGAACATAAACCCATACTTTATAGACCAATTTAGATGCTTTGACATTCTCCCAATCTAATTTCTCACAGATCCAGATTTTGAAAATCTAAATTAATGGTTAAATACCAGGCTTTGGAAACAATTTTGCTGAAATAAAAATAAAAGGTAAACAGTCAAAATCTAAATTTGCTTTTAACTGTTTTAATAGTTTAAAAGTCGCACTTCCTGCAGTATTGCCACAGGTCTGAAAATAAAACTGAATTTTACCTCTAAAGTGCTCACAAGAAGGAATGCTCTTACAGTGGATTGTTTCTTCTTTCATTTTCATGCACATCACTGATTTGTTTTGTTTTATAGTTAAGTGAATTAAATCACTTGACTTTTAATTTTATTCCAGTTTACTTTAGTTTGATAAGTAATTTTAAAAAATTAACCTCAGTGGTTTGAAATACATGAATTTCAAGAAAAATCTATGAAAAAGTTATAATTTTAAATCATTTCGTAAAATAATATCTATAGAGAAAATGGGTGGGTAGTATATTGGCTAAACACATGAAAATTTAAGAAGATACTGATAATAAGGTTTATGATTTTATGTTATATTACCAAAGATCACAGCATTTTTGAGTATTTAATAATAAAATAACAACTTATATCATGACTATAATTGTATTCAAAAATTAATTTTTCATTATATAATTTTAAATGTGCTTTTCCCTTGACCACATTAAAATGAAGTAAATATATTTGTTTTCAAAGTCCTGTACATAATTTTTATAGTTATATAAAAGCTGGAGAAGGAACATATTTCACCAACTGAGATGCAGTAAATGAATCTTGTCTCCCAACACTGAGCCAGGGGTTTGTAAAGGAGCGTACTATGTCCCAGAAAACCGTTTCCATCAGTGGAGTCCACTACATAGTGAGGCAAGCCGGCTCATCCATTCCTCAGATCAAAGACCCTTGTGACCTGGATGACCAGTGGGCAGCCTTGGTGAGCACACAGCTCGTCCCTCCCACAGCTGGAACCTGCCTGCATGTGGACAAATATGTAATGGCCATAGAAAGAGCTACCTGCTAAGGCAGGTCCACCAGGGAGGCTCAGGTATGACACGTCTATGCGCTGGGCGGGTGGCTGTCTTCAGTGGCCCTGCAGGGGCTCTCTTTGTTTGGATTTTATTCAATTAATACCATCCCAGGGTCCACAGGATGGAGGAATATGGGTTAGAGTGGACTTACTGGTATTCTACTGGGGAACTATTGTGATTAGTAATGGAAGAAATTGTAGTACTGATGTGGAGAAAGTGACCACGGTAGCTGTTGATGGTAGGGAGAGGGAGGAAGAGATATGATGTGGGGGCGTTTTCAGGATTTGGAGTTGTCCTGGGTGGTGCTGCACGGACAGATGCTGGACATTTTATGTCCTGCCATAGCCCACTGGGTGGACTGGGGGAGAGTGTAGACTACAATGTAGACCACTGTCCATGTGGTGCAGCAGTGCTCCAAAATGTATTCACTGGGTGCAGTGAATGTGCCACGATGATGAAAGAGGTTGTTAATGTGGGAGGAGTGGGGTGAGGGGGATGGGAGGTATATGGGGACCTCATATTTTTTGAATGTAACATTTAAAAGAAAATAAGGAAGAAGAAGAAAAAAAAAACAAAGTAAAAACCAAAAACAACCACAAAAAAAACCAACGCTTAGGCTTAGTTGAAATGAACTAAAATAACACCATGGGTAAAGACCATATATGTGGATTCCATTAAGAGTTTCTTAGCTTTTTTATTGCCACAAAGACCCTGTTAATTTACTGCAAAAGAAGAAACTCATTTATACTGTAGGAAGAGGCTTAAATATAGACAAACAATAGAATCCTCCATAGTCTATTGAGATCTAAGCATTATGCCTGTGTGCATATGTTATCGATAAGGATGGATTCATATCAGCCAGACTGTTTTCTAAACTGCTTTCAATTTTATATACAATCTGTGAACCGATGATTCACTTTCAGTCCCCTCATTTTGTTTAGGAGTGGCTTTTCCATAGCTACAATTTCATCAGTGTTCACTGAACAGTACACATCCTTAGAGGCAAAAAAAAAAAAAAAAAGAATAAAAATTTTATTTTAATTATTAATCATCACTTTATAGACTTTGATTTATAATTCCAAATTACTCAAAAATACACCACTTTTTGCAAGCTGTGCATTTACCTGTTTTTCTATATGCTTGGCAACACTGAGAGTTCAAGATTTTATACATTTTCCAGTTGATAGCTTAAAATGACATCTATTTGTATCATCTTTCATTTAATTCTAATGAAGCTAAACATTTTTTTTCCTTTGTGCCTTGCCCAGTTGTCCAAATGTGTTTCTGTGTGTGGGGGAGGGGGGGGGTGAAAATATGTGTTTATGGAGGGGGGTGGTTTTAATTTGTGCTCTTTGCTTGGTTTTCAGTTTGTAGTATTTTGTTGTTGTTATTGACTTGTAAGATCTTTTAAAGCATTGAGGTGATTTTTTATCCATTGCAAAGATTGCAAAGATTATTCTCAATTTCTTATTAGCCTGTTCGTATTTTCATGTGTCTAGAAATTCTTAGGTACTATATACTTGTAACTACCGTGATTTATCTTTTTGTTATGCTTACAAGGGGCTTCTCTTCTCCAAGTTCATATAAAATTCACCTGTATTTTCTACAACACTTCAAGAGCTTTGGGATTTTTTAAATTATATGTTTAATTCATCTAACAATTTATTTTGGTGAATCTTGGGAGAAAAGTCTCTTTTTTCATCTTAATTATAGTTGATTTAGTGTGTTTTACTCAGTGCACGCTTACATATTAACTACCTTTTGTTGTTGAAATGCTTGTCCCTCCAGGTGGCAGGGCTGGGTCCAGTCTGCCCCCTCTATCCAGCCTGCCCTCTCTATGCAGCCTGCCCCTATCTAGCCTGTCCCCCATCCAGCCTGCCCCCCCACCCATCCTGCACCCACCCATCCTGCCCCTCCATCCATCCTGCCCCCATCCATCCTGCCCCCTGAGCCTGCCGCCTCTGTCCCGTCTGTCCCCCCAGCCTGCCCCCTCTGTCCCGCCTGCCCCCTTTGCCTGTCCCCTCTATGTCGGCATGTCCCCTCGCCCAGCCTGCCTTACGGTGGCCTCTTCAGGGACAACCATCACCTCCATCCTGCAGGATTAGTCCTGGTACCCGCTCACGGATGTGAAAACGGAGGAAAGCTGCCAGCACCCCGGGTTCCTCCAGCCTCAGTTTCCGTCCTAGTGCTCTGCTGGGAAGATTCTTCTGGGCCTCTGGGCGCCTCACTTCCTGCAGGTGTAGGTTCTTGATTGCTCCCTCCAGGCCCCTACGGACTAGAACTCATGGCCTTGACCCGGTCCTGTCGCCCTCACCCTCTGCTCCTGCTCAAACCGGCGTGCTTGGGGGGCTGGGGTCAGCCTGCAGCAGCTCTGTAGGGCAGTCGGAGCCAAGAAGCCACCAACGGGGGCCTAACGCCCCTCAGGGGGCTAGACCCAAGTCGGCGGCCCTGGCCCCACCGGGGGCTCCAGGGAGGAATCTGCTCTTTGCCTCGTCCAGGCTCTGGAGGCGCCGGCGACCCTGGGCTGGTGGCCCGTGGCTCCACCTCCACCTCGGAGGTCGTGCGGCTCCTCTCCTGTCTGTGTCCACCCCCCTCTGCCTCCCCTTCCAAAGACCCCTGTGAGGACATGTGGGTCCACTCGGATAACCCAGAATCATCTCCCCATCTCCAGACCCTTCCCTTAGTCACAGCCGTGTCGTCTTCCCAGTGCATGGTGACATTCTGGGGCTCCAGTGACGAGCCCTGGTGGTCTATGGGCCCTGAATTTAGCCCATTCTGGGACCCAGTTCTGGACCCCGCAGTCCCCGGCTGTGCACACTTAAACCCTCAGTACTTCAGTTTCTCAGCTGAAGAACTCGCCACAGGCGTGCCCAGCTCGTGGGGTTATTGACAGGCTGAAGAAAGAGGAGGCGTGCCAAGCCCGCATCCAAGTTCATGACTTACAAGGACATGTGAAATGCTACCTATTCTACGTTTGGAAGGATATAATGGATCAAATTGTAGGGATCCTTTAATACTATGCTAAAGAGTCTGGAAAGGAGAACTGGGGGGAGGACATGCAGAGCATTCCAGGTTCTTTGTGCAAATAAGTCAGATAAGAGATGTGCATTAAAGATTCATTCTGGTATACAGCGTGTAGAATGCATTGAGAAAGAAAGCTGGAAGTAAGAAAATTAGTTGACGATTGTCGAGTTGGTGTTATTGTTGGGAAGTGGGAAGAAACAGAAGCTTTGGAAAGTAAAGGACTTGCTTGTCTGCCCTGGCCCCCACACTCTAAGAGGGCAGAGCGTGGCCTTGGTTCACGCTGTGGCCCCATCACCAAAGCAACTTCCAGAGATCCTGGATTCTCTATAAATATGTTTTAATCAAAGAAATCATTGAAAGCCTTTTTGATATTGGAATATTTGTGCCCCAGACCACTAGAGGAAATTTAGGAAATTCTTGCATGTATTTTCATCCATCTGTGTCAAAATCACAGAAAATGTGAACTTAACTTATCTGAAAGCAATTTTGGGCCTCTGGCCAAAGAGTTTTGTAAGAATCAATATTGTTTTGTGGATGGTAAAAATAGTTAGCATTGTAGGCTTATAATGGTCGATAATCCACAGTCCAGGCGATAAGATAGATTGATAAACTACATGCTGGAAAGAGGTGTAGTCAGGAAGAGGTCGAAAATACAGGGAATTAGGTGCTTGCAAGTGCTTTGGAAAGGATGGAGAGCAAATGTCAAGGAAGCTGCCAATATTCTCAGAAATTCAGGAATTGGAGGATGGCAAGAAAGTGCCGTGATGGCTTCAGCAGGCTGGCACGGACGGGAGCTACAAAGGAGAAAGCCCGGTGGCATTGGAAGCCAGCGCCCGGTGCAGCCCACACGCCTCCCACCAGCGTCAGACCAGGAGAAACGGCGTCCATCCCTCTTCCTATTTCCAAATCTCATATTTGACTTTGTCTTGGTAGAATCTAAGCCAGAACCCTGCCAGTCAGTGTCTGGTGGAAATGTCAATTCAAGGTTTCTAAGCATTGTTTCACTGCAAGAGTGTATCAATGTGAGGATGGCCCGGAGTTCCCACAAATGTTCTGCAACAAATAAGAAGGTGTTTCCATAGAGAACTCCCAGGCATGTTTGGAGGTTACACATGGAGAATCCCTAGAGGAAACCTGAAAATTGCCTCTGGGAAAGGGACTGACCTTGTTGTATTTTTCTAGAATAGCCAAGGTGGGGCCATATGTTTGAATTGCTGTGATGATCATTTCAACTTTGCGTAAGAAAGAACGTCCCTGTCATGAGAACTCTAAGGACTTCCCTGGGCAACCCTGGGCTATTCAGGTGGAGGGTGGACGGCGGCCTCTCCAGTGCCCTGGAGGAGTCCCTGCTCCGTGTGCACTCATCCCACCCCAGCGCTCTCGGAGTTGCCATCAACCATGCGGAAAGAGGACGGGTCTCTAAAACGGAATGGAGAAACGCACAAGAAGAAAGGGTGCTACTTCACAGAGAAGACGGAAGGAAGTCATCATTCCAGGAATGAAATAGAAGTAACTTTTATTTCTGAGGTTAGAACTTAACTTTGATGGCTGTGGAAAATAGTGTGAAAAAAATAATATGGGCAGCGTATGGCTAGAAAAAGAGAACATTACAGATCCCAAAAGCAACGTCATTGTATTGAGGTTTAAAGCAAGAGAGTGTTTATATCAGAATTATATCAGATGAGAACCTCGACCGGAAGTTGCTGGGTTGAACAGAGAACATATTTTTGCAGTGATCAAGATAGCAAGAAGGAAAATGAACACTTTAAGCTTTAGCATATTTGTCCAGTAAGTTGTATCTGGAATAGGGGCAGAGGTGGTTGAGAGGAAAAGAGAGAACTTGTTTCTGACCGTAGAGGCAAAATTTATGTGAGTAATATATCTCTTGCCTCTCCTCCTCTCCAGATATTTTGCATTAGTTCTGTCCACTGCATTTTTTGATAGTTCTGTCTGGGTTTACCTTGTTTCTTCTACAGGTTGTACATCTCATTAGAATCTGCTGGCCTTAATATTTTTCCTTTCAGAATTATTCCTAGATTCCAGTCCTAAAAAATGTGCTTTGCCAAATGCTTCTCTCAAATTTACTTTGGAAGTTGTCTTCCTAGTTAGCTAAATATATATTTTACTAAAATTTGCATTCAAACTTCTTAGACAATATTTTTAAATGGACCTATTTCTTCACCTGCACTTGCTTGATTTAGTTCCACTTTGACATTTTACCCTTCATTATAAACATTATTCATTTACTATTTTCACTCACTGAGGATCACTATAAAACTGGATTTTAACTTCTGTCTTAAGCTGTATTTAAACTTTCTGTGGATTTTGTGGGATTAAACTAAATTGAACCAAAGTTACAGTACACAAGAGGCTCAGTCTAAGTAATATGCAGGAGCTTTAATAGAGCAGAAAAGAAGGCTCTGTTGGCACCTGCATTTGTTAAGAGTAAGGGAGGAGCATGTGTTTTCTTCTTTTTTAAAGATTTATATATTTACCCCCCTTTCCCCCTCCCCCTGTTGTGTGCTCTCTGTGTCCATTCTCTGTGTGTTCTTCTGTGTCTGCTTGTATTCTCATTAGGCAGCTCTGGGAACCGATCCTGGGACCTTATGGTGTGGGAGAGAGGTGCATTCATTTTCTTGGGCTGCCTCAGCTTCCTGATCTGCTGTGTCTCTTATTGTCTCTCTTCTGTGTCTCTTTTTGTTGCGTCATCTTGCTTTGTCAGCTCTCCATGTGGGCTGGCACTCCACGTGGGCCAGCTCGTCCTCACCAGGAGGCCCTGGGTGTTGAACCCTGGACCTCATATGGTTGACGGGAGCCTGATTGCTTGAGCCTCATCCGCTTCCCCGCATTTTCTTTATGTGTGAAGGTTTTTGTCAGAAGGTGATGCTTGTGTTTTGTGTAATAAAAGATACTTACTTGCAGGATGAGAGGACACTAGTGCAGCCCACCCAAAGGACTCTAGGAACATAACCAGGGCAAGGCAAGTTCCGTTAGTGATCCTCCCCGGCACAGACAGTTCTCTCACCGACTACTTACATCAGACTTCCGAAGCCTGTCCTTTAGAAAGTTAGTCACAGTGAAAATCAAAATAATTCCTTAATCTCAAGGGTTTATTCAGCAAAAAGCAGGATCTCATGTTCTTCAAATTCCTTGTGACATGACAGTCCAAGAAGAGTTACTTTCACCCAGTTAGCAAGTGGGGGCAGATTACACTAAAAATGCTATATTAGGAAAAGGTTTATTTTTATTCTGTTTTAAAGACCATACAACCAAATGATGGAAGGTGGAGGTTGTTGTTTGACATAATAAAGAACGTAGAGTAACTATTGCCTTTCCAGACACAAACACGTATATCCCTCTTCATAGATCTACATATTACATATATTTATTTTAAAAATCACGTTATGTAGGTTTACACAAAAGAGGTACTGACACAAAGTGTCATGCTGATTGTTAAAGCATCTATTTTTTTTAAGACTTATTTTATTTATTTCTCTCCCCGCCCCCCCCCCCCCATCCTGGTTGTCTGTTCTCTGTGTCCATTTGCTGCATCGTCTTCTTTGTCCACGTCTGTTGTTGTCAGCAGCACGGGAATCTGTGTTTCTTTTTGTTGTGTCATCTTGTTGTGTCAGCTCTCCGTGTGTGCGGCACCATTCCTGGGCAGGCTGGACTTTCTTTCGTGCTGGGCGGCTCTCCTTACGGGGCGCACTCCTTGCACATGGGGCTCCCCTCCACGGGGACACCCCTGCGTGGCACAGCACTCCTTGCGCGCATCAGCACTGCACATGGGCCAGCTCCACACGGGTCAAGGAGGCCCGGGATTTGAACTGCGGACTCCCATGTGGTAGACGGACGCCCTAACCACTGGGCCAAGTCTGCTTCCCAATTAAAGCATCTAAATGTATTGGCTAATGGAAAGGTATTAGTCCAATTATTTGTTCTTTAAATCATTATTTCTAGAGACTTCAGGTGATTTATCAGCAATAAATTCTTATATAATAAAAAATTATATCTCCTGTTCATACTTATACTCTACCTTTGATTTGCTTAGTTGAGTGGAGAATAACTTTAGCAGATTGTTAATGAAAATGGGGAGGAGGATGCTAGATAAAGAACTAGTTCCTGACTTTTAAGTAAATACGTGTTCTCCCATATGTCCGTGTTGACTACACAAAGCCTGCAGAGAGGCCCGATATGTGAACAGTGGCGGTTTTCACATAACGAAGCATCCTGGAAATGAAGGACACTATCATGTTGACAGGCTGAGGTCAAGTGCCTTTTGTTCATGATCTCATCAAGCCCTCCCAGGACCTTTTGGAGGAGGTGTGCTCACCTGTGAAACAAGGCTTGGAGGTGTTGTTCAGCTTGTCCTTGGGAAGCCTGAAGCTAGGGACTTGAAATCCAAATCTTATGGATGCCCACCACCACCTTACATCTTCTCATGAGTCTTTCTTGTCTAAAAGCCAACCGTTTGAAAGATTTCCGACATGGCTATATTGAAGTTTTAGGTCTTAGGGGATGGAGAAAGGGACACAGATTGGCACTCTAGATCTAAATTTGATCAAAGAAGACAGTGGAGGTGCCACAGAAGCAACCCGGAGAAGAGGCACTAACCACGAAGTGCCCACCCCACCAACCCTTCTGTCCAGCCTTCTTCCTTAAAGTCCAGATCCAGACTTTGGTGATGTAAGCCAGTCAAGGCAACCTTATTCTGCTCTGCCAGGAATTGATTGAGTCCATGGTTCTCAAACTTGAGCACGCGTCAGAATAGCCTAGAGAGTTTGTTAAAAAGCCCCAGAGTTTCTAATTAAGTAGGTCAGGGTGGGGCCCAAGAACTGACATTTTTCACAAGTTCTCAGGAGGGTGGATACTGCTGGTCTTGCAGCCACACTTGGAGAACCACTGTTTGAGCCTAGCTCTGGTTCTCAAACTTGTCAGCACATTGAAATCACCTGGGGACACTGTGAAAGATCCTCATGCACAGGCCCTATTCCAGCCAATTAAAGCAAAATTTTGGGAATGGACTTTAGGTATGCATGTTTTTATAAAGCACTTCAAGGGGGTACAGCTAATTGTTGGAAAATAGTCATCTACCTTAATCAGATAATCCAAAACACAAGCTTGGGACTCTTCCTTGCCTTGAAACCCATAGGAATGGCTCCAAAAAAATAGGCTTCTTTCTCCTATAATTGCTTCCATTTATCTACTTCTTGGGGATGCTCCCACATGACTGGACTCACAATATGGTTTATCTAATTTCTTCCCCCCCCAAAGATAAACATTTTCTTTCCTAGAATTACAGTCCTTTCATGTTTTAATTTTTTTTTTTTCCCCCTAAAGTGCTTGACAGACTTCTTAAATGGAAACTTGATGGTCTGACTTTCCTAGTTAGGCATTTTATGTGGGGAGAAGCAGCTTTGGGCATAATTTTTCTAATAGGCAATACTGAAGTCTTCATTATCATGCTAGGTTGAATCATGCACAAACAAAAGTCATGTTCTTAGTCTCAATTAGAACATGAGATTGACTCATTAGACAATGAGACCCTTTAAGGGCATATTGTCTGATAGGTGTGGACTCTTTTGTGAACAGGGTCTTCAGAGATCCTGTTAGGCGTGGCCCAACGGAATGAAGGTGGGCTTTCATCCGTGTTACTGGAGCCTTAGAGAGAGAAAGCCCCAGGGAGGAACCAGGGCCAGGAGTCAGTGGAAACTGGAAGAATAAACACAATGAGTGAGAGAGAAGGTCCATGAAGGAGAGTAGACACAATGAAAGAGAGAGATGGCCCTGTAATGCAGAGTAGACAAAGAGAGAGAGATGGCGCTAGGAGGGAGAATAGACAACAAGAGAGAGGGAAGGCCCTGGGAGGGAGAGTAGAGACAATGAGAGAGAGATGGCCATGACGGGGGCAGAGACGCCGGCCAAGGAACCCCAGGGATGGTGGCAGCCAGCGCCAGAACCCTAGAGGCTCCTGGAGAAAGCACGGTCCTGCCCACACCCTGATTTTGGACTTCTGGCCTCTGAAACTGTGAGCTAATAAGTGCTTGTTGTTTCAGTCAGTCTGTATGTGGTATTTGTCATAATCACCTAGCAAGCTAAGAAAAATATCTTGTGGAGAAGTCTGTCAAGAGTAATTGATATTACTGGGAGCTCTTACTGAGTTCTCCTCAACATTTAAGCCTCAACGGGAATTGGTTTTAGGCATTTGCTCACTATGAAGAGCTGGGTAACAGTGTTCTTAAAGAACCAACATGGATGTGCTGGTATTTTCTATAAGCAGCCATTTCAATATTTACATTTACTCCAAAAATATGACTGAGGTAATTATCAAGTAAATTATATCTTTTTCTCTTTATGAAGACATTTAGGAAAATTAGTCTGCTATAAGCACATGATGTGCTTTTATGGAACAATTTTTTTTTGAGGTTCTGAACTATATTAATGATCATACCTCCTTCTTTATATTGGATTATAGAAGGTTTAGGACCAAATTTTTATCTAATGTTGTAAGTCTGTGACAGTTGTAGAATGCATTTTCTGATCTACTTTTATCCTTGGCTCCATTTAGTGTCTCAATTCTTATTTACCTTTTGTCTTACTTCATCTATATATATTTGTTTTTGTGTGAAAGGCACTACATTTTGAGAAGAAGAATTCAGTAAAATAAAATTAGATTAAGGAAGTGCATGCAATATTAATGATTTCATTAACATGTACTAGTTCTGTAAACTTTGTTTTAATTGGAATAATTCATTATTTACTTAATTTTCATTTTGATGAATTAATTCCAGTTCTCATTATTAATCATAAAATAATTAAAAGGAGTTCTTAAAATTATACAATCATATAATTGGAAGAGAGTATATATAGATGATGTATTCTTTAAGCAGCTACAAAATATTAAAACATTTTATTTGTGGCATGACATTACAAATAAGACAATGACTGGAATAAAAAGGTTTGAGTTCAGATTTTTAATAATTGTATCATCATTGCTACTCCCCCAAACTTTCCCTTACATATCTTGCTAAATATTTGTAAGAATGAAGTGATTATGCCCTCAGCTGAAGACTGTATAGACTATTCATGGCAGCATTTATATTTCCTAAGAATTTATATAATTGAAAGTTGTAAACTAAAATTCAATAGATATTTTTGCACACCAGATATGAGAAGCACTTGGGCTTAAAATTTAGGGTACAGGAAAACATAAACATAACCATCATTTAAAACAGAGTTATCAGGGCCATAAAGAGGGTACAAGATGACATATGGGCACAGAGGAGGGAGGCCTGACAGGATGAACAGAGAAAAACCATTCTGAGTATTTTAGTCAGCCAAAGAAGTGCTGAGGCAAACTACCAGAACTCTGTTGGCTTCTATAAAGGGTACACCAAATAGGATAGAAGTTACAGTCACAAGACCCTAAAGAGTCCACCTCAAGTTTACTTCCTTACCAAACTCTGTTGCCACATGTTGTAGCAAGATGGCAGGTGACGTCTGTGAGGGTTCAGTCTTCCTCTTCCTCTTAAGGCTCTGTGGTGCCTGCTTCTTCTGATCTCAGCTGTAGGCTGGGTTAAGGCTCATCTCTCAGGACATCTCAGCTGCTCAGTTCCCTTCAGCTGCAAACTATCAGGCTCATCTCTTCCCAGGGCCTCTGCCATGTCTATGGAGCCGTCTCTCTTCCTCGGTGTTCTTCTTCTCTGTGTATCTAGTTTCCTGTGAGCGTCTGTTTTCTCAGTCCACCAAGGGGGCAGGGACCCAACCCTGCATGCCCTAATGACATGGTAGAATCAAAGCCCTGATCTTGATTTAATAATGTAAATGTGAAACCTCTGAATTTAATGCAATCAAAGGGGTATCATGCCCAGAGGAAAAGACCAGTTTACAAACAATCTCTTTTTGGGATTCATAAATAATATCAAACTGCCACAATGAGGATGGTAATATTTTAGGTGGTTTTTTAAAAATGGGCAGAATTTCACCATGCAAAGATAAAGTGATGGTTGTAATGATAATTATTACATTTGTTATTGAAAAACTTACTAAGAGCAAGTGATTGGCAGGGAAATGGATGGCTCCCAGACTCAGTGCCCTGGTGACTGGAAGAAGGTGGTACCATAAACAAATGAAGACTCATGGGAGAGTGAATAATGAAGACAAGGAATAAAAAAGAGAACCCAGGGGATTATCCTTGGTAGTGGGAACATGTCACTGTTTTTGAAAATGCAGATATGCATGTTCTAGAATGGGCATGATGTGTGTTCTTTCCATGTAACCCTAAGAGGTTTAGGAAATTACTCAGCAGCTTGGTAACCACTGGGAGGGGGCAGCAAGGGTTTGAAAATCCCAAAAACTCTGGTCCCCAAGTAATTGTCCTATTTGCCCTGTCCGTCGCTGAAAATTTCCATTATCAGGGCTTTTCTTTACCTGCCCTGACCAGGAGTGCCCAGCCTCACCTGCAGGGCTTTTGCTGAGATCAACCAACTGCAATTTTTAACATCACAGCTACCTGGGGCAGCACGACAAGTTGTGGAGAACTAGAGGCTGACCAAAGAATTGAAAAGGGAAACTTTGGGACCAAGATGCCTGTGAAGGGGAGGGAGGGTCTTTGTCCAGCTCCGACGTCTTCCTGGGCTCCCAGGGGCCTGTGCACATGCCCAGGACACCTCTGCTGAGGCTGTCTTCTCTCACCTCTGGGTGTGGAGGAAGTCATTAAATGTCTCCAGGTATGACAGAGCCCACCGGCCAAGGCCGGAAGACACCCCTGTCCAATCACTAGACGACCACTAAGCTAATGAGAGTCCAGTGACTGCACACGGCAAAGAACACCTTCTATGGAAAAGTAGTCCATGGAAGTCACTAAGCAAACGTCAGTAAAAACAAAATCAAACAGGAACAACAGGAAACCCAGGAGGGGGGCTGAGTTCCTGAGTTGATATATTATTTAAAATGTCCAGTTTTAGGGAAGCGGACTTTGCCCAATGGATAGGGCGTTCGCCTACCATATGGAAGGTCAAACCCTGTGGAGCTGGCCCATGCACCCATGTGGAGCTGGCCCACGCACCCATGTGGAGCTGGCCCACGCACCCATGTGGAGCTGGCCCACGCACCCATGTGGAGCTGGCCCACGCAGTGCTGATGCATGCAAGGAGTGCCGTGTGTAGGAGAGCCCCACACACAAGGAGTGCGCCCCGTAAGGAGAGCCGCCCGGTGTGAAAGAAAGTGCAGCCTGCCCAGGAATGGGGCCGCACACACGGAGAACTGACACAATGAGATGACGCAACAAAAAGAAACACAGATTCCCGTGCCACTGACAACAACAGAAGTGGACAAGAAGAAGCCGCAGCAAATAGACACAGAGAACAGACAACTGGGGTCAGGGGGCGGGAAGGGGAGAAATAAATAAAAAAGTAAATCTTAAAAAAAAATGTCCAGTTTTAAAGAAAACTTAGACATGCAAAGAATAAGAAAGTATGGCCCATGCACAGAAAAAAAAAAAACAGTCAATAGAAACGAATGCAGAAATAGCACTTGACAAAATCCAGCTCCCTTTCATGATAAAGGCATGCAACCATGAGAAATAGAAGGGAATTTCCTTAACCTGATAACAGACCAAATACAGAAACACATCGATAGTACAGTTCATAAGAGTGAAAGACTGGCTGCTGTTCCTCTAATATCAGGAAAAAGATCATTGGTTTGGGTACCTCTAGGAAGACTCTCCTGTAGAAAATGAGAAAAGGTGCCCTCAGGAAATGCATGGATGCTGAAAGAAAAGAGCGTGGAGAAGAAGGTAGCAGGCAAAGGGTGGAGGGCGAGGCTTTCAGGCCCACAGCCTCCCCACGGTGCAGCAGGCTGAAGATGTAAATGCCTCTCAAACTGCCCCGCGCTGGTTTGTGCCCCTCTCTTGGCCCCTGAGGTGGCTCCGGTTCGGCACACTCTTGCCTCGCAGCTTCTTGACTTACCACGCTCGCTCGTCTCCCCAGCTCAGCCTGAGAGTGAGCTCCTCCCGGAGGCCTTGTGGGCAAGCCCGGCTCCTGGTCTCCACCTGCTCTTTCCCGCTGGCACTGAGGGGGGCGCGCCGCTGTGTGGGTTAGCATTGACCGCCAGCTCCCCTCTAGCCCGGGTCTTCGTTTCCTTCTACTAGCGGGTGACACCTACTCCTTGAAGGTCACGCAACTTCATCCAGGTTATTTAGGCTTGTAAATAACAATTTGACCTATTGTTATTTACCAGCCTAAAGTGCATAATGAGAACCAGGAAATCATGCTGAAATGAGGGCGGGTAGCCCAGTTCAGAGGGCACGGAATTGTGAGGGGCAGCACTTCTGCAACTCTCTTGCATGTGTCTGGCGTGTGGGCATTAGAAATTATAGAATTTAAGGTTTGTTTCATTACCATAAATTTAAATTTAACAGTTGGCGTATCATTGTTAAATGAACCAGAATGTCTTTTGTATTTTTGTTTGCCAGTTGGATTTCAGTGGAAATGGGTTTTGACAGGAGTTATACTTGGGACAGAAAATTTTCTTTCACAAATAGATGGCAGTAAGAGTAGAGCGTGGACTTTTTCCATTGCGACGACATTGACTTTTTACAGGAACTACAAACAGCAATTACCAATATTTAACACTCTCTCACTTCTCTTTCATTTTCCCTGCTTTATTTTTATAAAAGAGGGAATTTTTATCAAAACGTATCTATTTATCTGGTCATATTTATATCTCTAAATGGAAGTCTTTTTATGTGAATTCATATCGATTGTCGTGCTATAGGTAAATATGCCTCACTGAGCAGGTGTGGGCTGGGCCCTGGGGGAGAATTAAGGTGAAAAAGCATTTAGGTTGGAGCAGGGGTTCTTAACCAGGACCCCTTAGGGGTCCTTGGAAAGATTTCAGGGGGGCTGTGAGCTTGAATTGGAAAAAAAAATCAACTTCTTATCTTTATTTTCTCTGACCCCTAACTAAAATCTAGCCTATCCTTCATGTATGAATATATGCAATAAATAAATTACATTAGAATTCATTTCATCAGTCTGGCAAAGGGGTCCATGGAACAAAAAAAGGTAAGACCCCTGGGTTAGAAGGATAGAGACAGCTTGTTGGTAAATGCACATTCTGTCCACAGGTGAGAAGGTAGTGTTGGTGTTTAATACTTAAAGTTTTATCAGATGAACTACCTGATTAGAAGTATCTGGTGAAGAGTTTACAGATCAGGCAAAAGCAGGGATCAGTAAGGAGGCCTAGCTTATCTATCTACTGGTGTTAAGTGACCTGGGGCAGGACTGTAAATGGCTTAGGGCAAAATGCGGAGAGCTAGGGGAGAAGGGTGGTAGGATAAGGACTTCCTGTTAGGGCAGGAAATAGATGGCGCATTCAAAGGAGGAGAGTTGGCTGACAAAACTAGAGGTGTGGGCAGGGTTGGGTGATGTACCCGATGATTAGCAAGGGAGGGAAGCACTTAACACCTCTTAGCCTGACGGGACAAGGGAAGTAGCCTGGACAACGGGAGCTGGAGAAGGCTGTGGCTCTAGAAGACACGCTGCCAAGGGGAGAAAGGCCTGGGAAGACCACGGCTCCCTCAGAACCATGACGAGGGGGAGGGGGAGGGGAGGCGGGGTCGGTAGAAATGCCCCAAACTCTCTCTCCCCCACCCCTACCCTCTGAACCCTGAGGTCAGGGTCTCACACTGGTCAAGCTGAACTGGAAGTGAGAAGGCTAAGGGTTTCTCACAGTTGGGATGATTCTACAACCAGCAGAGTGAATAAAAGAGACCCTTAGTGAAGGGAAAGATGTGCTTAGATTTGTTTTTGTGGAAGTTAATGGTAACTGTGACTGATGGTGGAGGGCATCACTTGTGCCTGGAAGCTACTCATTGTTGAAAGATTCTAAGCAAGCGGTGTTTAGGGAGTAAAATAAAGAGGAAGTTACTCTAAGACATTCAGTTATGCTGTCAAGGCAAGTGATTTGATGATTAATTGGAAATGCAAGGTAAAAGACCATTAACAGTAAAAGATGGCCACTACATTTTTGAAAAACCTTTATTATAATAACATATATTTAACTAAAAATCTCCCGTTTAAACCACTTTCAAGTGTGTAACTCAGTGATATTATGTTCAACATATTGTGCTACCATCACCAACATCCTTTACCCAACTTGATGATCACAAACAGAAATCCTACACCCATTGGCCACAAGATTTAACTTGGATGTTAGTGTATTGGGGAAGTCAGAGGATAAAGGATTCCTTGGGCTCCTGGCTATGCTACATAAAAGAACTGAGGAACTTGCTGGTTTAGTGAGGTCAGGAGTTGATTGGGAAATGGGAGAAGAGAACGGGATGATGGACCTAAGCCTGGAGATACGGCTCCTGTAGGCAGAGAGTGTTTGGCTGTGTGGGCCCCCATTACTAAGCTATCATTTACTCCTCCCTTTCTTATGTTGGGGGTGGGGCCCCAGCTGTTTGCTGTTCTGATTGGTTACTCCACCTGCTAGTTTCCAGAGGACCAATGGTGAGGGCCCTTGAGGGTATCTCGGGCTTTCCCTTGACCCTGAAAGGGCTCTCGTTCCTGTCTCGTTCCAAATGGGGTTCTCATGGCCGGGGTCTCGTGGGGTCCTTCTGGCAGCATTTTTGGTGGTGGTCTTTCCCTCGGGGGTTTCCAGGCAGGGTTCCATGGCCACATGTTTCACGGCCTGGTTTTTCTGCCAGACCTTAGGCTCGTCTTTCCTTTTCCCAAACTCACCTGCCTCAGTAGGACTAGCAAAAAGTCTGATCGGAAACTTTACATGGACACAGAAGATGACCACTTTTCCTTCTGAAATGTTTGGTTTAAGGTTGCTAGAAGACATTCAGAGGGTGGCCTTTGTCTCCTTAACTTGGTCTTTTTGGCCCAGGCTTCTTTATTTGGCTTTATCTTCTGCCCATTCTCCCATCCATCTGATTATGCTATTTATTCTACAAATTTGGGTCTATGTCATGCCATTGTGCCTTTTGCCATTCCATGGTTATTCGCTAATCATGCTTTTAATCATCCTTCCAAACTTAGGTGAAAGTCAATCCTTAGGAGAAACCCACTCTCCCTGTCCCTATTCTGAAGCAGATGGCTCTTCTCCAGGTATAATTGGCATCCCAGAGAATGTTACAGAATGCCATCTACATCACTGTCCTTGTTTAAGGCCTGTGTGTCCTGTCATTAACTCAAGGGAAAGGATCCTGGTTATCTGACCATTTTTACTCAATACCTAGCACAGCACTTGTCTCATAACAGGTGGTAAAGGAGGGAAGTTGAAACAATACCTGGAACAAAACAGAAGAGTCCTGAAAAGATAAAGAGGGGAAGCTGAAAACAGCAACAACAACAAACAGGATGGTGACAACATTTTGTGGATAAGATTAGTTTATTTCTAAGTTGCTGTGGATATTGTTTTAGTATTTTCATGGATTATTTCCTTCTAATGTGTATTCTTCACTCACATATCCAAATGTATTAGTTTTATTATTTTCGGTTATGGTTTATGTGAGTTGTTTGTGAGTTTCTTGGAAGGAAAAAGGAGAAAGAAAAGACAGAAAAATGCCGTTAGCTGTAGTTTCTTTGGGCATATTACTAGATTTAAAGTTAAATTTTATCATATTCTCTTTAAGGTTCTAAATTCCCTGCCAGGGGTTACTTTCCATTATTTTAAAAATTAATACCACATTTTCTCACCAAATATACTCATAACAATGGCTAGGATATCATGAACTGAAAATAGTATTCTGGGAAAACTTTCAGTCAGTCAATTAGAAAATATAGATTTTTTAAAATTCAGGAGTTTTATATTTTTTATCAAAATCATTTCTAAAGCATATAAATGTGACTACTTAACAGTTCCACTCAATCAAATCAAAATTATTTCCAAGACCATTGTAAAATGAAAGGAAATGATATGTTTTCTATGAAATGGGAAAATCTGCTCCTAAAATGCCCTGGATTAAACCCATCTATTGTTCATGTTCCAATCAAAGGGCATTCACTTTCAACAGATGAACAATTTAAACTGTTACAGCAGGTGTCATTTCCACCTCATTACTTACAATAAATTCCAATCGTGGCATTTTGTACTCACTTTATTATACAAACAGAGAATGAGCCACAAACCGCTGTGGTGGTGTTTATTTACATTTTAAAGCCCTTCTAACATCATCTATATCACTTTTATATTCAGAGTTTAGATTGGCCTTACCCTCACAGGCTAGTGATGCTATAAATAAATTGATAATGGCAACTGTTGATGAGCTCAGCTGTAGAGTAATTATAGGTCAAGGAATTATAATTCATGACAACCTTTAACAAAGTATACATGTCATCAAAATATGATATCGAACTCAAAGCGCAGGGAAGAAATGGCACGGCAGGATCCACCCACACACAGCTGATTGTGAGGAGGTTCAGAATCAGAACTAGCTTATCTGCTCAGCCAATGAATACATAAATCTGCAGGGCAGCCTTCTGGGGATAACACAGTCAAGTAGATAGCTCCAGAGTTCATTGCTATAGCTTGCTCAGGCTCGATTACTAATTCGGTTCAGTACAGCTTTTCCTTAAAATGCTACAAGAGTAGAAATGTTTAAATCTCAGTACAACATAGTCTTCAGCATCTGAAGAGCTGTTTCAATAGGTGTAGCAGTTTGATATTATTGATGAATTCCAAAAAGAAATATTAGATTGCACTTATACTCTGATCTGTACCTGGGCGTGATTAGGGCATCGAGTCCCACCCCTTGGTGGGGATAAAAGGCGCGGAGAAGGGCAGAAGTGAGGGTTTCTGATGTCGGAGTTTTGGTGTTGGCGTTTGATGCTGGGGCTGGAGCCCCAAGGAGGGGAACGGGGCCATTCGCCTGGTGGCCTGTAGCTGGCCTTGTGGAGAGGGGCAAGGCCCAGAGAGCCTCATGGTCTGCAGCTGGCCTTGTGGAGGAGGCGGAGGGGCTGGGTCCGGGGACCCCAGAGAACCTAAACCCTTGCGGACGTCGGCAGCCATCGTGCTCCAACACAAGGAGGTGGGCTGTGGGGAGGGAAGTAACTTGTGCTTTGTGGCCTGGTGGCTGTGGGCTCCAGCCCCATGCCCTTTGTAACAGCCAGCGAATTCCTGGTATTTTTCGCCAGCACCCCTTTGGCTGACTAATACAGTAGGCAAATATCAGAAACAAGATGTGGTGTAAGTTTCTCAGCGTGGGGCAGCTTGCCAGTGTTTTCAGACCCTGATGGCACCGAAGGCGCAGGAAGCTACTGGAAACCTTGACTTGCCGCATTAGTGAGCCAGTTAGCCTCATGTCCACACGGCCAGCCCGCCGCCTGCCGGGCTGCTTCTGCGTCTCTTCACAGGCGGTGCCAGTGGGCTTGCTGCTGATTTTAGGTTACAGAACAAGCAGCATGATGGTATTCAGGAAATGCTGCTAGAGATGAGCCAGTTACCAGCACGAGCAGGACGAAGAGAAGAGAGCCTTCAAAGACTGGACGAGAAAACCACAGGCTCTTGTAGAAACCGCCTGTCTCCCGAGAGGTGACGTCTTGGGACAGGAGGCCACTGGGTGCTGGGTGCAGAGTATAGAGATGGCGTGAGCCTACCTGTGCTGCCCTCTCTTCTCTGGCTGGGGGTCAGGAATTGCAGGATCTGTAGGGTGGGGGGATGTAAGACACCTTGCTGCTGTGCTGCTCCTCCAGCCCTGGGGTCCTAAGCCAGCCCAGCTTCCTCTTACCAGTATTTTCCTTTTGTTGTCTCTCACATTATTTCCAGGGCTTAACATGGTGCTTAGTGTGGAAGGATCAGGGAAAAATGGGTTTATGCCATGTTTTTGGGACAGAAAGTCTCTGATTTTTAAGTGATGCTACAGCAGCTGAATATGTGCCAGGTATGGCTTTAAGCACATCACAAGTATTTACTCATCTATACTCAAAGTTTGAGTAGGTACTATTTTTATCCCAATTTT